>NC_135881.1:4422324-4863781 GCF_964194155.1 Cetorhinus maximus
TTGTGGTAAAGCCCTGAATTCTACATTAAAGCGCCTGTGGCCTGAAACAAGCAATCTGTCTGGACACCCACGGGTAAGCCTCTTGGTGCCTGCGCCATTGCCGGTGTTAACAGGGCAGTGAGGTCCTGACCCCATCTTCAGGACTTTGACAGCCTAATCGAGACAGGTAATGGTGGTGGAAATTGACCCCACAACCTTCTTTCTCTTAACACTCTCTTTAACGGTACAAGTCTGGCTTAGACCTGGGGAGGGGAAAAATTCTTGTTAACATGCATTACTTTCATCTTTTTTTAAATGTTCCTCTGCTGATAACCGCAACCTCTTACGGAGAGGTATCAGCGGCAGTCATGGCCGGATGCCTATTGGTCGGGTACCTTAACAACTAAGCTCAAGGAGCAGAAGCAGCAAATTTTCAGAGCAGTCATTCCCTTCAAGGGTTAACAGTGACTCAGAAGATATGGGAACGATGTTTGTGGGTTGTGAGCTTTGACTATTTTCCGGCCGAAGGTGAGAGTTAGGAGCGTAAGATGGGGAAGGTGTGGGAGATAGTGGCATCGTGGTAATGTCACTGCACTAGTAATCCAGAGGCCCAGGCTAATGCTGAAGGGAGTTGGGTTCAAATCCCACCACGGCAGATGGTGGAATTTAAATTCAATTAATAATCTGGAATTGAAAAGCTGGTCTTGGTAATGATGACCATGAAACCATTGTCGATTGCCTGTTTTTTTTAAAAAAAACCCATCTGGTTCACTGATGCCCTTTAGGGAAGGAAATCTGCTGTCCTTACCTGGTCTGGCCTACAAGTGACTCCAGACCCACAGCAACGTGGATGACTCTTAACTGCCCCTCCGAAATGGCCGAGCAAACCACTCAGTTCAAGGGCAATTAGGGATGGGCAACAAATGCTGGTCTTGCCAGTGACACCCACATCCTATGAAAGAATATGTTTTTTAAAAAACTGTTTCTATTGGCAGAAGGGTCGGTAACAAGAGGACACAGATTTGTAACAACAAAAATCAAAGGAGGGAAAAAAAAACATTTTTACACAGCAATTATAATGATTTTTTTTTACTCAATGAGTTGTTGTGATCTGGAATGCGCTGCCTGATAGGCCGGGTGTGATCTGGAATGGGGGGGGTGGGGTGGTGTTGGGGGTGGGGGCGTGGGGTGGTTGTTGGGGGTGGGGGGGTGGGGTGGTTGTTGGGGGTGGGGTGGTTGTCGGTGGGGGGGGGGGTGGTGGTGGGGGGGGTAGGGTGGTGGGGTGGGGTAGGGTGGTGGTGGGGGGGGGGGTGGTGGTGGGGGGGGTAGGGTGGTGGGGTGGGGTAGGGTGGTGGTGGGGGGGGTAGGGTGGTGGGGTGGGGTAGGGTGGTGGTGGGGGGGGTAGGGTGGTGGGGTGGGGTAGGGTGGTGGTGGGGGGGGGGTGGTGGTGGGGGGGGTAGGGTGGTGGGGTGGGGTAGGGTGGTGGTGGGGGGGGTAGGGTGGTGGGGTGGGGTAGGGTGGTGGTGGGGGGGGGGTGGTGGTGGGGGGGGTAGGGTGGTGGGGTGGGGTAGGGTGGTGGTGGGGGGGGTAGGGTGGTGGGGGAGGTAGGGTGGTGGATGGTGGTGGTTGGGGGGGGGGTGGATGGTGGTGGTGGGGTGGGGTGGTGTTGGGTGGGGTGGTGGTGGGGGGGGGGTGGTGGTGGGGGGGGTAGGGTGGTGGGGTGGGGTAGGGTGGTGGTGGGGGGGGTAGGGGGGGTGGGGGGGGGGGGTGGTGGTGGGGAGGGTAGGGTGGTGGGGTGGGGTAGGGTGGTGGTGGGGGGGGTAGGGTGGTGGTGGGGGGTTGGGGTGGTGGTGGTAGGGGGGGGTTGGGGTGGTGGTAGGGGGGGGTTGGGGTGGTGGTGGTAGGGGGGGGTTGGGGTGGTGGTAGGGGGGGGTTGGGGTGGTGGTAGGGGGGGGTTGGGGTGGTGGTAGGGGGGGGTTGGGGTGGTGGTGGTAGGGGGGGGTTGGGGTGGTGGTAGGGGGGGGTTGGGGTGGTGGTAGGGGGGGTTGGGGTGGTGGTAGGGGGGGGTTGGGGTGGTGGTGGTGGGGGGGGTTGGGGTGGTGGTGGGGGGGTGGGGTGGTGGTGGGGGGGTGGGGTGGTGGTGGTGGGGGGGGGGGTGGGTGGTGGTGGTGGTGGGGGGGTGGGGTGGTGGTGGTGGTGGTGGTGGGGGGGTGGGGTGGGGTGGTGGTGGTGGGGGTGGGGGGGTGGGGGGGGTGGTGGTGGTGGGGGGGTGGGGGTGGGGGGTGGTGGGGGGGGTGGGGTGGGGGGGGGGGGGGGGGGGGGTGGTGTGGGTGGGGGGGGTGCGGTGGTGTGGGTTGGGGGGTGCGGTGTGTGGGTGGGTGGTGTGGGTGGGGGGGTGCGGTGGTGTGGGGTGGGGGGGTGCGGTGGTGTGGGGGGGGCTGGTGTGGGGGGGTGCGGTGGTGTGGGGGGGGGGTGCGGTGGTGTGGGGGGGGCTGGTGTGGGGGGGTGCGGTGGTGGGGGGGGGGGTGCGGTGGTGGGGGGGGGGGGTGCGGTGGTGTGGGGGGGGCTGGTGTGGGGGGGTGCGGTGGTGTGGGGGGGGGGGTGCGGTGGTGTGGGGGGGGCTGGTGTGGGGGGGTGCGGTGGTGTGGGGGGGGGGGTGCGGTGGTGTGGGGGGGGCTGGTGTGGGGGGGTGCGGTGGTGTGGGGGGGGCGGGGGTGGGGGGGTGCGGTGGTGTGGGGGGGTGCGGTGGTGTGGGTGTGGGTGGGGGGGTGGTGTGGGTGGGGGGGGCGGGGGTGGGGGGGCTGCGGTGGTGTGGGTAGGGGGGGCGGGGGTGGGGGGGGTGCGGTGGTGTGGGTGGGGGGGGTGCGGTGGTGTGGGTGGGGGGCTGCGGTGGTGTGTGTAGGGGGGGCGGGGGTGGGGGGGGTGTGGTGGTGTGGATGGGGGGGGTGCGGTGGTGTGGGTGGGGTGCGGTGGTGGGGGGGTGGAGGTGGGTGCGGTGGGGGTTGGGGAGTGGGTGAGTGGGGTTAGGGGTGGCATGCTGCCTACCCGCCCACTCCTGTGCCCACCGCAGTTTTACTAGTGGTGGGGGTGGTGTTGAGCAGCCTGCCTGCCAGTGGGTCGATCGAGGCCCTTAAGTGGGCGATTAATGCTCAGTTTGATTCTGCGATTAAAGGGGTGGCGGGGAAGGGAATGGGGTCACTGGGATCCAGCGGATGGGAGACTCCCACTGGACGGCATCTCCGAATTGAGAGCCGGATGGAGACCCACTCACCCAGGACTGTCCGAGCTGGTCTTTGTGAACCTTTACCTTCTGACCCAGAGATGGCCAGAGGCTCCCTCCAAAAAAACAAACACCGAGTGAATTGTAAAATATTATAAATAAATGACACCAAAATACATAACCGAGCTAAAGCCCAGTCTGTTTGCCCTTTGCAGGTTGGAAATCCCTCCCCACTTCCAAACATGGACCGCAAGCGAAGAAGACCAGATGGTTATTACAATGGCTCTGGGCACCGCCCAAATAAAATTCCCAGGGAATCTCCCAGAGGAAATCCCGCGCCAGGCAGAGGTGGATACCACAGGCAAGGCCCCAACTCCCCACTGGACCTGTGGTCGTTCCTTGGTGATCTGGAAAACAGTGATCGGCGGAACACCGTTTTACCGTTCCTCCTGAAACATCGAGATGAACTGGCAGAAATACTTAACAGGATGGAGTTGGGGAGCGCCAAAGTCCACTCTGTGATTCGGGGCCTGAGGATAGCGGCAGAAATGGCCACCAGCAAAGAGGAGACTCGACGCATCCTGCAGTTAGTGATCTGCTCTCCGTTCCTGCTGAGGAGTTTGCTTCACTCCATAGCTGTCTTCCATGACTGTGACAGCCAAATTGACAAAGGCGCCCTGGACAACCTCATTGCGTTTCTTCGCCACCTGGTGCTGGCGTTTCCTGAGAGCATTCAAACCCACATCTCCATTCCAGTGGACTTGCTCAGTGCCCGGCTGCAGAGACTTCAGAGTTTGGGTTCTCGGTTTTCCTGGCCTATGAAGAAACAGCTGCTTGACCTCAAACGTGCTGTCAGCGAGGCGTTCCCGGGAGAGCAGAGTGGACCGACGCGGGGGATATTCACCCAGGAGCCGCCCAAGGACTTCCATGACCTTTCCATCTTTCCCAGCCCTGAGGACATGGTCGGCCCAGCGAGCCCCACGGTGCTCCCCAATAAAGTCACGGGACCTTACGAGAGCAATTATGCCTACTTGGACACCCACTTCCGGCTCTTACGTGAAGACTTTGTGAAGTCGCTGAGAGAGGGCATTACAGCCTGCCTTGCGCCGAGGAGCCATTTTGTGGAGGCAGCTGGTCAGGGCCGCGGGCTGAGGGTGTATAGGAACGTCCAGGTTCTGCACCCGGTTTGCCAGTGGGAAGGAGTCATGTACAAGGCCCAGTTCGACGTGGACAAGTTTCGCCGCGGAGCCTCCTGGGGTTCCAGAAGATTGGGGAAAGGGTCCCTGGTTTGCCTCCTGGCAATGGATTGTGAGGAGATATTCTTCGCCTCGGTAGCAAAGTGGCTGTCCCAAGGGCTGGTCTCGCTCCAGTTCTCCACCAGTCACGCGGAACTGTCCAAGCATATCTACAGGTATCGCTTCATCATGGTGGAGTCGCCGGCTTTCTTCGAAGCCTATCGCTACGTCCTCCGGGGGCTCCAAGAAATAGACGTCAAGCGAGTCCCTTTCCAGCGATACGTCGTGAAGTGTAAATCCTCAGTCCGTCCGCCTGCCTATCTTCAGCAGCAGAACATCAGCCTGGATCTGCTGCCCTTGCTCAGAAACATTAAAGATTTGGGTGAAGCTGGGGTAAGATTCCGTACTTCATCGAGTAAGGACATAAAAACATAAGAAATAGGGGCGGGAGGAGGCCACTCAGCCCCTCGAGCCCACTCTGTCACTTAATAAGATCATGGGCTGTTCGCCAAGCTCAACTCCACACCCCTGCCACCTCCTCCTACCCCTTAATTCCCTAATTATCTAAAAATCTATCGACCACTGTCTTGAATGCAGTTACTAACGGGGACCATGGGCGAGATAGGGAATTCCCGCTGGTAGTCAATGGACATTTTTGCTGGTTCACCAAATTTACATCCACGATGGGTCTGGAAAATCCCGGCCCACGAAACTACCAGTCTGCTTCACTAATGTCCTTCGTGGATGGAAACCCGCCATCCTTATCCTGGTCTCCGTGTGACTTCGGACGCACAGCAATGCAGAGTTGACTCTTAACTGTTGTATCTAGAGGGCATTTGGGGATGGGCAATAAATGCTGTCCTTGCCAATGATACCCACATCCCAAGGAGTGAATTTTAAAAAAAAAAGTTCCAACCCTGTCCTCATAAAATATCAATTTAGGAGGGAGATGAGGAGAAATTGCTTCATTCGGAGTGAACCCTGCTAAAAATTAGTCATGCAGATACAGCAAATGGAATATCGGCATTTATTGCAAGAGGAATGGAATATAAATGTAAGGAAGTTTTACTGCAGCTGTACAGGGCCTTGGTGAGACCACATCTGGAATACTATATGCAGTTTTGGTCTCTTTATTTGAAAAGGGATATAATTGTGTTAGAAGTAGTTCAGAGAAGGTTCACTTGACTGATTCCTGGGATGACGGGGTTATCTTTGAGGAGAGGTTGAACAGGCTGGGCCTGTATCCATCGGAGTTTAGAAGAATGAGAGGTGATCTTATTGAAACATATAATATTATGACAGAGCTGATGGTAAAGGCTGAGTTGTTCAAATCCCAGAGGGAAATGTGAAACAGTTGTCATAACCCATTTCTGCAATTTGTATGTTTCGAGATGCAGGCTTTGAATTCACAGAATCACACAGTGCAGAAGAGGCCCTT
Source organism: Cetorhinus maximus (assembly GCF_964194155.1). Lineage (NCBI taxonomy): Eukaryota > Metazoa > Chordata > Chondrichthyes > Lamniformes > Cetorhinidae > Cetorhinus > Cetorhinus maximus. The sequence continues at coordinate 4,428,197 of NC_135881.1, forward strand.
CGCCCCATCGAGTCTGCACTGACACGTGAGAAACACCAGACCTACCTACCTACCTAATCCCATTTACCAGCACTTGGCCCATAGCCTTCAGTAGTAATAAGACCACCAAGTCTCAAGAGGTTTTTTTATAAAACTAAATTAAACATTTATTAATTCAAGAAAGAGTGTAAAAGTGTGTCTATAAAATTACTACTATAATTAATCTGACACCCCCATTAAGGCAACACTAAATCTCATAGATTTAAACAGACCCCTGGCAAAGCACACCCTGGACAGTCACATTCAAAATGAGTTTCTTTCAGCTCTGGGTCCTTGCAGACAGCAGCTTGAGGCTTACAGGCTGGAGGCTTTAGATCTTAGAATCTCTCTCCCTCTTTACCAACAGCCTTCTCTTCCTTTATACTCTTTGAATGCAAATTCCCCTCTTTGAATGCAAATTCTCATCATCACTAGCTTTTTTTAAAATTCAAATCTTCTAATAATAAAACCCTTTCATCACAGAATCTTAACAGCACAGAAGGAGGCCATTCGGCCCATCATGTCTGCACCGGCTCTCCAAATGAGCATTACGACCAAGTGCTATTGCCCTGCCTTTTCCCCATACCCTTGCACATGCTAATGCCCTCTTGAATGCCTCGATTGAACCTGCCTCCACCACACTTCCAGGCAGTGCTTTCCAGACCCGAAACTCTCGCTGTGTGAAAGTTTTTTCTCATGTTACACTTGCTAGTAAGCTTTGAAAAAAATAAACCCATTGTTTCTGAGCTTCACCTGGTTAGGTGTAATATTTTACCCGCTCTTTTGAATGGTCTATTTAAATGCAAATTGCCCCTATGTTTACCTGATTACCATTTCAAACCTACTTCTCTTCTATACACCAAAGCCTCTAGACCAGTTGGCTTTAATCCAATTAAGACACACACACATAGACACACACACAGACACAGACACCACTAAACTCTATTTTAAAATAATTTCCAGTAACATTATAGACATTATTATACCTTCTTGACAATAACATCCTGAGGGTATTTAACATGGTGGATACTGGGAGAATGTTTCCACTTGTGGGGGAATCTAGAACCAGGAACACAGTTTTGACAATAAGAAGTTTACTGTTTAAGACCGAGTTGAGGAGAATTTTTTCCCCTCAGAGGGTTGATAGTCTGTGGAATTCTCTTCCCCAGAGAGCAGTGGAGGCTGGGTCATTGAATTTATTCAAGGCCGGTTTTTGATAGACAAGGGGGTTGAGTTATGGGAGGCAGACGGGGAAAGTGGAATTGAGACCACAACCAGATCAGCCATGATCTTATTGAATAATGGAGCAGGGCTCTAAGGGCCGAATGGCCTACTCTTGTTCCTAAGTCATATGTTCCTATGAAATTCTCTACCCCAGGGGGTTGTGGATGCTCCATCGTTGAGAACATTCAAGGCTGAGATTGGCAGGTTTTTAGTGTCTCGGAGATGGGGTGTGGACTAGAAAGTGGAGTTGAAGCCCAAGGTCGGCCATGATCTTATTGATTGGTGGAACAGACTTGCAAGACACGTAGTCTACTCCTGCTCCTATTCCTTAGGTTCTATACTCCCTTTCACATCCTCGGGATGTTCCAAAGTAACTGGACCCCTTTTCTCGCCTTTATTTCTAGCTGGAGAGTGATTTGCAGGAGGACATCTGCCCACCAGTGGAGCCAGGACCAGAGCAGACCCTCACAGAGCAGCAGACAGAGGAACAGGGCCACCTCACAGAGGATTCCTTTGACCTGACTGAGGATAGTGTTAGCTCAGCAGAAATGAGAATGGAGGAAGCAGCAGAGGAGGTGAGTCCATTGGAAGAGAAAGTGAGGACTGCAGAGGAATCTATTCAACGTGTAGCTGAGGGTGACGGGAACATGGAAGAGGAGCATCATCCAGGAGCAGAGGGAAGCTCCGGCCTTGCAGGAGGGTTTATCGATATCAGAGACCAGCCGCTCCAGCCAGCGGAGAAGACACCTGGCCCAACGCCGGGCACTGCCGACTCCACTGGGAGCGGCAGCAACCCAGCTGGGAAGAGCATGGACCCCGGACAGCTGAGGTGTACGCCAATGGGGCAAGGTGGGACCCCAATGGGGCAAGGTGGGACCCCAATGGGGCAAGGCGGCAACCTCACAGGGAAGAACATGTACAAAGTCAATCCATTTAAGCAAGATTTCCGGTCCCTGCGATGGTTGAAGCATTTTGACAGATCTCAGCTAAAGGCTCTTCAGAAGGCCCTCAAGCGGGAATTTGCACTGATCCAAGGCCCTCCTGGAACAGGTAGGTGGCCGGAGGTTATGTACTTCTGCTTGGAGCAAAGCGAGAGGGAACTAGACACTTGCTGATGTGGACAAGGCCCAAAGGAAGCAGCTCTCGGTAGTAATTCTTTTTATTAAAAAGATAGAATGGCCACTGAGGTAGGAAAGAGTGGCAGACAGTATTCAGGTAGTATTGGGATGTATTGATTGGCAGGGGACTATTGGGGTATATTGTTTGGGTGGGTAGGATTGGAGGGTTTGATTGGGGAGTACCGACTGGGTGGGTAGGATTGGAGGTATTGATTGGGGAGTACCGATTGGGTGGGTAGGATTGGAGGTATTGATTGGGGGGTACTGATTGGGTGGGTAGGATTGGAGGTATTGATTGGGGAGTACTGATTGAGTGGGTAGGATTGGAGGTGTTGATTGGGGAGTACTGATTGGGTGGGTAGGATTGGAGGTATTGATTGGGGCGTACTGATTGGGTGGGTAGGATTGGAGGTGTTGATTGGGGAGTACCAACTGGGTGGGTAGGATTGGAGGTATTGATTGGGGAGTACTGATTGGGTGGGTAGGATTGGAGGTATTGATTGGGGAGTACTGATTGAGTGGGTAGGATTGGAGGTGTTGATTGGGGGGTACTGATTGGGTGGGTAGGATTGGAGGTGTTGATTGGGGAGTACTGATTGGGTGGGTAGGATTGGAGGTATTGATTGGGGAGTACTGATTGTGTGGGTAGGATTGGAGGTGTTGATTGGGGAGTACTGATTGGGTGGGTAGGATTGGAGGTATTGATTGGGGAGTACTGATTGGGTGGGTAGGATTGGAGGTGTTGATTGGGGAGTACCGACTGGGTGGGTAGGATTGGAGGTATTGATTGGGGAGTACTGATTGGGTGGGTAGGATTGGAGGTATTGATTGGGGGGTACTGACTGGGTGGGTAGGATTGGAGGTATTGATTGGGGAGTACTGATTGGGTGGGTAGGATTGGAGGTATTGATTGGGGGGTACTGACTGGGTGGGTAGGATTGGAGGTATTGATTGGGGGGTACTGACTGGGTGGGTAGGATAGGAGGTATTGATTGGGGAGTACCGATTGTGTGGGTAGGATTGGAGGTGTTGATTGGGGAGTACTGATTGGGTGGGTAGGATAGGAGGTATTGATTGGGGAGTACCGATTGGGTGGGTAGGATTGGAGGTATTGATTGGGGAGTACTGATTGGGTGGGTAGGATTGGAGGTATTGATTGGGGGGTACTGATTGGGTGGGTAGGATTGGAGGTATTGATTGGGGGGTACTGACTGGGTGGGTAGGATTGGAGGTATTGATTGGGGAGTACCGACTGGGTAGCATCAGGCTTGGGCCTTCAAAGCCAGTGGGTTTTAGGAGGGAGCGAATGTCATGAAGCTAACAGGAGGCATAGAGCCAAGTGAACAGGCCTGTGCAGACCTAACCTTCCATCATCCACAGATATATGTTGCAATATAGCAGTCAATTTGTGCACCGTCAGCTCCCTCAAGCAGCAATGAGATACATAACTGCATAATCTGTTTGTGATGGTAGTTGAAAGATATATATATATATATATATATATAGGAGTGGCACCATAGGAATTATGCTACTTGACTGGTAATCCAGACGTTTGGATCAATGAGCATAACACGGGTTCAAATTTCACCAAGGCAGCAGGTGGAATTTAAATTCAATTAAGTAATAAATCCGGAATAAAAATCTAACCTCAGTATTGGGTGATCATGAAACTACCGGAATATCTCTCAAAACCCACCTGCTTCACTAATGTCCTTTAGGGGAGGAAATCTGCTGTCCTTACCCGGTCTGGCCTACATGTGACTCCAGACCCACAGCCATGGGGTTGACTCTTAACTGCCCCTCTGAGATGGCCGGGCAAGCCACTTAGCTGTTAAGGGCAACTGGGATGGGCAACAAATGCTGGCCTTGCCAGCGATGCTCACATCACATGAATGAATAAAACAAGTTAGGACACCAGAGTGAACTCCTATGCTGCTGCTGCTGCTTTGAAAGGGTTGTCGGAACTTCTACATCGACCTGAGAGGATAGATGAGAGAGAGAGAGAGAGAGAGCACTCCCTCGGTCCTTCAGTCTTGACACTGTGTTCCTAGTCTCTAGTTTCGGACTGGGAACTCGCTTTGAGGGGAGAGTGTTTTCAAGTGGGCCACAACTGACCTCTAGATAGCTTTTGCTTTATCTAGACACAAACTCAAGTGTATCTTGCACTGAGAGGCTATCAGGTCAGTCGTTGGAGCAGTGGTGTGTTTGTGTGTGTGTGTGTGTGTGCCAGTGCGTGTATAACCTGTGGTCCGCTTGCCATTGTTACAACAGGAAAGAGTTTCCTTGGGTTAAAATTGGTGGAGCTGCTGCTACATAATCAGAGTCTCTGGCAGAACAACGATGGGAATCACAGCCCCATTCTGATCGTCTGCAAGACCAAGCATGCCCTGGAACAGTTCCTGCAAGGTAAGGGGATTCTTTATAAGGTAAGGTAATGCCACCATGACAATGATTTATAAAACATTTGGAAATTTTTAAAATGCTGGCGTAGGTAAAAGTGATCATGACGTTTTGTTGGATTGTAGTTTAGAAAACCCCAGCTGGTTCACTGATGCCTCTTTGTAGGGAAGCCCCTTTACCAGCCCTGGACCTACATGTAACTCCAGTCCCGCTCCAACACTGACTGCTCACAGTGAGCCCCCCCTCTGTATCAAATGGCTCACACTGTGGTTTAATGAGAGAGTTTCCCATCATCACCATCTCGAGGGTAACTATAAATTGGAGAATCTCACAGCACAGGGCTAGGCCATTCAGCCCATCGTGTCTGTGCCGGCTCTTTGGACAGATCTATCCAGTTACTCCCACAACCCTGCTCTTCCCCCAGAGCCCTGCAAATGTTGCCTTTTAAGCATTGTGAAATGTGTAAGGTCGTTGCAACACGTCTCCCAGGCAGGCTTGCCGTGCTCTTTGGAGTGGCTGACCCTGTTCATACAGTTCCATCATTACATCCTTGCTTTTGATTTCAATATCTTGCCCAATAAAGGAAAGCATTTCATTTTGCTTTCTTTACCACCTTGTCCACCTGTCCTGTCACCTCCAGGGACCTGTGAACATGCACTCCAAGGTCTCGAAAGCAGACAAACTTGAGTCATATACACCATGTAATTGTAGGGAGGCGGTGGCGTACTGGACTAGTATTCCAGAGACCCAGGGTAATGCTTTGGGGGGGACAGGTTCAAATCCCACCACAGCAGATGGTGAAATTTGAATTCAATAAAAATCTGGAATTAAAAGCCCGATGATGACCATGAAATCATTGTCGATTGTTGTAAAAACCCGTCTGGTTCACTAATGTCCTTTAGGGAAGGAAATCTGCTGTCATTACCTGGTCTGGCCTACATGTGACTCAATGTGGTTGACTCTTAAATTGCCCTCTTGAGGGAAATCTGAATTGCCCTTACGATCAAGGGCAATTAGGGATGGGCAATAAATGCTGGGCCTAGACAGCGACGCCCATGTCGAATATGAAAAAACAAATCTCAGACTGGAATTCTACGATGCTCTGAAATCTGTCTGTGGGCCCCGGACCCCAGTTCATCACCAAACCGCGGGTGCCAGTGGGTCAACACTGCTCACACAAAAAAAAAACAAATTCTATAAAGATGGGCAGAGCACTTTATTCACATCCTCAATCGGCCTTCATCCATCCAGCGAAGGAGAGGTCAGCAGGTTGCCATCAACTGCTCTCTCGATGACCCTCCCACATTGTTAGAAATGACAAACTCCTGTCTAGCAGCAAAGCTCCAGGAGCTGGTGCCATCCCAGCTGAGATCTACAAGGCTGGAAGCCAATGCCTGATCCATCTGTGTGGGAGTGAGGAACCACCCCACAAAAAATACAAAGATGCCTCCATTGCCGACCTGCACATGCGGAAAGGAACTCTACAATTGTGCAGCAGTTGTGTAGGAATCTCACTCCTCTCTCTTATCACTGGCAAAATCTTCGCCAGAATCCCCCCGAACCACTCAGTGTGACATCTCGACCAGGATGTGCTGCTGGAGAGTCAGTATGGTTTCAGAAAAGCTTGGCGACCCACTGATATGGTATTTACAGTCGGACAGCTCCAGGCGAAACACAAAGAACTGAACGTGGACCTCTACATCATGTTGTTGATCTGACCAAGGCCTTTGATACAGTCGGCCATGAGGGCCTTTGGAAGGTTATGGTGAAATTTAGCTCCCCCGAGAAGTTCATCACAATGGTTCAACAGTTCCAGGAGAGTGTGCTTGCATGTGTCTTGGATGACGGGGAGTCTTCTGACCTGTTCCCTGTCACTAATGGAGTTGAACAGTGCTGTGTGCTAGTGCCAGTCCTTTTTTTTTTTCCCCTCTGCCATGCTCTGTGATGCATTCCATGATGCTGATCCTGCTTTCGAAATCACTTGGATGGTAAGCTGCTCGATCATAACCGTGGCCTTTGCCTGGAGTTCCAAGGACGTCGTGATATCCTGTTTGCAGATTCCTGACTGCACGATCTGCTGGTTCAGCTGGACATGCAATGTAGCCTGGACTTATTCCCAACTTCTGATGGCTACTTCGGCCTTACGATCAACACAGGAAACCTGCTCCAGTTCTCGCCTAAGATTTTGGTCCAGAACACGTCAGCAGTGGATAAGTTCACTTAGCTCAGCACACTCTATCGAGCTGTGTATATTGGCGTTGAGAACATGTGCAAGAATTGCCAAAGCAACTGTAGCCTTTGGCAGACTTTGAGCACCAGTCTGGGAAAGGGGTGTAAGCCTGCCTACCAAACAGTCTATAGAGCATAGCCCTGGCCCCTCTGCTGTACACATGAAAGACTTGGATTGTGCACCAGTATCATGCCAAGAGACTCAACCATTTTCACTTGAGCTGCCTTCAGGAGCTTCTGAAGATCAGATGGCAGGATAAAATACCAGACACCTGAGGTGCTCGACTGAGCTGGCATCCATGCCATATTGAGACAGTCACAACTAAGTTGGGCTGGTCATCTCACCAGAATGCCTGACATTCGCTTACCAAAGCAAATACTCTATAGAGAGCCTGAGTTTGGGGTGCGTGTTCATGGTGCTCAAAGGAAGCACTACAGGAGCACTCTGAAGGCTTCACTTAGGAATTTTGATATAGACCCCGAGTCCTGGGAGAAGCTCGCCCAAGATCACTATCTTCAGCTGCTTCATCAATGACCTTCCTTCCATCGTAAGGTCAGATCTGGGGATTTTTCACTGATGATTGCACAATGTTCGGCACCATTAGTGAATCCTCAGATACTGAAGCAGGCCATGTCCAAATGCAGCAAAACCTGGACAATATCCAGGCTTGGGCTGACAGGTGGCGAGTAACATTCGCACCTCATAAGTGCCAGGCAATGACCGTCTCCAACAAGAGAGAATCTAATCATCTCCGCTTGACATTTAATGGCATTACCATCACTGAATCCCCCACTATCGACATCCTGGGGGTTACCATTGACCAGAAACTGAATTGGACTAGCCATATAAATACTATGGTTACAAAAGCAGGTCAGAGGCTAGGAATCCTGCAAGGAGTAACTCACCTCCTGACTTCCCAAAGCCTGTCCACCAACAACACTCAAGAAGCTTGACACCATCCAGGACAAAGCAGCCTGTTTGATTGGTACCTCATCCACAAACCTTCACTCTCACCATCACCGATGCACAGTAGCAGTAGTGTGTACCATCTACAAGATGTGCTGCTGGAACTCACCAAGGCTCCTTAGGCAGCACCTTCCAAACCCACGACCACTACCATCTAGAAGGACAAGGGCAGGAGATAGATGGGAACACCACCACCTGCAAGTTCCCCTCCAAGTCACTCACCACTCTGACTTGGAAATATATCGCCATTCCTTCACTGTCGCTGGGTCAAAATCCTGGAACTCCCTTCCTAACAGCACTGTGGGTGTATCTACACCACATGGACTGCAGCGGTTCAAGAAGGCAGCTCACCAACACCACCACCTCAAGGGCAATTAGGGATGGGCAATAAATGCTGGGCCCAGCCAGCGAAGCCCACATCCCGTGAATGAATAAAAGAAAAATGTCTACACCTGGCACAACCAAATAAAAACATGTTGCAGTCTCCCCCGATAGCCAGCGCACGTCAGAGGCAGAGAGAAAACACAAAGAGAGGAGATTGTGAGCCCAGAAACTCATCCAAAACACAATCATCTGCGGTATCCTGTCCAATTGTTTTTTGCAGCAAAACTTCCCAGGCACAGATCGGCCTTAGCAGTCGCCTACACACCCGCCGGAACTCTACCAAACAATGCAGACAATGAACATGGTCTCCTTTGTCTCAGAGGATGAACAAGAAAAGACCAAGATGGTGAAAGGGAGGTTGAATTGATTTTATTTTTTTTGAATTTTGAACATCAGGAGGGTTTTGCTAAGAGTCAATCCAGCGAAACTGTTTCCAGTGGCAGGAGGGTCGGTAACCAGAGGACGTGGATTGAAGGTGGCTCTGACGGAGCGAGAGAGGAATTGATGGAGATTTATTTTTAAACGCGGATTGCTATGATCCAAAGCTCATGCCTGAAAGAAATAGTAACTTTCAAAGAGAAATTGGATAAATGTTTGAAGGGGGGGGAAATCATTGCACGACAATGGGGGGAGAACAAAGGAGTGGGACTCGTTGGATAGATCTTTTAAAGGGCCAGCACAGACATGATGGGCCAAATAGCCTTCCACTGTGCTATATGATTCTATACTCCCAGTCCACAGGGGTTGGGAGAACTCATGTTAGGGTAGATTGTACTGTAGCAGGTTTGTGTCAGGTGAATGATAAATTTGGTAAAGTCCTTGGTGAGGTATGATCTTTTGGGAGGATATTGGTAAATGCAGTAGAGGCTTCATGGTCAGCTGTTCCATCCTTTCTCGAGTCCCATTCTCAGTCCGTATCTGTGCCAGCTCAGTGTGAGGGTCCTGGTTACCACAGGTGGCACCAGTTAGTAACCGAGTGTCTTGCTTTTTATTTTTCAGGGATACTCGAGTTTAAACCCACGGGGATTGTGCGTATTGGGGGATACCCCAAAAACAAGAAGCTCCAGATGTTCTCCCTGGAGGCCCTTCGCAAGGACACATTACAGAAGATCCTGACTCCCACCCAGAGGCGCAGATTCAAAGAGGTGGGCCTGATAAATGATCCAAGCTCTCTGTCATCGTGGTAAACCCACAAAAGAAGGGGAAACAAATAAAGAAAAACCTATAGAGACTCCCAGAAAGTTCTCAAACATGATGACTTTTATCCAAAACCTCTGCTGTCCATTTTTAACTGACATCAAGTCCTTTTTCATCTATCACCCTTCTGCTCACCGACCTACAAGGTCTCTACTTTAAAATCCTCATCCTTGTTTTCCATTCGCTCCATGGCCTCACCCCTCCCTATTTCTGTAACCTCCTCCCACCCCACAATCCTCCGTCCCTTTGTTAGTCTCTGAAATGTTGCTGGTGCATTTTTCATACCGAAAGGCATTACTTTGCTTTAATATAGACCATCAGGCGTCATGAAAGCTGATATCTCTTTTGGCCTTTCCGATAAGGGTACTCGCCAATATCCTTGCAGCAAGTCAATTTTTGTGATAAATGTTGACTGTCCCACTTTCTTGATACCCTATTCCACATTTGGAGGATGGTATGAATCTGCGTTTGTTACTGCGTTCGCTTTGTGATCCATCCGGTTTCTGGATTTAATCTATATGGGTGTTGCCTTATTGAATCTGAATCCCCCACATCAACATCATGTGCAGCTGAATCTGTTTTCCCCAGTTTATTCCCACAAATTGCTTTGTGTGACTGCAAGTTTTAAGTCTCTCAGACCCTTTTCTGAAAGGTAATCCAATATTACATCTAGATTTTTAAGCACTGCCTCATTGTCCAAGCAGAGGAAGATCAATTTCAGAACTCTTGATTTCTACCTCCATTTCCTTAGGGGGGAGGTGGTGGCAGAGTGGTATTGTCACTGGACTAGTATTCCAAATGGAGGGACCTGGGTTCGAATCTCACCATGGCAGATGGGGAAATCCGGAATTCAACAGAAACCCGATGAAGACTATGAAACCATTGTCAATTGTTGTAAGAACCCATCTGGTTCTCTAATGTCCTTTAGGGGAAGGAAATCTACATGTGACTCCAGACCCATTGCAATGTGGTTGACTCTTAAATGCTCTCTGGACAAGGGCAATTAGGGAAGGGCAATAAATGCTGACCTAGCCAGTGATGCCCACGTCCCATGAATGAATAAAAAATGAACTTACAACTACCAGTACCACCTCCTGTCTATTCTCTCTGTCGAAGTATTTCTTGAGTGTAGTTACATGGCACACTCACTGCCTCTTCCTCCTGGGGCACTTACTACCTAGTTTACTTCACTCAGTTGCTTTTCAATCTGGTAAGGTCCACTAAACCTTGCTTTCAGTAGTTTGCCTGACGCTCACAACAATACCCCAGCTACAAAACTGAGCCATTGCCCTCTTGTCTGCCTTTGCTTTCATCACCTTGTTGAGATATCTTTTAAATGTTTTCTAGATAATTCAGGTGACTTACTTAATCTATCTCTGAATTTCGTGACATTGCCTGGATGAGTGTTGCTCCCACAACACTCAAGAAGCTTAACACTGTCCAGACAAAGCAGCCCACTTGATTGACACCACATCCACAAACATTTACTCCCTCCACCACCGACGCACAGTAGCAGCAGTGTGTGTACCATCTACAAGATGCACTGCAGGAATTCACTGAGGCTCTTTAGACAGCATCTTCCAAATCCACAACCACTACCATCCAGAAGGACAAGGGCAGCAGATAGATGGGAACACTTTCACCTGGAAGTTCCCCTCCAAGATACTCACCATCCTGACTTGGAAATATATCGTCGTTCCTTCACTGTCGCTGGGTCAAAATCTTGGAACTCCCTTCCTAACAGCACGGTGGGTGTACCTACACCATACAGACGGCAGCGGATCAAGAAGAACAGTTCACCACCACCTTCTCAAGGGGCAACTGGGGATGGGCAATAAATGCTGGCCCAGCCAGCGAAGCCCACATCCTGTGAAGGTTTCAGAACTTTGACTCTGATTTCTCCTGAATCGGTCTGAGTGATCCCCTCACTTCATGACCATAAATTAATTTGAAAGGACTGACCCCTGTTGATTCATTAGGGGCGTCCCTAATAGCAAATCTCAAGAAGGGAATCCCTCGATCCCAATTGTGTGGATAGTCCTGACTATATGCTCTAAACATAGTCTTTAAAGCTACCTTCCTAAGGCAGCTTGTGATTCAGGGTGACGACCTGAACTGCTTTATTCCTAGACTGTTCATTACTTCCTTAAACAGCTGTGATATGAAATTCGATTCTTGATCTGACTCTATCTCTTTTGGTAATCTGTATCTTGTAGAGAATTTGGTTAACTCCTCTACAATCACCTTTGCTGTAATTTTCCTTAAAGGTATTGCTTCTAGAAATCTGGACATGTCCATGATTGTCAGTAAATACTGATTTCCACTTTTAGTCTTAGGGAGGGGTCCTACACAGTCAATTAGGACTCTGTTAAGAGGTTCTTCAATTGCTGGAATTGGAATTAAAGGCGCAGGCTTAATTACTGCCTGAGGCTTTCCTATCACCTGACATGTGTGACATGTTTGACATAATTCGACGCATCTTTATGTAGTCCAGGCCAATGGAAATGTTTTTGTATTTTAGCTTAAGTTTTCCTAATTCCCAACTTTAAATGCTGGGTGAGTACTCTATCATATCAGCCTTGCAAACTTCCGCTTTTATCTCCACCTGCATGTTCTCTGCTAATTCTTTCAGCTGAGTTTTAGTCAGAGATTTCAAATACTCCATGGGTATAATTTTCACCCCCCCCCAGAAAAGTTGTAGCAATTGCCAAGGCCATGTTGCAGTCGAACCACTTTAAAACCCCTCAACGCAAAACTCCTGAGTTCAGAGTTCTTCTCGTACTCGTATCCCTTGGATTCACAAACTCCAACAGGATTAAGAAATTTTAATAATTCCGCAAAGAGCCCCCAAATTTGCTGTGACCACAGCCGGTGTTAATTGCTGTACCAACCAAATCCCAGAGGGAAACTTGGCTTACGTGCCACATCCTTGATTTTTTTTGTATTCTGAAATGAAGAAGAAGGCGTACTGATCTCAGCAGTAAGAGGCCCCGCAATACTTTTTAGGAGTTTCAAAATTAAAAGTAAAAGTTTTATTAACACAAAATAAAAGAAAACTTATTTACACAAGATTACAGTTACACAATTAAGGTTAGTCTTACAAAACATTCCCCTAAAACACTCTGCTGTAGCTTCAATAAAGGTGTACCTCATGACCTTTACCCTCTTCCACTCTGTGATGGAATTCACTTCACAATAAAACTGCTTGCTGCAGCACAAGACTTTTCTGGCTTGACTGGGTGGGTGATTCAAACTGCGTCCTCTCCCAGCCAAGGGCACCAGCTATCTCCAGCCTTCTCTATTTCTACAGCTTGAAACCCAAACCCTTTCAAATGTAAGATCTTCCATGTTTCCATCTTGTCTTTGCTTTTGCCAATAATATATCATATCCCCAATACTTGTTTACCTATGAACTGCTGCAAGATGTAAACATGTTTCTTTGTACCTCTGACTCCCCTTTGATACTTAAACTCTCAACTTATCTAAAAATGCACATGTTAGATCTAACCTAACCTTTTTACTTGTACCTCAAACCTAACACCTTTGTCCTTTTCATTTTTCCAAACCCCCCAGGCCACCTGACTCCTATCAAACTCTTGCCCAGTTTGATTAAATCGTGCACACGCAGACACAGCTTTATTTAAAGAATAACACAACATTCTCCAAAATATTTTTAAAAAAAGTAACATCCATTGTCACAACTGAGGGAGTGCCGTGTTATCAGGGGGTCGGCACTGAGGGAGTGCCGCACTGTCGGAGGGTCAGTACTGAGGGAGTGCCGCACTGTCGGAGGGTCAGTACTGAGGGAGTGCCGCACTGTCGGAGGGTCAGTACTGAGGGAGTGCCGCACTGTCGGAGGGTCAGTACTGAGGGAGTGCCGCACTGTCGGAGGGTCAGTACTGAGGGAGTGCCGCACTGTCGGAGGGTCAGTACTGAGGGTGTGCCGCACTGTCGGAGGGTCAGTACTGAGGGAGTGCCGCACTGCCGGAGGGTCAGTACTGAGGGAGCGCCGCACTGTCGGAGGGTCGGTGCTGAGGGAGCGCCGCACTGTCGGAGGGTCGATGCTGAGGGAGCGCCGCACTGTCGGGGGGTCGGCACTGAGGGAGCGCCGCACTATTGGGGTGATCAGCACTGAGGGAGGGTCAGCACTGAGGGAGGGTCAGCACTGAGGGAGGGTCAGCACTGAGGGAGGGCTACTGTTGGAGGGTCTGAGGCCCCTCCACCTACTTAGGTGAACATAAATGATTCCTTGGTAAAAGTGAGAAATTTTTGTTCTTTCTAGACATTCCAATAGTGTCACTGCTCCTGCGTGTTTGTCTTCCTGTAGCTGCGTCACTGCATAGTTGTGTTTCTATGTGTGTCTGTGACCCTGTGTGTATTTCACACCTGTGATCTGTTTCAGCTTAAAGAGAAAATTGAATCTATTAAGGAAGACATCATGTACTGCTCCAAAGTCCTGAAACTGCTCCCAGAGGGAATCCTACATGAGAAGGAGTTGGAACCAGAAATGAAGCTGGACATGAAAGAGTTCAGACTGACCTCGGTAATTGTTTATCACTCACTAAGTACCAGGGTGTTGCTTAAAGGGTTTTGTCACTCTATTTGTAGAGCAGTATGCAGGGAAAGAGGTATGGAGTATATTAGAATGAGGGAAGGAGAGTATCTGGGTTAGTGAGGGGAGGGGGGGTATCTAGGTTAGTGAGGGGAGGAGGGGTATCTAAGTTAGTGAGGGGAAGAGGGGTATCTGGGTTAGTGAGGGGAGGAGGGGTATCTGGGATTAGTGAGGGGAGGAGGGGTATCTGGGTTAGTGAGGGGAGGAGGGGTATCTGGGATTAGTGAGGGGAGGAGGGGTATCTGGGATTAGTGAGGGGAGGAAGGGTATCTGAGACTAGTGAGGGGAGGAAGGGTATCTGGGATTAGTGAGGGGAGGAGGGGTATTTGGGATTAGTGAGGGGAGGAGGGGTATCTGGGATTAGTGAGGGGAGGAGGGGTATCTGGGATTAGTGAGGGGAGGAGGGGTATCTGGGATTAGTGAGGGGAGGAGGGGTATCTAGGTTAGTGAGGGGAAGAGGGGTATCTGGGTTAGTGAGGGGAGGAGGGGTATCTGGGATTAGTGAGGGGAGGAGGGGTATCTGGATTAGTGAGGGGAGGAGGGGTATCTGGGATTAGTGAGGGGAGGAGGGGTATCTGGGATTAGTGAGGGGAGGAAGGGTATCTGAGACTAGTGAGGGGAGGAAGGGTATCTGGGATTAGTGAGGGGAGGAGGGGTATTTGGGATTAGTGAGGGGAGGAGGGGTATCTGGGATTAGTGAGGGGAGGAGGGGTATCTGGGATTAGTGAGGGGAGGAGGGGTATCTGGGATTAGTGAGGGGAGGAGGGGTATCTGGGATTAGTGAGGGGAGGAGGGGTATCTGGGATTAGTATGGGGAGGAGGGGTATCTGGGATTTGGGATTGGGGAGGGGGGTATCTGGGATTTGGGAGGGGGTATCTGGGATTAGGGAGGGGAAGGGGGTATTTGGGATTAGGGATGGGGAGGGGTATCTGGGATTGGGGAGAGGAGGAGGGGGTATTTGGGATTAGGGAGGGGAAGGGGGTATCTTGGATTGGGGAGAGGAGGAGGGGGGTATTTGGGATTAGGGAGGGGAAGGGGGTATCTGGGATTAGGGAGGGGGAGGGGTATCTGGGGTTGGGGAGAGGAGGAGGGGGTATCTGGGATGGGGGGGTGTATCTGGGATTAGGGAGGGGAGGGGGCCATCTGGGATTAGGGAGGGGAGGGGGCCATCTGGGATTAGGGAGGGGAGGGGGCCATCTGGGATTAGGGAGGGGAGGGGGCCATCTGGGATTAGGGAGGGGAGGGGGCCATCTGGGATTAGGGAGGGGAGGGGGCCATCTGGGATTAGGGAGGGGAGGGGGCCATCTGGGATTAGGGAGGGGAGGGGGCCATCTGGGATTAGGGAGGGGAGGGGGCTATCTGGGATTAGGGAGGGGGTATCGGGGATTAGGGAGGGGGTATTGGGGATTAGGGAGGGGGTATATGGGAATAGGGAGGGGAGGGGGCTATCTGGGAATAGGAAGGGGGTATCTGGGATCAGGGAGGGGTGGTGGGCGGAGTTCTCAGTTTTAAATGTAAATGATAGAAGGTGTATTGCTCCCTCACTGTGTTTGAATATCTCTCTCAGATCCCACTTGACAACATGGAGGAGATGGTCATATTGAAGTGGCTGAAAATTCCCTCTCACCTCTGGCCACAGAATGGAACTGAAAGGGGGATACCTCACAGGAGACAAGAGACAGAATCCAACAGATACTTCTCATACTGTCCATCAGACAAATCCCCTTCAACTGGCAAGTTTGCAATTCTAATAACGTGTGTGTGTGTGCTGGTTTCCGCTTCAAGCAGCTGTTAGGCCCAATTTAACACCGAGATTAATTGATTCTGTTGGACAAATCACATTGACGTACCATATATGTGGTGGTTTGTTACAGGTCACTGTTACCGTGGCAACATACACTTTACATGCATGTGGTAGTCTGGAGTTATGGATAGTGATGGTAGAGGCTCCAATGCTCTTTCCATCACATGACTGACCAGGAATCTCTCCCGCTCTTACCGTCTGATTTTGGTGTTTGTTGGAAGGATTGACAAGTTGATACTTGACCTGTTTGGCCACATTATGAACGCGCTTATCAAGTCTTGTACTTGCTTTAGTTCCCATCAGATTTCAGTAGAGTACGAAGCTTTGTATAAAATGTTTGTTGCAAGTTATTATTGAATCTGCTTCCTCTATCCTTTCAGGCAGCACACTCCAGATCAGAATAACTTGCTGCATTAACTGGTGCATTCTCCATGGCAACGCCTCTACCAATCAGAGTTCACTTGCCAACCAATCAGCACTCTCTTCTCATACAGTATGAAGTTGTTGCTCCCCCTGACATTGGTGGTCTTGTGATTGTCCTGATGAGTGCAGGACCAAAAGCTTCTACAAAATATCTTTTTTCAGCAATACTCAGGTTTCAAGTAATTGGTGGAAAGATTAGAGGGAAGCTGCTAAAAAGTCTTTTCACCCGCTGGGTGGCCCAGTCTAAGTTTAAACTTTCTCCGGATTATTAGTCCTGTCACATAACCACTGGGCCCGTGGGTTTTATCTAATTCCTTATTGTCTTTTGTCTTTACTGGGACTTGTTCTTTCTTCAGAGTTTAACTGCAGATACAGAACGGGCGAGGATGATGAGGACGAGGTCGAGTTTGATCTGGACAGCAGTGACCCCTGTGACCCTCCGTGCGATGCTGAGCAGTGGGCGAGGGAAAAGTTTGCCTACACCACGGACACTGACACCAGGTATCGAGCTCCTGTCATGCAGCACCGCCCATGTTTAACAGGATAGGCTCAGAACAGGCTGCTCAAAACTGGGGAAACTGTGGCAAGTTGGTAGTGTTACTGGGCTAGCGCTCTAGAGCTCTAGGGCAATGTTCTGGGGACACTTCAACTCCCACCACGGCCGCTGGTGGTAAAATTCAATTCATAAATCTGGAATTGAAAGATAGTCTCTCATTAACTCTGACCATGAAACTGTTGATGATTGTCATAAAAACCCATCTGGTTCACGAACGACCTTTTAGGGAAGGAAATCTGACGTCCTTACCTGGTCTGGCCTACGTGTGACTCCAGACCCACAGCAATGTGGTTGACTCTTAACTGCCCTCTGAAATAGCCCAGCCAGCTACTTAGCTCAAGGGCAATGAGGGATGGGCAACAAACGCTAGCCTTGCCTGTGAGGCACTGTGGGCCCATCAGCAGCAGCAGCAGCAGCAGAATCGCATTCAGCCACAGTCTGTAACTCGTGGCCTGTCACATCCCCCACTCGACCATCACCATCCAGCCAGGGGATCGAGCCTGGTTCAATGAGGAATGCACATCTAACAAGTGAAAAGGGCAGTCAGTAGAGTGCATACCTTCGCCAGGCTGTGTGTCAACTCAACGTTATTGCAATTATGCAGCTCTTCCTTGAGGCCTTTTCTCTGCTTAGCTGATGCTCCAACTAGAAAGCTGAAAAAAAGAAAGAAATCTTTTTATCAAGAGCTTCCATCTCTCTGAGGAGGCTTCAGGCCAATCCACATCCAACAACCTGCTCTGAAAACTCTGCTCAGACAATCCGCAACATTCTAAATTAAACAAGACGCAACAAAATAAGTCAGTGTGCCTTATCTCCCAATGTTAATAGATCCTTTGTAAAAATCCTGTATCCTGATCCGCATCTTTACCAAAAAACCAATGAGTTCTTCCTTGGGCCATACCCCATCTGTGTACTGAGTTTCACTGAAATCTACCCATAAGTTTTTGAGATGGTTTATAAATAATATAATGGGTGAAAGTGGGCAGAGTTAAAACTGAGGTGCCAACCTGGTGAAGCT
Source organism: Cetorhinus maximus (assembly GCF_964194155.1). Lineage (NCBI taxonomy): Eukaryota > Metazoa > Chordata > Chondrichthyes > Lamniformes > Cetorhinidae > Cetorhinus > Cetorhinus maximus. The sequence goes on from NC_135881.1 coordinate 4,446,148, forward strand.
ACAACATAGGAGTACAGAGAAATCTACGTGGGCCAGAGACCCGGAGAGGTCTGTGAGGAATGGTGTGGGTCAGTGAGGAATGAGACCTAGAAATGGTTAAACAGCTCCTTGTTTTCCTTTTATTGGCAATAGTGATACAGACGCAGTGAGGATTCGGGAATATTTGGCAGATCAAAGCATCATGGGGAAGGAGGAGGTCTGGAACATCGAAGATGTTTGGGAGCTAAATCTTGACGATCGATGGCGTTTGTACAGGTAACTCCAGCCTGAATAGGAAAACTGCTGCACTTACCAGGGAAATCAACTGATGTGGAAGGAAAAGATATCCATTTCTATAATTCCTTTCACAGCCTCAGCGAGTCACAAAGTTCTTTAGAGGCGGTGCAATACTTTTATTCAAACTGTAGTCCCTATTGTAAATGCAGGGAAATGCAACAGCCAGTTGGAGCATGGCAAGATCCCACAAACAGCAACGTGATAATGAGCGGATCATCATCTGTGCTGTTGGGTGAGGGCTAAGTATTAGACAGGACACTAGACAGAACCTCTGACTCTTTGTCAAATAGTGGCCACATGAACTTCTACACCCCTTGAGAGCTTAGGGCCGATTGGGTTGCCAGCTCTGGCTGTGCATATTCCTGGAAGTATCACCTTGGCCACCTGCATCCCACACTCATGCAATTGGTTGTCCAGGTACGTTAAGAGAATTCCTAAGCCTGGCTGTGAAGAATACATTGAAATTGGATATGCTTTGGGAGAGAGTGTTTATTGCAGAACTCACTTCTCCACTCTAACACAATCTCCCCAGTGCAGGCTGACTCTTCTTTATATACACATCCGAGTATAATTCATGAATCAATACCCAACAGCTGTTCACCTTATTACCCTAAACTACCGGGTATTGAACATCCAGCAACGGAACCTATTAGATACCAACACAGGACCCCGCCTTCCTGAGCCAATTTATTTCCCGATTGGACACAATCAAACAATTATTTCCCAGCTTTGATATTTTGATACATAATGAACAAAAAATTCAAAGAACACTTTTAGAAAAGCCACCAGTTTTTTACTGTGTCTCTGATTTTTCTCCTGGGTTTGATCTGAACCCTGACATGGGGTTTTGCCTTTAGTTCCTGGAGACTCCCGGACAATTGTCGAGGGTTGTCAACCCCTACAGAGAGGGCCTAAGTTTAATGTCTCTCCTGAAAGATGGCACTTCTGACAGTATAAACTCTTTGGTGTGAGGATTTACCCTGTATTTAATCCCGTGCTGTACCTGTCCTGGGAGTGTTTGATGAGGACAGTGTAGAGGGAGCTTTACCCTGTATCTAACCCCGTGCTGTACCTGCCCTGGGAGTGTTTGATGGGGACAGTGTAGAGGGAGCTTTACTCTGTATCTGACCCCGTGCTGTACCTGTCCTGGGAGTGTTTGATGGGGACAGTGTAGAGGGAGCTTTACTCTGTATCTAACCCCGTGCTGTACCTGTCCTGGGAGCATTTGATGGGGACAGTGTAGAGGGAGCTTTACTCTGTATCTAACCCCGTGCTGTACCTGTCCTGGGAGTGTTTGATGGGGACAGTGTAGAGGGAGCTTTACTCTGTATCTGACCCCGTGCTGTACCTGTCCTGGGAGCATTTGATGGGGACAGTGTAGAGGGAGCTTTACTCTGTATCTAACCCCGTGCTGTACCTGTCCTGGGAGTGTTTGATGGGGACAGTGTAGAGGGAGCTTTACTCTGTATCTGACCCCGTGCTATACCTGTCCTGGGAGTGTTTGATGGGGACAGTGTAGAGGGAGCTTTACTCTGTATCTACCCCGTGCTGTACCTGTCCTGGGAGTGTTTGATGGGGACAGTGTAGAGGGAGCTTTACTCTGTATCTAACCCCGTGCTGTACCTGTCCTGGGAGTGTTTGATGGGGACAGTATAGAGGGAGCTTTACTCTGTATCTAACCCTGTGCTGTACCTGTCCTGGGAATGTTTGATGGGGACAGTGTAGAGGGAGCTATACTCTGTATCTAACCCTGTGCTGTATCTGTCCTGGGAGTATTTGATGGGGACAGTGTAGAGGGAGCTTTACTCTGTATCTAACTCCGTGCTGTACCTGCCCTGGGAGTGTTTGTGGGGACAGTGTAGAGGGAGCTTTACTCTGTATCTAACCCCGTGCTGTACCTTATCTGTCCTGGGAGTATTTGATGGGGACAGTGTAGAGGGAGCTTTACTCTGTATCTAACCCCGTGCTGTACCTACCCTGGGAGTGTTTGATGGGGACAGTGTAGAGGGAGCTTTACTCTGTATCTAACCCCGTGCTGTACCCCCGTTGGGAGTGTTTGATGGGGACAGTGTGGAGGGAGCTTTACTCTGTATCTAACCCCGTGCTGTACCTGCCCTGGGAGTGTTTGATGGGGACAGTATAGAGGGAGCTTTACTCTGTATCTAACCCCGTGCTGTACCTGTCCTGGGAGTGTTTAATGGGGACAGTATAGAGGGAGCTTTACTCTGTATCTAACCCCGTGCTGTACCTGTCCTGGGAGTGTTTAATGGGGACAGTATAGAGGGAGCTTTACTCTGTATCTAACCCCGTGCTGTACCTATCTTGGGAAGTGTTTGATTCACTATCGTCCCTCAGCTTGGAAAGCACTAAAACCAAAAGCGGTTAAGCAATGATGAAAATGATAATCTTGTCCATGAAAGGATGATAATATCTGAACTACAAGATAAATTGGATGAGAACTGTAACTTTTTTCTTTAGGAAATGGAAACTGGCCTATGAAGAGAAATTCCAAGCCTCTCTAAATGAAAATTTGTGTTTGTATGAGAAAGAGGCACAGGATCTGTCAGAGTTGATTGTAGAGGAAGACGTAATGATCCTTAAAACGACTGATGTTCTTGGCATGACAACCACAGGTATAACGGACATACAGGCATCGAGTCAGATTGAAGAAGACAGCAATATCAAAGAGAAGGTCATAACAATATGGAGACTAGTCCCATCAATGAAGGATCGTGTTTATATCAGAACTGATCACATTCTCAGGATGTCCCAAACTGCTTTACAATCAAATATTGTAACTGTGGTAGCTTTTATTGTACAGCAGCAATCTGCGCACAGCAAGCTCCCACAAACAGCTGGCTGAACAAGAACCCTGTTTTTATTGGTGCAGGTTGAAGGCTAAATATTGGCATCCTGTGATATTTTACATCCACGTGAGAGGGCAAATGGGGCCTCGGTTTCACATCTTATCTGAAAAATGGCTTCGGGGGCAGTGCGGGGCTCTTTCAGCACTGACCTGCCAACAGTGCAGTGCTACCTCAGTACTCACCCCCCTACCCCCCCCGACAGTGCGGTGCTCCCTCAGCACTCGCCCCCCCCTCCACCCCCGACAGTGCGGTGCTCCCTCAGCACTCGCCCTCCGACAGTGCGGTGCTCCCTCAGCACTCGCCCTCCGACAGTGCGGTGCTCCCTCAGCACTCGCCCTCCGACAGTGCGGTGCTCCCTCAGCACTCGCCCTCCGACAGTGCGGTGCTCCCTCAGCACTCGCCCCCCCCTCCACCCCCGACAGTGCGGTGCTACCTCAGCACTGGCCCCCCCCCTCCCCCCACCCCCGACAGTGCGGTGCTCCCTCAGCACTCACCCCCCCCACCCCCCCCCCCCACCACCCCACCCCCGACAGTGCGGTGCTACCTCAGCACTGGCCCCCCCCCTCCCCCCACCCCCGACAGTGCGGTGCTCCCTCAGCACTCACCCCCCCCACCCCCCCCCCCCACCACCCCACCCCCGACAGTGCGGTGCTACCTCAGCACTGGCCCCCCCCCTCCCCCCACCCCCGACAGTGCGGTGCTCCCTCAGCACTCACCCCCCCCACCCCCCCCCCCCACCACCCCACCCCCGACAGTGCGGTGCTCCCTCAGCACTCACCCCCCCCACCCCCCCCCCCCACCACCCCACCCCCGACAGTGTGGTGCTACCTCAGCACTCTCCCTCCGACAGTGCGGTGCTCCCTCAGCACTCTCCCTCCGACAGTGCGGTGCTCCCTCAGCACTCTCCCTCCGACAGTGCGGTGCTCCCTCAGCACTCTCCCTCCGACAGTGCGGTGCTCCCTCAGCACTCGCCCTCCGACAGTGCGGTGCTCCCTCAGCACTCTCCCTCCGACAGTGCGGTGCTCCCTCAGCACTCTCCCTCCGACAGTGCGGTGCTCCCTCAGCACTCTCCCTCCGACAGTGCGGTGCTCCCTCAGCACTCTCCCTCCGACAGTGCGGTGCTCCCTCAGCACTCTCCCTCCGACAGTGCGGTGCTCCCTCAGCACTCTCCCTCCGACAGTGCGGTGCTCCCTCAGCACTCGCCCTCCGACAGTGCGGTGCTCCCTCAGCACTCGCCCTCCGACAGTGCGGTGCTCCCTCAGCACTCGCCCTCCGACAGTGCGGTGCTCCCTCAGCACTCGCCCCCCCCTCCACCCCCGACAGTGTGGTGCTACCTCAGCACTCTCCCTCCGACAGTGCGGTGCTCCCTCAGCACTCTCCCTCCGACAGTGCGGTGCTCCCTCAGCACTCTCCCTCCGACAGTGCGGTGCTCCCTCAGCACTCTCCCTCCGACGGTGCGGTGCTCCCTCAGCACTCTCCCTCCGACGGTGCGGTGCTCCCTCAGCACTCTCCCTCCGACAGTGCGGTGCTCCCTCAGCACTCGCCCTCCGACAGTGCGGTGCTCCCTCAGCACTCTCCCTCCGACAGTGCGGTGCTCCCTCAGCACTCTCCCTCCGACAGTGCGGTGCTCCCTCAGCACTCTCCCTCCGACAGTGCGGTGCTCCCTCAGCACTCTCCCTCCGACAGTGCGGTGCTCCCTCAGCACTCTCCCTCCGACAGTGCGGTGCTCCCTCAGCACTCTCCCTCCGACAGTGCGGTGCTCCCTCAGCACTCGCCCTCCGACAGTGCGGTGCTCCCTCAGCACTCGCCCTCCGACAGTGCGGTGCTCCCTCAGCACTCGCCCTCCGACAGTGCGGTGCTCCCTCAGCACTCGCCCTCCGACAGTGCGGTGCTCCCTCAGCACTCGCCCTCCGACAGTGCGGTGCTCCCTCAGCACTCGCCCTCCGACAGTGCGGTGCTCCCTCAGCACTCGCCCTCCGACAGTGCGGTGCTCCCTCAGCACTCGCCCTCCGACAGTGCGGTGCTCCCTCAGCACTCGCCCTCCGACAGTGCAGCCCGGTTATGAAATACTCTGCACCTCCATTCCTCCTTCCAAAGTTGATAATTTCAGTTTTTCCACATTATATTCCATTTGCCGTGTTTTTGCCCACTCGCTAACCCTGTCCAAATCCCCTTGAAGCCTTTTGACAACATCCTCACAACTCACGTCCTCACCTAGTTTTGTGTCATCCTCAAACTTGGAAATGTTTATAATTTGGCCCCCACATCTGAATTATTGATATAGATTGTGAACAACTGGGGCCCAGATGCTTCTGGTACACCACTGGATACTAGCCTGGGAATGATCTGTTTTATTCCTACTCTCTGTTTTCTGTCCATTAACAAATCCTCACTCTCTGCCAGAATATTCCCCCATATACCATGTGCCCTGGTTTTGTTTACTAACCCTCTGTGTGAGACCTTCTGACAATCCAAATACATCACATCCACTTGTTCTCCCTTATCTATTCTGCTAGTATCTTCCCCAAAAAAAACTCTTTTTAAAAAAAAAAAGTGTGTCAAACATAATTTCCCTTTCATAAATGCATGTTGACTCTGTCCAATCAGAGCATTATTTTCTAAGTGTCCAGTTATCACACCCCTTATCATCGATTCTGGTATTTTCCCTACAACTGAGGTCAGGGTAACAGGTCTGTCGTTCTCTGTTTTCTCCCCCCCCCCTAGTGCTAGTTAGATTTACCCAGTCTACATGTCGATCGAAGCCCCCCCTTGATGACTGTTTTATCCTTGTTACATGCACCTCTAGTTTCCTGATTTATACTGTGCCCTACTGTTTGGTGGCCTATAAACAACTCCCACCAATGTTTGCTCTCCCTTGCTGTTTCTTGGCTCCACCCAAACTGATTCCACATCTTGTTCTTCCAGTCTAAGATCTTCTCTTGCCGATGTACTGGCCTCATCCCTTATTGTAAGTGCTACCCCACCTCCTTTTCCTTTTTTGTCCGTCCTTCCTCTATGTCCAATTTCCTCGGTCACCCTGCAGCCACGTCTCAGTAATGGCAAATAGACAATACCCATTTGCTTCTCTCCGTGCCATCAATTCACCCACCTTGTAGTGAATGCTGCACGCGTTCTGATAGGCTGCCTCTAATTTTGCCTCCTTTTTGCAGGGGCTGCTAAGTACAGAGCTCTGCTGCAGAGAGTTAAGCCACGAATTGTGATCATGGAAGAGGCGGCTGAGGTACTCGAGGCCCACGTGTTGACCACATTGACTCCGCACTGTCAACACCTGATCATGATTGGTGATTACAACCAGGTAAAGGCCGTGTCCACTGGCAAAGACCGGGACTTGGTGGGAATTTTGTCACTCTCCCACTGCGACCAGTGGCGTTTTCCTCACTCTCACTGGGACCAGTAGGGATTTCCTTGCTCTCTCTCACTGGGACCTAGTGGTACTTTCTTCGCTCGCTCACTGGGAGCCACTGGGGATTTCCTCACCCCCGCTCGCTCACTGGGAGCCAGTGGGCTTTTCCTCGTGCCCGCTCACTCACTGGGAGCCACTGGGCACTCGCACTCTCAAGGTAACAAGGTCCTGATTTACACTAATGGCTTTGTCTGATGTGACATGTACCTAAAGGAACAAAATCCCAGATTAACTCTCTGCCGGGGAAAGGCTGTGGGTGCCAATGGTCAATGAAAATTTCCAGCACTTGAGGTGGATAGATTTTTATTGGGGATATTGAAGGATTTTTATTGGGCAGATTGAAGGATTTTTATTGGGTAGATTGAAGGATTTTTATTGGGTAGATTGAAGGATTTTTATTGGGTAGATTGAAGGATTTTTATTGGGGAGATTGAAGGATTTTTATTGGGTAGATTGAAGGATTTTTATTGGGTAGATTGAAGGATTTTTATCGGGTATATTGAAGGATTTTTATTGGGTAGATTGAAGGATTTTTATTGGGTAGATTGAAGGATTTTTACTGGGTAGATTGAAGGATTTTTATTGGGTAGATTGAAGGATTTTTATTGGGTAGATTGAAGGATTTTTATTGGGGAGATTGAAGGATTTTTTTGGGGAGATTGAAGGATTGTTATTGGGTAGATTGAAGGATTGTTATTGGGTAGATTGAAGGATTGTTATTGGGTAGATTGAAGGATTGTTATTGGGTAGATTGAAGGATTGTTATTGGGTAGATTGAAGGATTGTTATTGGGTAGATTGAAGGATTTTTATTGGGTAGATTGAAGGATTTTTATTGGGTAGATTGAAGGATTTTTATTGGGTAGATTGATATCGAAGGACATGGAGCAAAGATGGGGAAATGGGATTAAGATTAGCTATGTTCTGACAGCGAGCTCTAGGAGCTGAGAGACCTTTGTCCTGTTTTCTCATCATGTCCTCCTCATTCAGAACCAATCAATTATCTTCAAGGGTTAAGGTACATTTAGTTAGAACCTTCAAACCATGGGTGAAACCACTGGGGACATGGTGGTGTAGTGATAATGACACTGACCTAATAATAAGACCATAAAACATAGGAGCAGAAATTAGGCCATTCGGCCCATCGAGTCTGCTCCGCCATTCAATCATGGCTGATAAGTTTCTCAACCTCATTCTCCCGCCTTCTCCCCGTAACCTTTGAACCCCTTACCAATCAAGAACCTATCCAGAGGTCCAGGCTCATTCTTTGGAGACATGGGTTCAAATTTCACCATGACTGTGGTAAAATTTAAAAATTCCATTAATTAATCTGGAATTGAAAACTAGACACCATAATAGTGACCATGAAACTGTTATCGATTGTTGTAAAAACCCATCTGGTTCACTAATGTCCTTTAGGGAAGGAAATCTGCCATCCTTACCTGGTCTGGCCTACATTAAGGATGTTGTGCTTCAGTTATACAGGGTATTGGTGAGACTGCACCTCGAATACTGTGTGCAGTTTTGGTCTCCTTATTTAAGGAAGGATGTAAATGGATTGGAGGTGGTTCAGAGGAGGTTTACTAGATTGATACCTGGAATGCGTGGGTTGTCTTATGAGGAAAGGCTGGACAGACTGGGCTTGTTTCCACTGGAGTTTAGAAGAGTGAGGGGTGATTTGATTGAAGTTTACAAGATCCTGAACGGCCTTGACAAGGTGGACATGGAAAGGATGTTTCCTCTTGTGGGTGAGTCCAGAACTAGGGGGCACTGTTTTAAAATTAGGGGTCACCCTTTTAGGACAGAGATGAGGAGAGATTTTTCGCTCTCAGAGGATTGTGCAACTTTGGGCCAGAAGGAGGTGGAGGCGGGGTCATTGAATGTTTTTAAGGCAGAGGTAGATAGATTCTTGCTAGGCAAGGGAATCAAAGGCTATTGGGGGGTAGCTGGGAATGTGGAAATCGAAACTCAAGAAGATCAGCCACGATCTTATTGAATGGTGGAGCAGGCTCGAGGGGCCGAATGGTCTACTCCTGTTCCTATTTCTTATGTTTCTTATGTACATGTGACTCCAGACCCAAGGCAATGTGGTTGACTCTTTACTGCCCTCTGAAATGGCCTAGCAAGCCACCCAGTTCAAGGGCAGTTAGAGATGGGCAATAAATGCTGGTCTTGCGAACAGAGCTCACATCCCATGATGGAATTTTAAAACATGGACCCCAGTCACGTTTCTTTTCCTCAAAGGATGTTAATGAGAATCCAACAGAATTGTAATGGTTGACAGCAAGAATATTGGAGTGGAATACTGGGATGTAATACATGTTGGAATATTGGGGTGGAATACTGGGATGTAATACATGTTGGAATATTGGGGTGGAATACTGGGATGTAATACATGTTGGAATATTGGAGTGGAATACTGGGATGTAATACATGTTGGAATATTGGGGTGGAATACTGGGATGTAATACATGTTGGAATATTGGAGTGGAATACTGGGATGTAATACATGTTGGAATATTGGGATGGAATACTGTTTGGGCTGGATACAGTTAGAAATAGAGAGAGGACCTGAGGAAGTTCAGTCAGAGAAAAGTCTGGACTGTTCCCTCTCTTGAATCTTTCACGTTTTGTTTTTTGCAGCTGAAACCGAAGTTAATGGATTATAAACTGGGCTCTGAGTATCGCCTGGATGTATCACTGTTTGAGCGGATGATTAAAAACCGGATTCCATATGAGCAGCTGAGTCATCAGGTACTAGGGCGAGATTCCCAGATTATCAGACTGATCCAGCACCTTTCCAGATGGGAAAAAATTCTCGGAGAATCAGTGGGTTTTGGTCTTTCACTTCTGGGACCGGGATTAAGTCCAGTCCAAACAGTTTAGGGAGGATGTTCCTGCCTGTTGGCTGTAAGTACACTTCAGGCAGACTTAACCCAGGTTATATTGGGATAGACTGCACACAGACAGGTGCACACACTGCCACACATACACACACAGGCACAGACGCACACATACACACACAGGCACAGATGCACATGCACACCCACACACACAGGTACAGAAGCACACATACACACACAGGCACAGACACACACATACACACACAGGCACAGACGCACACATACACACACAGGCACAGATGCACACACACAGGCACAGAAGCACACATACACACACAGGCACAGACACACACATACACACACAGGCACAGACGCACACATACACACACAGGCACAGATGCACACACACAGGCACAGAAGCACACATACACACATAGGCACAGGCACAGACGCACACATACACACACAGGCACAGATGCACATGCACACACACAGGCACAGACGCACACACGTGTGCGCACACAGGCACAGACACGCACACACACACACAGGCACAGACGCACACGCACACACACAGGCACAGACGCACACACGTGTGCGCACACAGGCACAGACGCACACGCACACACACAGGCACAGATGCACATGCAAACACACAGGCACAGACGCACACACGTGTGCGCACACAGGCACAGACACGCACACACACACAAAGGCACAAATGTACACGCACAAAAGCACAGACCCACACGCAGAAGGGCGCAGACGCGCATGCACGCACACGTATGCACAAGGGCACAGACGCACACATGTGTGCACACACAGGCACAGGCGCGCACACACAGGCACAGACGCACAGACGTGCGCAGGCACAGACACACACACAGACGCACACACACAGGCACAGATGTGCGCAGGCACAGACACACACACAGACGCGCACACACACAAAGGCACAAACGTACACGCACAAAGGCACAGACCCACACGCACACGCAGAAAGGCACAGACATGCATGCACGCGCACACACAAAGGCACACGCGCGCACACACACAAAGGCACAGGTGGACACACGCGCGCACACACACGCACAAAGGTACAGATGCACACACACCCACACACAATATTAGACTGTCAGTCTTGACAAAACGTTAGTGTCTCTCCCCTCAGTGGGAAGGGGGAGGGGAGCCTCCTGATTATCCACAGAAACGACACCAAAGCTGCTTGAACCAGTTCCTCAGAGGTTCCCTGAGTCATACAGTCATTTACAGCACAGAAGGAGGCCATTCAGCCCATCCTAGTTCATACCAGCTCTCTATAGAGCAGCCTGCCAAAGTTATAATTGCAGAAATTAAATGCACATATCCAGGCTGTTACTCCCAGTGCATTACTGGGGGGGTGCCGCACTGCCAGAGGGTCGGTACTGAGGGAGCACCACGCCACCAGGTGGTGTTCCAGTGGGGTGCTGCCCTGTCAAGAGGCTGCCGTCTTTTGGACGAGACATTAACAGAGTTCCTGTCTGTCCTCTTGGATGGACCTAAAAGACCTGATGCCCACTACTTTGAAGAAGAGTTCTCCCTGGCATTTTGGCTGATGTTAAACCGTCAACCAACCTCACCAGAAAAATCCGATTATCTGATCATTCTCTCACTTGCTCTGCTTCAATTGCTGGCTGTGTTGTCCTGAATACAGCAGCGAGTGCATTTTTAAAAAGTACTTCACTGGCTGCGATGCACGTGGCCGGGGGTGAATCGAGTATTCTTCTCTTCCCCGGAGAGCGGTGAGCTTTTCACCCCCCTGTTCAAGCTGTTGAGTGAGAAACCTTATGCATGGAGCTGTTATAACCTGCAATCGTCTCTCTTTAATTTGCTCCCAGCACCGAATGAGACCTGAAATCTCCCAGCTAATGACCTCCGTCTTCTACTCCAATCTCAAAGATCACAAATCAGTGTCACTCTATGAAGATATCAAGGTAAGAATCTCAATAATATGTGGGTAGTGTGACACCAAGCACTCGTCTTCATTCCACACATAAAGAAACAGCGCAGTAAGGGGGTAATTTGGCCCATCATGCCTGACCTGGCTCTTTTAAAGAGTTATCCCATTAATCCCACGCTACCCTGTTCCTTCCACACATCCCTGCCCGGAATATCAAAGGGCAGCAGGTAGATGGGAACACCACCGCCTCCCAGTCACTCACCATCCTGACTTGGAAATATATCGGCCGTTCCTTCACTGTCACTGGGTTAAAATCCTGGAACTCCCTTCCTAACAGCACTGTGGGTGTACCTACACCACAGGGACTGCAGCAGCTCAAGAAGGCAGCTCACCACCACCTTCTCGAGTGAAATTAGACGCGGATAATAACTTTTAGGTGGTAGAGGTTGCGGGTTTGAAAGGTGTGTCAGTGGTGGAGGGAGTGAATGTTTGTGGATGTGGTGCCGATCAAGTGAGCTGCTTTGTCCTGGACGGTGTCGAGCTTCTTGAGCGTTGTGGGAGCTGTGCTCATCCAGGCAAGTGAGGAGTATTCCATCACACTCCTGACTTGTGACGTTGGGGAGTCAGGAGGGGAGTTCCTACCTTGGGCAATGTTGGCCACGGACTAAGAACAAACCTAATCGGAGTGACGGCCGACATGCTAATGATCCTCTCAGTATCCTTGGGCTAGGGTGGAGGGAGAGTTGGCCAGTAGATCACAGCTTGACCATTTGAGAAGGACAGGGTCAGCTTTGAGATCACCCCCACAGCTGAATATGTGCCGCTGGCCACTTCCTCAGCTTGTTGGTTAGCAATGAAGTGTTGGGTTGGGGGGATAGGGGGTGGAAAGCTAGGGCAGTACCTTTGGTGAGTAAGTATTTTGATTGAAGCCCATTCAGTCCTGACTTGGTCTTTCTTGATTCTCCCCAGGGTCTAGCAACGAATATCTTCTTCATTGAGCATCAAATGGATGAGGATAATAACACCGAGTCCCTGAGCCACAGCAACACTCATGAGGCCCAGTTCCTAGTTGGACTCTGTCAACATCTTCTGAGGCAGGGATACACCACAGAGCAGATCACCATCCTGACTCCCTACATGGCCCAGATGTGGAGGATCCGCTCGATGGTCCGGGAACTTGGGATGGCCTCTATTTCGGTCAAGGCTGTTGACGATTTCCAGGGGGAGGCAAACGATATCGTTCTGCTGTCTCTGGTCCGTAGCAACTGGGAGGAGAGGACTGACCTCTTGCGGGACCAGAACCATTTATGTGTGGCTTTCTCCAGAGCCAGGATGGGATTCTACTGCGTGGGGAACTTCCAGAAGCTGCTGCAGAGCCCGGAAAGGAAGATGTGGGAGAAGCTTCTTCAGGCGCTGAAGGAAAAGGGTCTCGTGGGGAAAGGCCTCCCCCTGCCCTGTCCAAACCACCCGGAAGGCCGAATCATCCTCAAGTCCCCGCAGGATTTCCAGCGCTCCCTTGACTGGGCCTGTGACCATCCCTGTGGCTCCCCGCTGGAGTGTGGCCACCTCTGCAAACACCGTTGCCACGCGCACAGTCGAGGGCAGCGGGGGTACCGCTGCAAGGAGCCCTGTGGCCGGACGCTCTGCGCTGGGGGGCATAGGTGCCCCAAGCGCTGTTGGGAAGAGTGCGGCCCGTGCATGGAGACGGTGGAGAAGGTTTTGCCAGAGTGTGGGCATGCCCGGAAGGTGCCGTGCAGCCCCGCTTCGGAGGCCGTGCCCTGTGACCGCCCGTGTGAGCGACTCCTGGAGTGCGGGCACGAGTGCCAGCAGCAATGCAGCAAAAACTGCGCCGACTTCCCATGCATGGGCAGGTGCACGGAGGTGCTGGAGTGCGGGCACCCGTGCGTGGGCACCTGCAGGGACTGCCTCGCGGGCCGGCTGCACCGGGGCTGTAATCGGAAATGCGGGCAGCTGCTGCTCTGCGGGCACCAGTGCAAGGATCCCTGCGCCGACGGCTGCCAGCCTTGCCGGCTGCCGTGCGCCTACCGGTGCTGGCATGGCCAGTGCCAGGAGAAGTGCCGCGAGACCTGCAGCCCGTGCCTGAAGCCGTGCCCGTGGAGGTGCAAACACTACCGGTGCAGCCGGGCCTGCTTCGAGGAATGTGACCGTCCCCGCTGTGACCAGCCCTGCGACCAGACCCTTCCCTGTGGACACCCCTGCGTCGGCCTGTGCGGGGAGGACTGCCCCGCCCTGTGCCGCCTGTGCCACGCGGCTGAGCTGACCGCCGCCTTCTTCGGCCCGGAGGGCGACCCCGACGCCCGCTTCGTGGTGCTGGGAGACTGCGGCCACGTCCTGGAGGTGAGCGGGATGGACCGGCTGATGGCCGAGGGCCCACGCCCCCTACAGCTGGAGGCTTGCCCAAAGTGCAGGACGCCCATCCGCTGGCACAGCCGCTACAACGCCGCCATCAAGAGAAGGTGGCAGGGCATCAACCAAGCGAAGAGCATAACCCTGGGCAGCTCGCAGGAGATCGAGGAGAAGAAGCAGCTGCTGACCGAGGGCATCATCGCCGCCTCCATCAACCTGCATTACATGGAGCAGAGGTACGACATTCGCAAGAAGGTAGAAGTCGCTCAGTCCCTTCCAGAGCTGGCGGCACTGGAGAGAGCTCTTGGCATCTTCCGGTTCCTGGACATGGTGAGAAAACAAGCGAAAGCCTGCACAGTGGCGCGCCAGGTGAGTCTGGAGTTGATGCTAACCAGGCTGGACTGGTGGCTGGGCAACAAGCGGGTAACCTTCACCTGCCAGCAGCTGAGCGAGTGCAGGAATGAGATTGCCAGGATATCCTACCGAGCTGACCTGATGCGGCTGCTCAGTCACTGTGAGGCCAGGGGCGCGGAGCAGGCCGGGCAGGCGGCAAAGGCTATCGACCCTCTCCTGGGGAACCTGGAGGGGAAACTGACGGAGGAGAGAGAGGCGAAGATCAAGGGAGACCTGGAGAAGATCAGGGAGCTCTTCCCCTGCGAGGGGCTGTGGATCTCGGAGGACGAGCGGCTGTCGGTGGCCAAAGATATAGAGGTGGCAAAGAGAGACTGGTACCAGTGCCCCAATGGGCACCTGTATGCAGTGGAAGAGTGTGGCACGTCGGCAGACCAAGCAGAATGCCTGGAGTGTGCACTGGTGATCGAAGGAGAAAGCCAACATCTTGAAGAAGACGTTTCTCAAGCTGCCGAAATGGATTCCAGTTCGACCTGTGCCAGCAGTGCCTGAGTGGGCAAACCTCTTACCCCAGAGTCAGAAAGCTGTGAGCTCTTAACCCATTCCAAAGATTCAAATCCATAGTTCAGGCTGACATACCCCAGTGTAGAACTGAGGGAGTGCTACACTGTTAGAGGTGACAGCTTTCATCTAACGTGTTTAACTGAAGCCCTGTCTGCCCTCTCAGGTGAATGTATAAGATACGTACGCATTATTTATGACTAAGATCAGCAGAGTTCCTAACCGCATCTTGACAACCAATCATCTCTCAACAAATGTGAGTGAAACAAATTATCTGGTCATAATCTCACATTTATTTATTCATTCACCGATAATCATGTGCAATTTCCGCTTTTATTGCCCACCCCTATTTGCCCATGAGAAGCCAACTTCTTGAACCAATACGGTCCATGTGGTGTAGGTACACCCACTATCCTAATTGGCTTTGGTCCCTAACCCGCTCTCCAATAGCAATGGGAAGGAGATGGATCTTCACACTAGGAAGACCGGAGAGATCTGTTACAGTTCTGCTAAGACAAGACGAGTTCTATGTTTCCTTGGTGTATAATAAACAGAGGACTGAAATCGCCAGAACTTTTCCTGTTGTCATTTTTGTTTACTGACCTCCAAAGACCAAGCAAGGGGAGGGTGGAGCACAGAATCGTCACCTCAGTGGAACCCACAGTTGGCCTTTAAATAGGAGGATGCCCCAGAACTCAATCATAGAACATAGCATGGAAGGAGCCCATTGGAGGAGTCTTCCCTAGACTCGGGGGAGGTACTAGAGGACTGAAGAGTTGCAAATGTTACTCCCTTCTTCAAAAAGGCTGTAAGGATAAGCCCAGCAATTACAGGCCAGCCAGTTTAACTTCAGTGGTGGGGAAGATTCTAGAAACAATTATTCGGGATAGAATTAGTAGTCACACGGAAAAATATGGGTTGATAAGGAAGAGCCAGCATGGAATTCTAAAGGGGAAATCGTGTTTAACTGACTTACTGGAGATTTTTTGAAGAGGTAACAGAAAAGGTCGATGAAGGTAATGCTGTTGATGTGGTGTACATAGACTTTCAAAAGGTATTTGACACAGTGCCACACAACAGACTTGTGAGAAAAGTTATTGTTCATGGAATAAAAGGGACAGTAGCAATGTGGATACAAAATTGGCTGAAAAATAGGAAGCAGAGAGTAATGGTCAATGGATATTTTTCGGGCTGGAGGAAGGTTTGTAGTGGAGTTCCCCAGGGGTCGGTATTGGGACCCTTGCTTTTCCTGATATATATTAATGATCTAGATCTTGATGTGCAGGGGATAATTTCAAAGTTTGAGGATGATACGCAGCTTGAGAGTGTTGTAAACTGCGAGGAGGACAGTGTAGAACTTCAAATGGACGTAGATAAGTTGGTGGAGTGGGCAGATAGGTGGCAAATGAAGTTCAATGCAGAGAAGTGTGAGGTGATGCATTTTGGTAGGAAGAACATGGACAGACAATATAAAATAAAGGGTGAAATTTTGAAGGGGGTACAGGAGCAGAAAGACCTGGGTGTACATGTGCAGAGATCATTGAAGGTGGCAGGGCAGTGGAGAGAGCAGTTAATAAAGCATATAGTATGCTGAGCTTTATTAATAGAGGCATAGAGTACAAGAGCAAGGAGGTTATGCTGAATTTATATAAGACACTCGTTAGACCTCAGCTGGAATATTGTGTACAGTTCTGGGCACCACATTATAGGAAGGATGTGAACACATTGGAGAGAGTGCAGAAGAGGTTTACAGGAATGGTTGCAGGGATGAGAAACTTCAGTTATGAAGATAGATTGGAGAGGTTGGGACTGTTCTCCTTGCAGAGAAGAAGGCTAAGAGGAGATTTGATAGAGATGTTCAAAATCATGAGGGGGCTGGACAGAGTAGATAGGGAGAAGCTGTTCCCGCTCGTAAAAGGATCAAGAATGAGAGGGCACAGATTGAAAGTGATTTGCAAAAGAAGCAAACGTGATGTGAGAAAAAACTTTTTCACACAACGAGTGGTTCGGGTCTGGAATGCACTGCCTGGAAGTGTGGTGGAGGCAGGTTCAATCGAGGCATTCAAGAGGGCATTAGATGATTATTTGAATAGAAACAACACGCAGGGGTACAGGGAGAAGGCAAGGCAATGGTACTAGGTCATAATGCTCATTTGGAGAGCCAGTGCTGATACAATGGGCCGAATGGCCTCCTCCTGTGCTGTTAAAATTGGATTTGGCCATTTGCACCAGTGCTATCCATTCTGAAAGAGTTTTCCCTTGAGTTTTATTCTCCTGCTCTATCCACCCTTATCGACTGTCTCTCTGGTGGTGCTTTCCTTACGCATGAACTTGGTGCAGGAGTAGGTCACTCGGTCCATCAAGCTTGCTGTACCGTTCAGTAAGATCACGACTGATCTGATTGTAACCTCCTGCCTACCCCTGGTAATCTTTCACCTCCTCGTTAATCAAGAATCTACCTAGCTCTGCCTTAAAAATATTTAAAGACTCTGCTCCCACTGCCAGTTGAGAGAGTTCCAAAGACTCACCTCCCTCTGAGAGAAAAGATTTCTCCTCATCTCCGTTTTAAATGGACGACCCCTTATTTTTAAACAGTGATCCCTAGTTCTAGATTCTCCCACAAGAGGAAACATCCTCTCCACATCCACCCTGTCAAGACCCCTCAGGATCTTAAAGGTTTCAATCAAGTCACCTCTTACTCTTCTAAATTCCAGTGGATACAAGCCTAACCTGTCCAGCCTTTCCTCACAAGACAACCCGCCCATTCCTGGTATTAATCTAGTAAACCTTCTCTGAACTGCTTCTAATGCATTTACATCCTTCCTTAAGTAGGGAGACCAGTACTGTACACAATACTCCAGATGTAGTCTCACCAGTGCCTTGTACAACTGAAGCATGACCTCCTTACAGTTGTATTTAATTCCCCTCAATAAACGATAACATTCTATTAGCTTTCCTAATTGCTTGCTATATGTGCAAACTAGCCTTTTGTGATTCGTGCACTAGGACACCCAGATCCCTCTGCAATGTCTCACTATTTAGATAATAAGCTTTTTTATTCTTCCAAAATGGACAGCTTCACATTTTCCCACATTATACCCCATTTGCCAGGTCCTTGCCCATTCGCTTAACCTATCCGTGTCCCTTTGTAGCCTCCTTACATCCTCTTCACAATTTATTTTCCTACCTCTTTTCATGTTGTAAGCAAATTTAGCCACCATTCCTTCGGCTCCTTCCTCCACGTCATTTATATAAATTATAAGAAGTTGAGATCCCAGCACTGACCCTAGTGACGCACTACTCATTACATCCTGCCAACCAAAAAGAGACCCATTTATGCCTATGCTCTGCTTCCTGTTAGGTAGCCAATCTTCTATCCATGCCAATATATTAACCCCTACACCATGAGCTTTTATTTCCTGCAATAACCTTTATTGTGGCACCTTATCAAATGCCTTCTAAAAATGTAAATACAATAAATCCACTGGTTCCACAGCATGTGACTCCTTCAAAGAACTCCAATAAATTGGTTCAACATGATTTTCCTTTCACAAAACCATGTTGACTCTGCCTGATTGCCTCAAACTTTTAAATGCCCTGCTATAACATCTTTAATAATAGCTTCTAATACTTTCCTTATGAAATGACTGGGAACCAGTGAATATGGCCAGTAGGACTAAGAGGAAGGGCAGGCAGGGAGAAATTACTGAACAAAGTGGGACTGGGGGTCTGAAATGCATTTGTTTCAATGCGAGAAGTATAACAACCAAGGCAGATGAGCTTAGAGCTTGGATTAGTGCTTGGGACTATGATGTTATTGCTAATACAGAGACTTGGTTGAAGGATGGACAGGATTGGCAGATAAACGTTCCAGGATTTAGATGTTTCAGGCAGGATAGAGAGGGATGTAGAAGAGGTGGGGGAGTTGCACTGCTGGTTAAGGGGAATATCACAGCTGTACGACAGGAGGACACCTCGGTGGGCTCATGCAGCGAGGCAATATGGGTAGAGCTCTGGAATAGGAAGGGTGCAGTCACAATGTTGGGGGTTTACTATAGGCCTCCCAATTGCCGGCGGGAGGTTGAGGAACAGTTATGTAGGCAGATTTTGGAAAGATGTAAAAGCAATAGGGTTGTTGTGGGTGATTTTAACTTCCCCTATATTGACTGGGAATCACTTAGTGCTAGGGGTTTGGATGGTGCAGAATTTGTAAGGTGCATCCAGGAGGGCTTCCTGAGACAATATGTAGATAGTCCAACTAGGGAAGGGGCAATACTGGACCTGATATTAGAGAATGAACCCGACCAGGTGGTCGAAGTTTCAGTAGGGGAGCATTTCGGGGAAAGTGACCATAATTCAGTAAGTTTCAAGGTACTGGTGGATAAGGATAACAGGAGTCCTCAGGTTAAGGTGCTTAATTGGGGGAAGGCTAATTATAACAATATTAGGCAGGAACTGAGGAATCTAGACTGGAGGCAGGTGTTTGAGGGCAAATCAACAACTGCGATGTGGGGGGCTTTCAAACGTCACTTAATAAGAATTCAGGACCGGCATGTTCCTGCTAGGATGAAGGATAAGCATGGCAAGTTTCAGGAACCTTGGATAACAAAGGATATTGTGAGATTAGTCAAAAAGAAAAGGGAAGCATTCGTAAGGGCTAGAAGGCTGGGAACAGATGAAGCCTGTGGAGAATATAAAGAAAGTAGGAAGAAACTTAAGCAAGGAGTCAGGAGGGCTAAAAGGGGTCATGAAAAGTCACTGGCAACCAGGATTAAGGAAAATCCCAAGGCCTTTTATACATATGTAAAAAGCAAGAGGGTAGCCAGGGAAAGGGTAGGCCCACTCAGGGACAGAGGTGGGAATGTGTGTATGGAGCCAGAAGAAATGGGAGAGATACTAAATGAATACTTCTCGTCAGTATTCACCAAAGAGAAGGACTTAGCGGTCGATTTGTCTAGGGAAGAGTGTGTAGATAGCCTGGATCATGTTGAGATCAAAAAAGTGGAGATGTTGGGCGTCTTGAAGAATATTAAGGTGGATAAGTCCCCAGGGCCAGATGGGATCTACCCCAGTTTCTGAGGGAGGCAAGGGAGGAGATTGCTGGGGCCTTGACAGAAATCTTTGTATCCTCACTGGCTATGGGTGAGGTCCCAGAGGACTGGAGAATGGCCAATGTTGTTCCATTGTTTAAGAAGGGTAGCAGGGATAATCCAGGAAATTACAGGCCGGTGAGCCTTACGTCAGTGGTAGGGAAATTATTGGAGAAGATTCTTCGTGACAGGATTTACTACCATTTGGAAGCAAATGGGCATATTAGTGAGAGGCAGCATGGTTTTGTGAAGGTCATGTCTCACTAACTTGATTGAGTTTTTCGAGGAAGTGACAAAGATGATCGACGATGGAAGGGCAGTGGATGTTATATACATGGATTTCAGTAAGGCCTTTGACAAGGTCCCTCATGGCAGACTGGTACAGAAGGTAAAGTCGCACGGGATCAGAGGTGAGCTGGCAAGATGGATACAGAATTGGCTTGGTCATAGAAGACAGAGGATAGCAGTGGAAGGGTGCTTTTCTGAATGGAGAGCTGTGACTAGTGGAGTTCCGCAGGGATCAGTGCTGGGACCTCTGCTGTTTGTAGTATACATAAATGATTTGGAGGAAAATGTAACTGGGCTAATTAGTAAGTTTGCAGATGACACTAAGGTTGGAGGAGTTGCAGATAGTGAAGAGGATTGTCAAAGGATACAACGGGATATAGATCAGTTGGAGACTTGGGTGGAGAAATGGCAGATGGAGTTTAATCCGGACAAATGCGAGGTAATGCATTTTGGAAGGTCTAATACAGGCAGGAATTATACAGTAAATGGCAGAACCCTTAAATGCATTGACGGGCAGAGGAATCTGGGTGTACAGGGCCACAGGTCACTGAAAGTGGCAACGCAGGTGGATAAGGTAGTCAGGAAGGCATATGGCATGCTTGCCTTCATCGGCAGGGGTGTTGAGTATAAAAGCTGGGAAGTCATGCTGCAGCTGTATAGAACCTTGGTTAGGCCACACTTGGAATATTGCGTGCAATTCTGGTTGCCCCATTACCAGAAGGATATGGAGGCGTTGGAGAGGGTCCAGTGGAGGTTTACCAGGATGCTGCCTGGTCTGGAGGTTATTAGCTATGAGGAGAGGTTGGAGAAACTCGGATTGTTCTCACTAGAACGACGGAGATTGAGGGGCGACTTGATAGAAGTTTACAAAATTATGAGTGGCATGGACAGAGTAGATAGTGAGAAGCTTTTTCCCAGGGTGGAAGAGTCAATTACTAGGGGACATAGATTTAAGGTGAGAGGAGAAAACTATAGAGGAGATGTGCGGGGCAAGTTTTTTACGCAGAGGGTAGTGAGTGTCTGGAATTCGCTGCCTGAGGAGGTGGTGGAAGCAGGTACGATAGTGGTGTTTAAGATGCAGCTTGACAAATACATGAATAGGATGGGAATAGAGGGATACAGGCCCCGGAAATGCAAAATGTTTTAGTTGACAGGCAATATGATCGGCGCAGGCTTGGAGGGCCGAAGGACCTGTTCCTGTGCTGTACTTTTCTTTGTTCTTTGAAAGGGGAGCTAACAATCCTCTGTGTAAGAGGTGTTGTAGTGGTAATGTCACTGGGCTAGTCATCCAGAGGTTCAGGCTAATGCTCTGGGGACATGGGTTCACATGGCAGCTGGTGGAATTTAAATTTAGTTAATTAATAAATTCAATTAATTAATAAAAATCTAGAATTGAAAGCTAGCCTCAGTAATGGTGCCGTGAAACCACCATTAATTGCAAAAAAACCCATCTGGTTCTCTAATGTCGTTTAGGGAAGGAAATCTGCCATCTTTACCTGGTCTGGCCTACATGTGACTCCCCATTCACAGCAATGTGGCTGACTCTTAACTTCCCTCTGAAATGGCTGAGCAAGCCACTCAGTTCAAGGGCAATTCGGGATGGGCAACAAATGCTGGCCTTGCCAGCGACACCCACATCCCACGATGGAGTATATATATTTAAAAAAAACCCATGTAACATCCCATTTCGGCCAGTTGCTGCGCTGGAGTTAGCAGTTTACCCATTATGTGCCTTTGGCCATTAACGAATTCATTACGTGATGAATTCATTCATGGAATGTGGATGTTACGGGTGAGGCTGGCATTATTTGCCCGTCGTTAGTTAGCCTTGAGAAGGAGGTGGTGTGTCTCTTTGAGTGGAGATGGTGTGAGTGATGAAGGTACCCCTACCGTGCTGTTCGTTGAGGCAGTCTGAGGAGTTTGACCCAGGGCAGATATAGAGAAAGTAAGTCCTCTGGTGGGGTGGGGCTCCAGGACAAGGGGCCACAATCTTCAAAGTAAAACCCGGCTGCTTTGAGTGAAATAAAGTCAACCTTATTCACAAGTGGGCATTGGAGACCTGGGATTCTCTTCCATAAAATGCAGGTCCTGGGTCAATCAGAGCGTTCAAGATGGAGATCAGTAGATCCTTGATCAGGAGGACTATCGAGGAATAAGAAGGGAAAAGTAAGTAAATGAGAGTAAGGGTCGTTACCACCCATGGATGGCAAATCAAGCTAGAGGGACCGAGTAGTCTTGTCCTCTTACTGTGAAAGAAATCTTAGAATATCTTCAGCATTTTCTATTAAGTCAGATTTTCCAGAATGTGTTTTTTTTGTTTATCTAAATTGTACAAATCTTCAATAAATATAGAATTGAGAAGAAGGGAAGAATGATGTTATGCAAAACCTGTATTGAACCTTGGTTAGACCACACTTAGGGTGGAGTTTTCCATGCCCGCTGGCATCAGCCATCATGGTGGGTGTGAGCGGACAATATGGTGGGAAGGCTAAAAATCGCTTTCACAACATCGTGAAACCAGTTTGCAATCGTCTGCCCCTCCTGTCGACGGTGGGCTATTGACATCTCGGCGGTAGCTTCATTTTAATAGCCCAACATATCATTTTAAGCCCAGCTCACCGAAATCATCCCCCGTGTCCAATTTACCACCCACGTCAATGGGAAAACACCCTGGTGCAGGACACATCCTGGCAAGAGTGATGTGCAGAAGTTGGGATTTAGCGTCAGGGCCTCGCTCACGTCGCGGACGTCCGAGGAGCGGAAGATGTTGGAGCCTGACACCAACGGGACCCTGGAGGGACGTGCACGGCATGCTGGGTGGACTCTCATGGACATGGCTGTGCCATGAAGCAGCTTATGGAAGGGGGGAAGGACATTGTTGAGGGCCTGTTTCCGGACATCAGCGTCTTGGCCATTGTCTGCTACTGATGACCATCAAGGAGGTGGAGAGGATGGTGTACTGAGGAGGGGAGGTGGGGGGTGGGGAGGAGGAAGGTCTAAGTTTGACTGGGAGAGGACAATGTGTCAGGGGCGTGAGGTTGGGGTGGGGAATAATGGTGTCAGGGGTGAGGTTGGGAGGGGGAGGGAGTACAGGTGAGGAGGGTGTAACGGGGGTGAATACGCCAACTGGGGAGGTAGGTGTAAGGGAAGGAGTGTGGAGGGAGGGGGTAAGGAGTAAGGGTGGAGGAAGGAGTGAAGGGGTGTTGTCCAGGTGAACGTGCAAGGGAGGGGTCTGTGGAGTCTATGACTGCCTCCTGGGTGAGAATGGACATGGTAGGAGGGAATGGTGAGAATGAGGGAGGGCAGAGTGAGTCGGTAAGGTGGGAGGGTGAGGGTTGTTGGTGGGGACTTGGAGGCAGACACGAACCCTGGGGATAGGAAGGAGGAAGTTGGGGAGGTCAATGTGGATGGGGCTGGGATTCTCAGGGAGGTAGGGATCATGCACACTCCCCTGCACATCCTGGAAAGAATAGGGCTCTGGCTGGTGGGTGACAGCGGGGAGGTGAAAGGTGATGGCAGGGGGAGTCGACATGGATGACCAGGGGGAGAGGAAAGGACAAACTTCCCCAGTACCATGCTTCTAAAATGGAAAGTGGGCAGAGCCTGGTGTTGGACGGGAATAGGTGCTACATGGGAGTGTGATCAGCGGGTGGGCAGAGATGCAGGTCGGCTCAGATGGACAACTGCAAGAGAACCACAGCAGGCAGCATTGAAAATGCTCAGGACATTGAGATGAGTGTGATGGAGGAAGGATCCACGTGTGTGGGAGAGTGTTTACACACTCTGAAAGGCCCTGCCCCACACACACACACACACACACACACACACACATCTCCCTCCAGAATCACTCCCGTGCAGTTGAACTGCTAGTTGGGGGTTGGGGGGGTTGTGGGGAAGGTGGTGGATGCAGGGGGAGGACTCACAAAGCCTTGTAAATGAAGGTGAAAGACACTATTACACATTATTCAGTGAAAGTGAATATATTTTCAGATTATAAACAGACAAAATGTGTTCACCTGTGCAGCCACTTGTGATCAGAATTTCTTAACTTTTCTAGGCCCATCGCTTCTAGGTGCTGCCCTGACATCTGCAGCAGGGCTGGAGGTAGCCTGAGCAATGGTTGGTCCCATTGCCTCTGATGACTGGTGGTAAAGGGGATTGGAGGAGGGTACGTGTCCATTCCTCTGTACCGGCTACATCTGGAGTGCAGCCTTGTATCAGGGCCCGTGAGTGTGGGACGCATCCCTAAGTTTGCCTGTGGACAGGGTCGATCTGCCCCTCGGCAATGGCCTGGCAGGATCAATGGTAATAGCATCCCCGGTGGTCTCAGAGAAGCCCACTGAGGTGAAGGAGACTGAACAGCTGCAGGAGGATGTACCGGGCATTTCCCCAGACTGTGTGGTACCCGATCTATAGCACGACAGGTTCCAAACGAGGAAGCTGAAGTGGCGTTGCAGGCAGAAAGAGCCTCCGGCTGGTTATCTGAAAACTCTCCCAGGAGTCTAGAAGACCCTAAGGAGGCGATAAATAAATCTTCCTTGGTAGCGGGCCAGCAAGCTGACCCACTGTTAAAAACGTTAGCTCAGGCTGCCGACAATGAGACTGAGGCAGGAGCAGTCCCTGAATGCGACCACATTAAAAATGAGGGGCATATAGTCAGGATTACCCACACGACTGGGATAGAGGAATTCCATTCTTATTATTCGCAATTAGAGATGCACCTAACGACTCAACAAAGTTTAGTCCTTTTGAATTAGTATATGGTCATGAAGTGAGGGGACCACTCAAACTGATTCATGAGAAGTTAATGAGTAAGAATTCGGAAACCACACCCTTGGACGATATCTATTAAAGTTAAGGGAAAGATTCAGTAGAGCCCGTGAATTAGCGAAAGACCATTTAAAAATATCAAAACAGGCGATGGAGGCAGAAGCCGATAGGAAGGCAAAGACTCGTGGCTTTGTAACTGGGGGAAAAGCGTTAGTTTTGTTGCCTGTCTCAGGCAAACCGTTAAAATCAGATTTAGTGGGCCTTACCAGATTGAAAAGAAATTAAGTGAAGTGATTTAGTAAGAACTCCAGATAGGAGAAAAACCCAGAGGGTACGTCATATAAATATGCTTATATTCCCATCTGGAAGGTAACTCAGTATTTCATTCAAATTCTTAAGCACTTCCTCATTGTCCAATTGCATCTGAGAAAAGTTAATTTCAGAATCTTCCGTCCCTACTTCCTTTCCTGATTCATCGCTACTAATGCCTCTTCTTTTTGGTTATCCTCCCTATCCAAGAACTTTTTGAGTATATTTACAGGAGGTTCATGCCAAATTTTAGCAGTGTATCTGCCCCATTAACTGAGCTCCCTTCCAGAGACCAACAAATATGGTTATTGCTGGACTGAGTCTCTGTTCCGTGTACTTCGGTGATTTGGTGGTATTCAGTCAAACACGGGAGGAGCACTTCCAGCATCCGGGAGAGCGATTAGACCACCTACAAGGAGATACTTTGGTGGTGAACTTGGCTTAGAGTGAATTTGTGAAAGCCCAGGTCACATATTTAGGGCATGCTGTTGGACATGGTCAGATGGCCCCACGAGATGTGAAACCGGAAGTTCCCAGTATCTTCAACGAAAGGGGAAGTTTTATGATTTCTGGGCAAGTACTTTCTGCATACTTACAGGAATTTTAGCGGCGTGATTGCACCATTAACTGAACTCTTAAAAAAGAACAAGAAATTCAACTGGACATCAGAGTGCCAAAATGCATTCGAAAATCGGAAACCGGTGTTGACAACAGTGCCAGTTTTAAAAACACTGAATTATGCCAAGCAGCTTAAATTGGCTATTGATGCAAATGATGTGGGCATTGGTGCTGTAAAAGTCTGAAGACAACAGTAGGAAGTGGTTTTGATATATTAATGAACCAAGATCCACGTCAATCAGAGTTTTACATAAAACAATAACAGGAGTAGTTTTCAATTAAGTTGTTTTAGTACAAAGGGGAATATATGCAGGTTAAAGAAAGGTGTAAGTAAATAAGGTGAAGATAGGGTAAGTTTACTTTGTTAAAAAAACCTAAGAGCTAAAGTAGAGTCTAATCAAGTCTGGGAAGAAAGCATTTCTAAAGAGACTGGTTGAGACAATAGAGAGGTCAAAGGAAAGGAACACATTTAAGGAACTACTGGAGCCTATGTGAGGGGGGTTGCTGCTTAGATCTCCCAGAAGACAGCAGGATAGCTGGTCATAACTCCCAGAAGACAGTGTGAACAAGGCCAAACCTGAGGACTCAGTTGCTGTCAGCCTCAAGGGACACCCCAAGGAAAAAGGCACTGTGTGGTAAACATTACTGGAATTCTATAGATTTTGAAATCTATAAGGATAGTTGCTGAACAGAACAGGGGACGGTTGGCTCTGAGGGTAGTTCATTTGTGGAACTGTTTTAAAGCACTGTTTACTGTGTGAAGCCATTCTTGTGTTTAAGAGTAATTATGTATTTTTTCTCTATTTTCTTTTAATAAACGTTTGCTCTACTATAAAATCATCACAAGTAGTCAGGGACATCATTTCCTGATTGCAGAACCTCTCCTCATATTATAGAAATTGCAAAAATCATTTTGGTAGCTGTTTCAAGTTTTTCTCTGGGATCTGGGCAGCTCAGCATTTACCATCAATCATGCCATAACAGAATCCTTGAGGGAAAGGAGCACCTGGTGGGACCTCGAGGCGCCCTATTTCCTTCTTGTATTGCCACAGCAGGAAGTCACACATGACTACCGCGATGGAGTGCAGGTCTGGACACATCACCTTGTTCTGCTGGACCAGGGTCTCCATGGTGTCTGCCATCGTTCCCATGGCAGCCTCGATGCACGCACATGTGGGCAACACTTCATCAGAGAGCAGGGGAACACACTCTTCCAACCTACGTGCCACTCTGCTGAGGGCTTCCAGCTCTGTGTGATGT
This sequence comes from Cetorhinus maximus, assembly GCF_964194155.1. Taxonomy (NCBI): domain Eukaryota; kingdom Metazoa; phylum Chordata; class Chondrichthyes; order Lamniformes; family Cetorhinidae; genus Cetorhinus; species Cetorhinus maximus. Next base: position 4,473,110 of record NC_135881.1, read on the forward strand.
TCCCATGCCTTCTGCTGACTCTCCACGATGAGTTGGAAGGCCGAACCCAGAGGCTTGTCATCTGACTCGGACCTCACCCTTTCCCATCAGTCCTCCGAGTGCTGGGAGCTCGGTTGCACCTGCCTGCTCCTGCTGCTGCCGACATGCCCAACCATCCGATTGTGAAATCGAGCCTGCTTCTGGATCTAGGTCCCACCGAGGTGTGTGTCTCTGCGCTGGTGCAGGGTGTGGGTAAGCGCTGTGTCGAGTCTTCCAGGCTACTTATTTCCAGCTCTTCAATAGAGGAGGTGTCCTCTTGGCTGGAGGTGAGGACCTGGATGGAGCTGAGGGACTGGCTGGCTGAGGGTGTCAGTTGCTTGGCAAAGCTCCCTGTGAACCAAAGTAGCTTGAATTAGTGCATGGCAGCAGAGTCAGGAGAGAGAGCACTCACAGTTGAGTTGAGAGAGGGAAGATGTGCAGGATCCTCACTTGCGTGTTGGCCATCGACCTCACCGTCATTGCAGGGATGGTCCACGTCCTCACCAGTCAGTGTGATGGAACACTCCTCAAAGTGAGTGAAGGGCCTAATGTGGGCCACTCCACCCCCTGGTCTGGGATCTCTTGCTGCTGCTGTTGTGAGCCGGCTTCTCCTGCATGAAAACAGCTGGAGAGAGTGGGAGCAGGACACACGGCACTGTGTGGAATGTTTGTGTGGTGAGCGGAGCCCTAGACAAGATGAAGACACCAGCTCCAGAGGATATGAGCCTGATGGAGATGTGAGGGTGTGTGTGAGAGTTAGTGATGTTGTCCCTTGAGGGTGTGAGATCCCTGTGGATGTGTGATGGGTTTGTGAGTGTGAGAGTTGAGAGTGACGAACAGAGTGAGTTACCTGGTGGAACAGAGGAGATCATTCATCCTCCTTGGACACTGGGTGGCTGTCTTCTCCTGCAGAGCATTGGCACTGACCACCACTGCCGCCGCCTCCCGTGCTGGATTGGTGACCTTGCTTGCTGACCTTTGCCCCAAGGTGGAGGTAGTGGACTTCACGGCGGGTCCCTGTCCAGTCGGTGCTCGAGGGGAAACATCACTAAACCTGGGGGCGGCCTGTCTCCTCCCTTTGGCAGCCATGACTGTGCAGCGGCTCCGCATCCCGTGAAGAGAGAGAGCTCTGTGCAGGGGCGGCCTTTAAATACGGTGCCCGGTTTACTGGAGGCCTGAGGTGAGGGCGGGGCGGCCGAATGAGAGGCTGCACCAGCAGCGACCCAGCATTGTTTCCCGGGAGTGCACGATTAATGAGGATTGGGATGATACAGCGTGAAGTGCTGTCATACAGCCAGCGAGTAAAATGTTCTTTTTCCCACCTGTTACTGAACATAGTGCAAACCTGGGGTGATCGTGGCCTGAGAATGCTGCATGCAGTTCTGGTCGCTATATTACAAAAAGAATTTCAAGGCACTGGAGAGGGTACAGAGAAGATTCACAAGGATAATACCAGAGATCCATTGTATCAGGGAAGGAGTGACAGGCTGGGCCTCTTTTCCCTTGTATATAGAAGGCTAAATAAAGGTCTTTAAAATCCTGAAAGGTTTTGATCGAATGTTTCCTCCTTCGGGGACGAGCAGAACTGGAGGCCGTCAAGATCAGAAAGTCACCAAGAAATCCAATTGGGAATTCCGAAGAAGATTCTCCAGGAGAAGGCAGTGGTATTGTCACTGGACTAATATTCCAGAGACTGAGGAAATGCTCTGGGGACCCGGGTTTAAATCCCACCACGGCAGATGGTGAACTTTAAATCAATCCAAATCTGGAATTAAAAGTCTAGTGACCACAAAGCCATTGCTCATTGTCATATTTTTTAAAAAAGCCCCTTTGGTTCACTAATGCCCTTTAGGGAAGGAAGGAAGGAAGGAAATCTGCCGTCCTTGCCTGGTCTGGCCTACATGTGACTCCAGACCCACCAGCAATGTGGTTGACTCTTAAATGTCCTCTGAACTAGGGCAATTAGGGATGGGCAATAAATGCGGACCCAGCCAGTGACCCCACATCCCACGGACGATTTAAAAAGGAACCCAGAGTGGTGAGAATATGAAAGTGAATAGTAGAGATGTATTTAAGGGGAAACCTGACAAGACTGTGAGGGAGAAGGGAATACTATAGGAGGATTACGATGGTAGGCTTAGAGAGGAAAGATGGGAGGAGGTTCAAGTGGAGGATAAATGACAGCATGGACTGGATGGGCCAAACGGCCTGTTTCTGTGCCATATAGCCTATATAATCTAATGTCGTTTCTGAAACATAGATCTCTAAAATGTGAATTCATATTGGAACTACCCTTACCAAGATAAATGTAATTGACAGAATCATAGATGTAAAGACACGGAGTATGGTAAACAATGTAGGTGAGCTACAGACGCAAATTGCCACATGAGGATAAAAACCCAACAGGAAAAGTCAACAAAAGAAGTTAACGATCGCACTAGATCGAAGGAAGTGGTTTATAATGTCAAAAAAAACTGGTAACCCTGAAAATTGGGAGCGATTCAGAATCCAGCAGAGGAGGACCTAGAAACTGATAAAGAAAGGGAGAAGAGACTATGAATGTAAGCTAAGCGAGTAACATAAAGGCTGACTGTAAATGCTCCTTTAGGTATGTAAAAAGGAAAAAAAATAGCAAGGACAAGTAGGATTGGCGGAGAAACTAAACAATTACTTTGCATCTGTCTTCACAGAGGAAAATACTGAAAATCTCCCAGAGATACTAGGGAACTGAGGGCCTTGTGAAAATGAGGAACTGAAAGAAATTAGTATTAATAAAGAGGTAGCACTCAAAAAATTAATTCCATTAATGGCCGATAAATCCCCTGGACTTGAAGAGCTACATCCCCGAGTGTTGAAGCAGGTGGCTATAAAGATAGTGGATGCATTGCTGATTATCTTTCAATATTTTATAGATTCAGGGAAGGTCCCTACAGACTGGAAAGTAGCAAATGTAACTCCACTATTGAAGAAGGGAGGGAACGAGGAAACAGAGAGCTACAGCCTTGTTAGTTTGACGCCAATAGTCGAGAAAATGTTAGAATCCACCATAAAGGATGGGATAACCAGGCACTTGGACAATAAATGATATGATTGGGCACAGTGAAGATGAATTTATGAAGGGGAAATCATGTTTGACAAACCCGTTGGAGATTTTTGAGGAGATTTTGTCACCTGTATCATAGATAAAGGAGAATTAGTGGATGTGGTGTATTTGGATTTTCAGAAGGCATTTGCTAAGGTCCCTTGCAGGAGGTTAGTAAATAAAACTAGGGCACACGGGATTGGGGGTGATATACCGCTGTGGATTGAGAATTGGTTAACAGACAGAAAACAGAGAGTAGGGATAAACGAGGCATTATCAGGATGGCAGACAGTGACGAGTGGGGTGCCACAAGGATCGGTGCTTGCCCCTCAGCTGTTCACAATCTATATCAATGATTTGGATATGGGGGCCAAATGTAATATTTCCCAATTTGCTAATGTCCCAGTGTCACCCGCGCACTCGTGCGATATTTCGGTCGGCGGGCACACGTGAGTTGGCAGCGCGCCCGTCGACAATTAAGAGGCCTAGTAAGGCCCTTAAACAATGAATTAAAAGCAATTTTTCGCTGCCTGTCCAGTCTTACGGTCGGAGGGTGGGCGAATCGGCCAGGCGGCCTTTGGATTTTTTAAGAAACCTCACCAACGGGCGGGATGAGCTTCCCAACAGTAATTTTAAAAAAAGTAAACATTTTTAGACATCATTTTTTAATATGTCCCTGTTCATGTGATTGAGTCACACGTGGGGACATGTTTCTCTCATTGTTAAAATCTTTATTTCTGTTTCTACAAATCTGCAGCTCCCTGAGGCAGCTCTGTGTCTTCAGGCAGCTTTCACTGCTCGCTCCCCCCCAACCCGGCGCATGCGCAGACCCCTGCTCTCGCCCTCCTCCCACCCCTCACCCCAGCAGCGCTGAGTTTCTCTGTCTGGCCATGAATTGGTCGGGGTCAGGGGGTGGGGGGGGGGGGTCAATCCCAGGCATCGGTCCATTTCACAGCTGCTCCTGGGCCTGCCCACTGCACCCATCAAACAGCAGAGAAATCCTGCCCCTGGTTTCAGACTGTGGTGTGCCTGGCTACAGGGTGTCTACTGGTTTACACGGACTGTGCACTTACTGTGAACATTAGAGTATAAGATAGTTTTTGTGACTTGTGTTATCCTTACAAATCTGTATATATCTGTAAAGGTAGAGTTGTGGGTGAAGGAGTATTTTCATGTTTAATAAATATTTTATTCTTTTGTTAAAAGTTCATCAGCTGACTGCTGTGACTCCGTTCAGTCGCCACTCTCCACGTTTCTAAACAAACGAATTAAAAGTTAGGATCTATCAGGCTGGGTTCCACCCTGGCATCAGACTTCCCAAGGGGTAACCTCAGCTGGGGATCATAGCATGATCTAATTGAAAGGCAGAGCAGGCTCGATGGGCCGAATGGCCTACTCCTGCTCCTATGTTCCTATGTTGCGGTGATAGTGGAGCCCTGGTTCACAGAAGGGCAGGGCTGGGTGCTAAACCTTCCTGGATACAAGCCGTTCAGGAAAGAAAGGGGGGCGGGGTGATTCAGGAGAATATTACAGTGCTGGAAAGACAGGATGTCCTGGAGGGGTTAAGGACAGAATCTATTTGGTTAGAGATAAGAGACAATCAAGGGACATAGGATTTAGGAACAGGAGGAGGCCATTCGGCCCTTTGAGCCTGTTCCATCTTTCAAGTAGATCATGGCTGGTCTGGTTGTGGTCTCAACTCCACATTCCTCACTACCCTCCCCCCATAACCCTTGTTCAAGAAAGGGTTTAAAAATAAGCCCAGCAACTACCGGCCACTCAGTTTAACCTCAGTGGTGATAAAACTTTTAGAAACAATAATCTGGGAGAAAATGAACAGCCACTGGACAGGTGCCGATTAATTTAAGAAAGCCAGCATGGGTCCATTAAAGGAAAATCTTGTTTAACTAATTTGTTGGAGTTTTTTGATGAGATACAGAGGTATTTGATAAAACGCCACAGAACAGCCTTGTCAGTAAAGTTGAAGTCCATGGAATAAAAGGGACAGTGGCAGCATGGATATGAAGTTGGCTGAGTAACGGGAAATAAAGAGTGCTGGTGAATGGTTGTTGTGTGGATTTTGTGGACTGGGGTTCCCAGTTTTAGGATCACTGCTTTTCTTGATCTATATTAAAGTGTGGCACCCAGAACTGTACACAGTACTCCAGCTGAGACCTAAGTAGTGTTTTATACAAGTTCAACATAACCTCCTTGCTCTTGTACTCTATTGCTCTATTACTAAAACCACGGGTACTGTATCCTTTATTAACCGCTCTCTTAACCTGTCCTGCCCCCTTCCAGACAACTTATCAAATTGGACTGGTTCAGCTAGTTTCATGTCATTTTTTAATTCCTTCATGGGATGTGGGCTTCGCTGGCTAGGCCAGCATTTATTGCCCATCCCTAATTGCCCTTGAGAAGGTGATGCTGAACTGCCTGCTTGAATTACTGCAGTCCATGTGGTGTAGGTCCACCCAACAGTGCTATTAGGGAGGGAGTTCCAGGATTTTGACCCAGCGACAGTGAAGGAACGGCGATATATTTCCAAGTCAGGATGGTGAGTGACTTGGAGGGGAACTTCCAGGTGGTGGTGTTCCCATTGTGTCTGCTGCCCTTGTCCTTCTAGATGGTAGAGGTCATGGGCTTAGAAGATGCTGTTGAAGGAGCCTTGGTGAGTTGCTGTAGTGCATCTTGTAGATGGTACACCCTGCTGCTACTGTGCATTGGTGGCGGAGGGACTGATCGTTTAAGATGGTGGATGGGGTGCCAATCAAGTGGGTTGCTTTGTCATGGATGGTGTTGAGCTTCTCGAGTGTTGGGGAGATGGTTAGATTCTCTCTTTGTTGGAGATGGTCATTTCCTGGCACTTGTGTGGTGTGAATGTTAGTTGCCACTTGTCAGCCCAAACCTGGATATTGTCCAGGTCTTGCTGCATTTGGACATGGACTGCTTCAGTATCTGAGTTGTCGTGAATGGTGCTGAACATTGTACAATCATCAGCAAACATCACCACTTCTGACTTTATGATGGAAGGAAGGTCAATGATGAAGCAGCCGAAGACGGTTGGGACTAGGACACTACCCTGAGGAACTGGAGGGGAATTGGGTTCCATTGCCACATATTATTCTTTCAGCAATCCCTTGCTCAGCGAATGGAACCCGTACTGCTGAGATGAATGATGTAGCTCTCAAATCTTTCACCTTTTGGGAATGTTGAGTAGTAGTCTGTGACTATGAGAGACCATTCTTGATTGTATCATTCTTGAGAATAAATTGGCTCCCACAGTATGTCATGGTCTGGGTGTTACTTCAGTAGCTGTTAGCTCCTATTCCTGCTGTGTATTTCTGTACTTCTGGCATACATGGCATGTAGACACTGTTCTTTCAATGCTCTTTCTAAATGCCTACCCAGTACACAACTGATCTGGCTCTGAGCTTACACTTCTCCATTCCCATGTGGCCTTCATGTATCTTCTGGAGAAGTTCTTCCTGCATTGTTTTGTGTATCATTGTTCTAGATCCAGCTAGCAGCACACCATCTTCTAGTGAGATGTCATCTCTGATAGGCCAGTATGCCATATTGCTGCTTGTGTTTACTGTATCTTATAAGGCCATCTTTTTTTTATTCATTCACGGGATGTGGGCTTCGCTGGCTGGGCCAGCATTTATTACCCATCCCCAGTTACCCTTGAGAAGGTGGTGGTGAGCTGCGTTCTTGAGCCGCTGCAGTCCATGTGGTGTAGGTACACCCATAGTGCTGTTTGGAAGGGAGTTCCAAGATTTTGACCCAGCGACAGTGAAGGAACGGCGATATATTTCCAAGTCAGGATGGTGAGTGACTTGGAGGGGAACTTCCAGGTGGTGGTGTTCCCATTGTGTCTGCTGCCCTTGTCCTTCTAGATGGTAGTGGTCATGGGTTTGGAAGGTGCTACCGAAGGAGCCTTGGTGAATTCCTGCAGTGCATCTCATAGAAGGTACACACTGCTGCTACAGTGCGTCGGTGGTGGAGGGAGTGAATGTTTGTGGATGTGGTGCCAATCAAGCGGGCTGCATTGCCCTGGACGGTGTCAAGCTTCTTGAGTGTTGCAGGAGCTGCACTCATCCAGGCAAGTGGGGAGTATTCCATCACACTCCTGACTTGTGCCTTGTAGATGGTGGACAGGCTTTGGGGAGTCAGGAGGTGAGTTACTCATCGCACGATTCCTAGTCTCTGACCTGCTCTTGTAGCCACAGTATTTATATGGCTAGTTCCGTTCAGTTTCTGGTCAATGGTAACCCCCAGGATGCTGGTAGTGGGGGATTCAGTGATGGGAATGCCATTAAACATCAAGGGGTGATGGTTAGATTCTCTCTTGTTGGAGATGGTCCTGACCCTTGTGTGGCGTGAATGTTACTTCCCACTTGTCAGCCCAAGCCTGGATATCGTCCAGGTCTTGCTGCATTTGAACATGGACAGCTTCGGCATCTGAGTCATCGCGAATGGTGCTGAACATTGCGCAATCATCAGTGAACATCCCCTCTTCTGACCTTATGATGGAAGGAAGGTCATTGATGAAACAGCTGAAGATGGTTGGGCCGAGGACACGGATCACTTGCTCAGAGAGATTCTATAACTCCTCATCTATGCTGGTCTCATCTCTAATTTGACTCATTATTGTGCTCTTATGTTCACTAGGAGATGGATCTTTATACCTGGATCTTTTATTTCATGGTTTACTGAGGTAAGCTGCGGCTCCTCGTAACCGCTCAACCCCAGGATAACAGGACCATCTGGCTCAGTTATGCAGAACATGCAATTAGCATCTTTTTCTTTGTGTGTCCCTTTGATTTGGGTTATTCCTAGCTGTGGAATCTCAGTATCTCAGTTCCCCTATGTGCCTTTAGACTGCAGTTGCTCAGTTTCTGAGCACCTTTCCTGGGACACCCATGCACTTTCAAATTTTCAGGAATGGTTTTTGGGTATGGTCGGAGCAGGACGATGTTATCCTGTGTGCTCCGGTATCAAGCTTCAGCTTCAGATTTATGGTTGTGGGCTTATTTCTCATCCTCTTCCTGGTCTGAATGGTTGTGCGAGTTTCTTTTCTCTGGGAACTGTCACATCCAGCCATTTCATGCAGTTGTATGGTTCCTGTGTAAATTGTGTCCTTAAACTCACCATTGTCTTCCAGAGTATGGATGTTCTGGCACTTTATACTTCTCATTCACCCTGTTTCTCTGTCTCTGATAACTTGTTTACCATCTTCTTTCTTTGTTCTGCCCATCTTTTCCTAGCGATTTCCATAGGCTCTGCAGTTTGATCCACATGTGGGACATTTCCTTCTGTCTCTGAACTCATGTGGTTGTCCATCGCTCCTGCACATTGTTCTCTCTGTCTGGTGTCCATTCTTCTGTTGATATTTCACTGCATCAGCCAGCTGTCTTTCTCTGAACTGAACGCTAGCTATTTGGGTAGTATCTTCATCTGTCTACTTGTGGCTTCATTTGCCCTGGCAGCCTGTGATATGGTGAACTTGTCATTTCCAATTAAATCTGGTTTGTGCTTCAAGGTATGCACAGCCCCAAATAAGCTGATCCAGCAGCCTTTCATTTGTGTCCTTAAAATTACATTTTTTTGGGGGGGCATTTTTCCATCATGTAATGAAATTGTCAACAGGCTCACATGGTTCTTAACCTCAGGATTTGAAACTCAAATGATTTGACTTTGGCTGGAGATGTGTGCTGAATTTTTCCAAAAATTCTTTTCTGGGTTTTTGTTGTCATCTTTGCTCAGCTCTCAGTAAAACAAATTTAACTCTTTCTCTTCTGTCAATAAAAGGATGTAGCTGACACTTTCCCCTTCACTGGTGCCTTTTAGAAAGTTACTGAATGTCAGTCTGCACTTTTGATTAAACTTCTCAAATGCCTCTACAACATCACCAGCCTCCCAATGCATCATGGGCTGCGACTGTGTGTTCCTTATGGTGGCAGATATTTAATGTTTGTACTATCTACTCCGTTTTTCTCTCCCCTTCTCTAGCACTAATTTGGGCTTATTTTTCAATCTAATTCAGCATTAAATTTGTTTAGAATGTTTAGGTTTTTTATACCCACAAAAAACCCACTGCCACCATGTTATGTTTATAAGTTAGAGATAATCATACTTTAGGCTCAAAATGCTGGGAGCTTTGTCAAGTATTTGTTTCAGCTCTCCATGTGGCTGAGGGACTGATAGATTGATACATTGCTACATGTCACGTGACTGCTGTACAACAGTGGGCACCTCGGGATATATAATAATTTATTCCCAGCTGTTTATGAATAATATAACATTATAACAAAACAGTCTAATAGGACCAAGCATGAAGGCTTATGTGTGTCTACCAACATATTTGGTTTAACCAATTTAACCTCTATTGTCTCCCTTCCCACAGGCAAATCCATTTACTGCTCAATGATCTTTCTCCCTATCACCAGCCAAATCCTCCATTCAGTCTTCCTTTGTCCCATCCTATTCTCATTTTGGAGAAAAAATATTGTTAGGAACTAGAGAGAGTTTTAAATAAGTTATATGCGTATTTGTGTGTGTTAGGAATAAGCTATAGCGTTAAGTTTAAGTTTTCTTTAATTTGTGGGTCTAATTTCATTTAGAGTTTTTACTCTGAGATGGAGCCCTGTTTGTGTACCTGCATTTTAATGAGGTTTTATGACCCATGGACGTGATTTAGGGAAATTAAAATAAAGTAGGAAAAACTGTGCTGTTGCCTTAGCAACAGGGGGTCCACAGAGTTATGGGGAGAAACAGAAAGCAGTTTTAGGGCAGTTGGAAGCAGATGCCAGGAGATGCTGGACACAGGAGAGGGAACTGCAGGAAGCAGATTTCAAAGAGCAAAGAAGAAAGTCCCGAAACCAGGGAGTTGTACAGGAAAACGTTGCAAGACTACAGTTAAGTCAAAGGACAAGGACAGGAATCTGGAACAGATCCTGTTCAGTGCAGTTAAAGTAAGGAACAGTAGAAATGCTCCAAATTAAAGAGAGAAAGCTCTAGTGTGGGTGGGGTGGAAAGACTAACAAGGTATTAGTTGTAGATTTAAAAATAATGGAAATAGGTGGGAAAAGAAGAATCTATATAAATTATTGAAAAAAAAGGGGGAGGGGGAAGAAACGGGGTGGGGATGGGGGGAGGGGGAGTTCATGATCTGAAGTTGTTGAATTCAATGTTCAGCCCGGAAGGCTGTAAAGTGCCTAGTCGGAAGATGAGGTGCTGTTCCTCCAGTTTGTGTTGGGCTTCACTGGAACAATGCAGCAAGCCAAGGACAGACATGTGGGCAAGAGAACAGGGTGGAGTGTTAAAATGGCAAGCGACAGGGAGGTTTGGGTCTTTCTTGCGGACAGACCGCAGGTGTTCTGCAAAGCGGTCGCCCAGTTTGCGTTTGGTCTCTCCAATGTAGAGGAGACCGCATTGGGAGCAACGAATGCAGTAGACTAAGTTAGGGGAAATGCAAGTGAAATGCTGCTTCACTTGAAAGGAGTGTTTGGGCCCTTGGACGGTGAGGAGAGAGGAAGTGAAGGGGCAGGTGTTGCATCTTCTGCGTGGGCATGGGGAGGTGCCATAGGTGGGGGTTGAGGAGTAGGGGGTGATGGAGGAGTGGACCAGGGTGTCCCGGAGGGAACGATCCCTACGGAATGCTGCCAGGGGGGGTGAAGGGAAGATGTGTTTGGTGGTGGCATCATGCTGGAGTTGGCGGAAATGGCGGAGGATGATCCTTTGAATGCGGAGGCTGGTGGGGTGATAAGTGAGAACAAGGGGGACCCTATCATGTTTCTGGGAGGGTGGAGAAGGCGTGAGGGCGGATGCGCAGGAGATGGGCCGGACACGGTTGAGGGCCCTGTCAATGACCGTGGGTGGAAAATCTCGGTTAAGGAAGAAGGAGGACTTGTCAGAGGAGCTGTTTTTGAAGGTAGCGTCATCAGAACAGATGCGACGGAGGCGAAGGAACTGAGAGAATGGGATGGAGTCCTTACAGGAGGCGGGGTGTGAGGAGCTGTAGTCGAGGTAGCTGTGGGAGTCGGTAGGCTTGTAATGGATATTGGTGGACAGTCTATCATCAGAAATTGAGACAGAGAGGTCAAGGAAGGGAAGAGAAGTGTCAGAGATGGACCATGTGAAAATGATGGAGGGGTGGAGATTGGAAGCAAAATTAATAAATTTTTCCAGGTCCCGACGAGAGCATGAAGCAGCACCGAAGTAATCATCGATGTACCGGAGAAAGAGTTGTGGGAGGGGGCCGGAGTAGGACTGGAACAAGGAATGTTTCACATACCCCATAAAGAGACAGGCATAGCTGGGGCCCATGCGGGTACCCATAGCCACACCTTTTATTTGGAGGAAGTGAGAGGAGTTAAAGGAGAAATTGTTCAGTGTGAGAACAAGTTCAGCCAGACGGAGGAGAGTAGTGGTGGATGGGGATTGTTCGGGCCTCTGTTCAAGGAAGAAGCTAAGGGCCCTCAGACCATCCTGGTGGGGGATGGAGGTGTAGAGGGATTGGACATCCATGGTGAAGAGGAAGCGGTTGGGGCCAGGGAACTGGAAATTGTTGATGTGACGTAAGGTGTCAGAGGAATCACGGATGTAGGTGGGAAGGGACGGGACCCCCCACCTTAAACCAGCTTATATTTCACCCCTCTCCTAACTATACTTCAGTTCTGTTGAAGGGTCGTGTGGACCCGAAACGTCAACTCTTTTCTTCTCCACCGATGCTGCCAGACCTGCTGAGTTTTTCCAGGTAATTCTGTTTTTGTTTTGGATTTCCAGCATCCGCAGTAGTTTTTTGTTTTTATCTCTGTGTTTAATTGACTGTCACTTCTCTTCAAGAAATGCCTTCCTTGAAGAAGTATTGCTCTGTTCTCCGACAGGATTTCCGCCTGTCTCTTCTGCCCTGTTCACCTTCATTGCTTTCCATTTCTCTCCTGGTGTTTGACAAGGTGTTTACTAAAACCCGCTTTCACAGCCATATTTCCTTTCTCAGTGACTGTCTCCGTCTCCGACTCACCCCACGTGGATTTCAACTGAAATTCCATCCCTCTTGTTTCGAACCCACCCAGGATTACAGGTATCTCCGGGACATAAAACGTTTCTCGGACTGCTGTTCCCGTCACATTCTGAGATCCACACTCAGTGCCATGCGCCGCCATATGAACACACTCGACCTCTCCCTCCAGCAGCACTGCCACACCCTATTTCAAAGCTGCGCGTGGTCCCAGTTTCATTTTATTCTTCGCCTCATCCGACGCCTCAACAAGAAACTTTTTCCCTTTCTCTCAAGTGCTAAGGAACGCAAGCTCCAACAACTCATCGACACCAACACCCATCTGGGACCCTCCACCCCTGCTTGTCCCTCCGTCCCCACCCCATCTTCCAATCCCAGCCCCAGCCGCGTATTCACTATACCCCCTGACCTTCCCCTCTCCGATGCTGAACGTTCAGTGCTCAGCAAAGGACTTAGCTTCATACCCTTATGCCCTCATCTCAATGAATTTCGGGCTTGGCATGATGCTGAACTCTTCTTCCGCCGTCTTCGTCTCCGTGCTCACTTCTTTGGGCAGGAGTCCTCTCCCCGTTCAACGGATCCTTTTACCCACCTCCAATATTCTCCCTCCACCTGGACCCCTCCCTCTGGATTCTTACCTTCTCTTGATCTTTTCATTGAGAACTGTCGGCGTGACATTAGCCGTCTCAATTTCTCTGCTCCTCTCACCCATTCTAATCTGTCTCTCTCTGAACTTACTGGACTCCGTTCTCTCAGGTCCAACCCCAACATTGTCATCAAACCCGCTGACAAGGGTGGTGCTGTTGTTGTCTGGCGCACTGACCTCTACCTCGCGGAGGCTGAGCGTCAACTCGCAGACACTTCATCCTACCTCTCCCTGGACCATGACCCCACCACAGAACATCAAGCCATTGTTTCCAGGACTGTCACTGACCTCATCTCCTCTGGAGATCTTCCTCCCACAGCTTCCAACCTGATAGTCGCCCAACCTCGGACGGCCCGCTTCTACCTCCTACCCAAAATCCACAAACAGAACTGTCCCGGCAGACCGATCGTGTCAGCCTGTTCCTGCCCCACGGAACTCATTTCTCGTTATCTTGACTCCCTTCTCTCTCCCCTTGTCTAGTCCCTTCCCACTTACATCCGTGATTCCTCTGACACCTTACGTCACATCAACAATTTCCAGTTCCCTGGCCCCAACCGCTTCCTCTTCACCATGGATGTCCAATCCCTCTACACCTCCATCCCCCACCAGGATGGTCTGAGGGCCCTTAGCTTCTTCCTTGAACAGAGGCCCGAACAATCCCCATCCACCACTACTCTCCTCCGTCTGGCTGAACTTGTTCTCACACTGAACAATTTCTCCTTTAATTCCTCTCACTTCCTCCAAATAAAAGGTGTGGCTATGGGTACCTGCATGGGCCCCAGCTATGCCTGTCTCTTTATGGGGTATGTGGAACATTCCTTGTTCCAGTCCTACTCCGGCCCCCTCCCACAACTCTTTCTCCGGTACATCGATGATTACTTCGGTGCTGCTTCATGCTCTCGTCGGGACCTGGAAAAATTTATTAATTTTGCTTCCAATCTCCACCCCTCCATCATTTTCACATGGTCCATCTCTGACACTTCTCTTCCCTTCCTTGACCTCTCTGTCTCAATTTCTGATGATAGACTGTCCACCAATATCCATTACAAGCCTACCGACTCCCACAGCTACCTCGACTACAGCTCCTCACACCCCGCTTCCTGTAAGGACTCCATCTCATTCTCTCAGTTCCTTCGTCTCCGTCGCATCTGTTCTGATGACGCTACCTTCAAAAACAGTTCTTCTGACATGTCCTCCTTCTTCCTTAACCGAGGTTTTCCACCCACGGTCGTTGACAGGGCCCTCAACCGTGTCCGGCCCATCTCCAGTGCATCCGCCCTCACGCCTTCTCCTCCCTCCCAGAAACATGATAGGGTCCCCCTTGTCCTCACTTATCACCCCACCAGCCTCCGCATTCAAAGGATCATCCTCCGCCATTTCCGCCAACTCCAGCATGATGCCACCACCAAACACATCTTCCCTTCACCCCCCCTGGCAGCATTCCGTAGGGATCGTTCCCTCCGGGACACCCTGGTCCACTCCTCCATCACCCCCTACTCCTCAACCCCCACCTATGGCACCTCCCCATGCCCACGCAGAAGATGCAACACCTGCCCCTTCACTTCCTCTCTCCTCACCGTCCAAGGGCCCAAACACTCCTTTCAAGTGAAGCAGCATTTCACTTGCATTTCCCCTAACTTAGTCTACTGCATTCGTTGCTCCCAATGCGGTCTCCTCTACATTGGAGAGACCAAACGCAAACTGGGCGACCGCTTTGCAGAACACCTGCGGTCTGTCCGCAAGAAAGACCCAAACCTCCCTGTCGCTTGCCATTTTAACACTCCACCCTGTTCTCTTGCCCACATGTCTGTCCTTGGCTTGCTGCATTGTTCCAGTGAAGCCCAACGCAAACTGGAGGAACAGCACCTCATCTTCCGACTAGGCACTTTACAGCCTTCCGGGCTGAACATTGAATTCAACAACTTTAGATCTTAAACTCCCCGTCCCCCCATCCCCACCCCATTTCTTCCCCCTCCCCCTTTTTTTTCAATAATTTATATAGATTTTTCTTTTCCCACCTATTTCCATTATTTTTAAAACTACAACTAAAACTTTGTTAGTCTTTCCACCCCACCCCCACTAGAGCTGTACCTTGAGTGTCCTGCCATCCATTCTTAATTAGCACTTTTCTTAGATAATATCACCACCTTCAACACCTCTTTGATCCTTTTGTCTGTGACATCTTTTGATTATCTGCTCCTATCACTGCTTGCTTGTCCCTACAACCACCCCACCCTCAACTTCTCTCTCCCCCCCCCGCCCCCCACCTTAAACCAGCTTATATTTCACCCCTCTCCTAACTATACTCAGTTCTGTTGAAGGGTCATGTAGACCCGAAACGTCAACTCTTCTCTTCTCCGCCGATGCTGCCAGACCTGCTGAGTTTTTCCAGGTAATTCTGTTTTTAACCCCCAGAGTATCAGCTTGGATTACTATCCTAGTGACAGTACCACTGACCCACTTTATCCTATAGCCCCATAACACGTGCCTGTGATGTGTTTTCTGTTATTATATGAGGTGAGGGGCTTTCCCCTGGATGTTATCCAGTTAATGTGTCATTACTGAGGCTGCAAATACCACCAGCCCCCAATGCCCATTGACCACACTCGGCTCTGTTACTACAAACAAGAGACACGTGGAGGACTTGGTGGCTTGATACAGATCAGCGATGGAATGTGGGCGGAGTCCGAACGATAGGCCGTCCAATCACCATCGCCGGACCCACGTGGGGCCCCCCCCCTAATGGTCACCGGGGTGACCAATGGCTTCTCACCAGCCTGAGTAGTTACCAATTGCCGGCGCGTATCCTGCCGGCATGTAAATAAAACTCCACGTCCGTCCAATGGCGGTAATCGGAGGGAGCGCTATGCAAATAGGGTAGCGCCCGCCGACAGGAGCTCGCGAGCTGATAGGGTGGGCAGGCGGGAAGGGTCCTGACCAATCAGAGGGCGAGGTGCGCTGAAACCATGGTAACACCGGCCCCAAACACACAACAAGGGATAGAGAGGGGGGCGGGGTAAAGGGCGAGTCGCATAGCAACGGGCCTTAGCAACCGGCCTGGAGCAGGCGCGGCCGCCGCTTCTCTAAACAGAAGCTCCAGGCCCGCTTCCCCCTCACAGGCTCCGGGGCGCCCGGTTTCCCCAACCCCCCCCCCAGACACCCCTCCACGCCCCCCGCCACAAAACCCCTGACCAACCCCCCTCCCCCCGGCCCTTTAGACATATCAGACCCGGCGGACCGAGCTGCGGCTGTGCGGGCGGAACCTTCATCCCCCCCCCCGGAACCTTTGTTCGGGAGCCGCGGGTTGCACCCGGACGTTGCTAGGGCCCCGGGTCCGGGCCGCGCTCCGAGATGTTCAAGAACACGTTCCAGAGCGGATTCCTCTCCATCCTCTACAGCATCGGCAGCAAACCCCTGCAGATCTGGGACAAGAAGGTGAGGCGGAGCCGGGGGTGGGGGTAGGAGAGGCCGAGGCTTCATCGCCAGGCCCGACGCTCAGGGCCGGGGGAGCGCGGGGGGGACTAGGGACTAGGCCCCAGGCATTGGGCTCGGGTTGTTTCCCCCACCCCGGAGCTGGTGTGTCCGGGAATCAGGGCTGGGGGAGCGGGTTCTCCTCCTCCGGACAGCGCCGCGGCCTCGACCATTCCAACACCGCCCCCCCCCTCCCAGCCCTATTTCCCCCCCTCCCCTCCCAGCCCTATTCCCCCCCCCTCCCAGCCCTATTCCCCCCCCCCTCCCAGCCCTATTCCCCCCCCCCCTCCCAGCCCTATTCCCCCCCCCTCCCAGCCCTATTCCCCCCCCCCTCCCAGCCCTATTCCCCCCCCCTCCCAGCCCTATTCCCCCCCCCCTCCCAGCCCTATTCCCCCCCCCCTCCCAGCCCTATTCCCCCCCCCCTCCCAGCCCTATTCCCCCCCCCTCCCAGCCCTATTCCCCCCCCCCTCCCAGCCCTATTCCCCCCCCCCTCCCAGCCCTATCCCCCCCCCCTCCCAGCCCTATTCCCCCCCCCCCTCCCAGCCCTATTCCCCCCCCCTCCCAGCCCTATTCCCCCCCCCCTCCCAGCCCTATTCCCCCCCCCCTCCCAGCCCTATTCCCCCCCCCTCCCAGCCCTATTCCCCCCCCCTCCCAGCCCTATTCCCCCCCCCTCCCAGCCCTATTCCCCCCCTCCCAGCCCTATTCCCCCCCCCTCCCAGCCCTATTCCCCCCCCCTCCCAGCCCTATTCCCCCCCCCTCCCAGCCCTATTCCCCCCCCCCTCCCAGCCCTATTCCCCCCCCCTCCCAGCCCTATTCCCCCCCCCTCCCAGCCCTATTCCCCCCCCCTCCCAGCCCTATTCCCCCCCCCCTCCCAGCCCTATTCCCCCCCCCTCCCAGCCCTATTCCCCCCCCCTCCCAGCCCTATTCCCCCCCCCTCCCAGCCCTATTCCCCCCCCCCTCCCAGCCCTATTCTCCCCTCCCAGCCCTATTCCCCCCCCCAGCCCTATTCCCCCCCCCTCCCAGCCCTATTCCCCCCCCTCCCAGCCCTATTCCCCCCCCCTCCCAGCCCTATTCCCCCCCCCTCCCAGCCCTATTCCCCCCCCCTCCCAGCCCTATTCCCTCCCCCTCCCAGCCCTATTCCCCCCCCCTCCCAGCCCTATTTCCCCCCCCCTCCCAGCCCTATTTCCCCCCCCCTCCCAGCCCTATTTCCCCCCCCCCTCCCAGCCCTATTCCCCCCCCCCTCCCAGCCCTATTCCCCCCCCCCTCCCAGCCCTATTCCCCCCCCCCTCCCAGCCCTATTCCCCCCCCCCTCCCAGCCCTATTCCCCCCCCCCTCCCAGCCCTATTCCCCCCCCCCTCCCAGCCCTATTCCCCCCCCCCTCCCAGCCCTATTCCCCCCCCCTCCCAGCCCTATTCCCCCCCCCCCTCCCAGCCCTATTCCCCCCCCCCTCCCAGCCCTATTCCCCCCCCCCTCCCAGCCCTATTCCCCCCCCCTCCCAGCCCTATTCCCCCCCCCCTCCCAGCCCTATTCCCCCCCCCTCCCAGCCCTATTCCCCCCCCCCCTCCCAGCCCTATTCCCCCCCCCCTCCCAGCCCTATTCCCCCCCCCCCAGCCCTATTCCCCCCCCCCCCAGCCCTATTCCCCCCCCCCCCCAGCCCTATTCCCCCCCCCCCTCCCAGCCCTATTCCCCCCCCCCTCCCAGCCCTATTCCCCCCCCCCTCCCAGCCCTATTCCCCCCCCCCTCCCAGCCCTATTCCCCCCCCCCTCCCAGCCCTATTCCCCCCCCCTCCCAGCCCTATTCCCCCCCCCCTCCCAGCCCTATTCCCCCCCCCTCCCAGCCCTATTCCCCCCCCCTCCTAGCCCTATTCCCCCCCCCCTCCCAGCCCTATTCCCCCCCCCTCCCAGCCCTATTCCCCCCCCCCTCCCAGCCCTATTCCCCCCCCCCTCCCAGCCCTATTCCCCCCCCCCTCCCAGCCCTATTCCCCCCCCCCCTCCCAGCCCTATTCCCCCCCCCCTCCCAGCCCTATTCCCCCCCCCCTCCCAGCCCTATTCCCCCCCCCCTCCCAGCCCTATTCCCCCCCCCCCTCCCAGCCCTATTCCCCCCCCCCCTCCCAGCCCTATTCCCCCCCCCCCCTCCCAGCCCTATTCCCCCCCCCCCTCCCAGCCCTATTCCCTCCCCCCCCCCCATCCTCATCCTCCACTCCTCCTGAGCGCCAAGCAAAGCACAACAACAACTTACATTTATATAGTGCCCTTCAGGCGTTTACCAGGAGTAGTTATAAAACATGAGCAGTTAGCTGCGGCGATGCGGGCCTGACATGAAAATTGGTGGGGTGGTAAATAGTGAGGAGGATAGCCTTGGATTACAGGAGGATATAGACGGGCTGGTCAGATGGGCTGATCAGTGACAGATGGAATTTAATCTGGATAAGTGTGAGGTGATGCACTTGGGCAGGACAAACAAGGCACGGGAATACACAATGAATGGTAGGATGCTGGGAAGTACCGAGGATCAGAGGGACCTTGGTGTGCATGTCCACCGGCTCCTTAAGCTAGCGGGACAGGTAGATAAGGTGGTTAAGAAGGCATGTGGGATACTTGCCTTTATTAGCCGAGGCATAGAATATAAGAGCAGGAAGGTTATGCTGGAACTGTATAAAACGCTGGTTGGGCCACAGCTAGAGTATTGCGTGCAGTTCTGGAATCTATTATAGGAAGGATGTGATTGCACTAGAGACAGTGCAGAGGAGATTTACCAGGATGTTGCCTGGGCTGGAGAGTTTTAGTTATGAGGAGAGATTGATAGACTGGGGTTATTTTTCCCTGGAGCAAAGGAGATTGAGGGGAGACATGGTTGAGGTGTATAAAATTATGAGGGGCATAGATAGGATAGACAGGAAGGAACTTCTCCCCTTGGTGGAGGGATCAATAACCAGGGGCCATAGATTTAAGGTGAGGGGCGGGAGGTTTAGAGGGGATGTGAGGAAGAATCTTTTCACCCAGAGGGTGGTGGGAATCTGGAACTCACTGCCTGAAAGAGTGGCAGAGGCTGAAACCCTCATAACATTAAAGAAGTATTTGGATATGCACTTGCGATGCCATGGCATACAAGGCTATGGGCCTAGTACTGGAAAATGGGATTAGAATAGGTGGAGGTACTTGTTTGACCGGCACAGACTGGATGGGCCAAAGGGTCTTTTTCTGTCCTGTGGACCTTTATGACACTGACTTTATAACACCTGAGCCCATCAGGAGATATTAGGTCAGATGAGCAAAAGCTTGGTCAAAGAGTTAGGTTTTAAGATGTGTCATAGTGAGCGAAAGGGAACGACAGGGCTTAAAACAGCACGAAGAGACTGAGTCTTCACTTGGTGAGTGGTGGGATAGAACTGGAGCGGAGCTGGGGATGGGCTACATGAGCCAGCAGGGTGTATAAGAACGAGCGTACAAGAGCGGGGTATATCGGAGCAACACCAGGAGCCAGTCTGTAGATTCAGAGCTTGCGTTTGGAAAGAAAAATCGAGGTTTTGGAGGTGGATGGTGTGATCAACCATGTCAAAGGCTGCAGTCAGGTCGAGAAGGATGGGAGAGAGGGTTTTCCTGTTGTCACAGTCAGGTAGGATGTCATTTTTGACTTATAAATAAGGTACTGTTATAGTGGTGATAGCTCGACTGTGATTTGATTGGAGGGATTCAAACATGGAAATGTAATTCAACCCAGAGAAGTGTGAGGTGATGCATTTCGGGAGGTCAAACAAGGCAAAGGATTACACAATAAGTGGCAGAATATTGAGAAGTGTAAAGGAAGTGATCCCTGAAGATAGCAGAACAGATTGATAAGGTGGTTAAGAAAGCACGAGGAATCCTTTCATTTAATATAAGAGCAGGGAGGTTGTGCTGGAATGACATAAAACATTAGTTGGGCACCACTTGAGTACTGTGTGCAGTTCTGGTCACCTCAATACAGAAATGATGTAATTGAATTAATGAGGATGTTGCCAGGACTGAAAAATTGCAGTTATGAGGAAAGATTGGACAGGCTGGGGTTGTTCTCCTTGGAACAGAGGAGGCTGAGGGGAGATTTGATTGGGATGTACAAAATTTTGAGGGACCTGGATAGAGTGGATGGGAAGGACCCATTTACCTTATCACAGAAGTCAGTGACTAGAGGGCATAGACCTAAAGTGGTTGGTAAAAAGATTAGAGGGGAAATGAGGAATTATTTTTCACCCAGAGGGTTGTGGGGGTTTGGAACTCACTACTTGAAAGGGGAGTAGAGGCAGAAACCCTCAACTCATATAAAAGGTGTCTGGATATGCACCTCCAATGCAGTAACCTGCAGGGCTAAGGACCAACTGCTGGAAAGTGGGATTAGGTTGGGTGGGTCATTTTTTGGCCATCGCAGACACGAAGGACCAGCTGACCTCTTTCTATGATTCTGTGGAGTCCTGGAAAAGGTGGGCATGGATTGGGGAGGTGACAAGACAATCAAACACTTCAGAGAGGAAAGGGAGGTAGGAGACGGAATGGTAGTTTGCAAGAACAGTGGGGGCTTAGGTTTGTTCTTTGAGTAGAGGGCTGATGTTGGCGGATTGAAAAGAGGGACAGTTTCTTAAGAGCGAGAACTGCTGTTATTATCGGCTACCATGGGAACCAGGAGGGGAGCTTTGGTGTTTAGCAGGAATTAGGTTGAGGGAGGAGGAGGTGGGTCTCGTGTACAAGATGAACTCGGAGAAGGCAGGAGTGGAGATGGAAGAGAAACTAGAGAGAGATGCAAGTTCAAGGCTAGGGCATGGGAGATTTATAGGAAGTTTGGCCAGGTGGGCTAGTGTAAGGGAGGGACACAGCAGAGACAGCTGATCAGATTGTCTCAATCCTCGTGACAAACAAATCTGTGATCTCCCCTCAATTGTTGTTGGAGGTGTAGGTGGGAGAGGAATTTATTAAGTTGGTTTGCAGTAGAGAAAAGAAGCTGGGGGGCTACCTTTGCATTCCGAGTTGATCCTGGAGTAGTGAGATGTTTTAGAGATGATCTTAACTGCCCTCTGAAATGGTCCAGCAAGGCACACGGTCCAAGGGCAATTAGGGATGGGCAACAGATGCTGGCCTTGTTATTAACACACACATTGCATGAAAGAATTAAAGAAAAGTGATCAGAGTTGGCCTTACTTCTGATTTATACAATGGGTAGAACGAGACCACGTGAGTCAGTGAGTTCATTGGGGTGACTGTTGAATATCGGTTGGGGAATTTACATGGAGGGACGCTAAGAGGGCATGAATTCAGAGGGACCATGATGGAGTTGAGATGGAGGTTGAACTCATTGAGAATGCGAAGTCTTTCGGTGTACATGGTGAGGGAGGAAAGCACTGAAGATATCCTGGTGAGAAAGCTTTTCTCCTAGTTGGCAGGGCTGGGGAATCGAGGACACTGGGTCAGTCTCAGGATAAAGGGGTCAGCCATTTAGCACTGAGATTAGGAGAGACCTCTTCTCAAAGTGTTGTGCATCTTTGGTATTCTGTACCCCAGAGAGCAGCGGATGCTGAGTCATTGAGTGTGTTCAAAGATGAGATTGATGGATTTTTGGACATTAAGGGATTTGGAGACAGTGCAGGAAAGTTGAATTGAAGTGACTGGTGGAACAGGCTTGAAGGGTCACCTGGCTGACTCCAGCTCTTGTATCTCATATTCTTTCACAACCTCAGGACATCCCAAAGCACTTTACAGCTAATGAAGTAATTTTTGATGTGTAGTCACTTTATAATTTAGGGAATGCAGTAGCCAAATTGCACACAGCAAGCTCCCACCAACAGCAATGTGATAATTGCCAGATAATCTGTTTTAGTGATGTTCGTTGAGGAATAAATATTGGGCCTGGACACCATAGAACCATAAGGTTACAGCACAGAAGGAGGCCATTCGGCCCATCTTGTCCATGCCAGCCTGAGGACACCCAGGTGCCCTTTCTAATCCCACCTTCCTGCACCCGGCCCATAGCCCTGCAGCTTACGGCACTTAAGGTGCAGGTCCAGGTAAAAAAGAGAGAGAGAAAGCACCTGCCCTTCTTCAAAATAGGGTCACAGGATCTTTTAATGTCAACTCCTGTGTAACAGACAGGGCCTCTGTTTAACACCTCACCTAAACAACTGAGCCTCGGGCGTCGCGGCGCTCCCTCGGGGCCGAGCCTCGGGCGTCGCGGCGCTCCCTCGGGGCCGAGCCTCGGGCGTCGCGGCGCTCCCTCGGGGCCGAGCCTCGGGCGTCGCGGCGCTCCCTCGGGGCCGAGCCTCGGGCGTCGCGGCGCTCCCTCGGGGCCGAGCCTCGGGCGTCGCGGCGCTCCCTCGGGGCCGAGCCTCGGGCGTCGCGGCGCTCCCTCGGGGCCGAGCCTCGGGCGTCGCGGCGCTCCCTCGGGGCCGAGCCTCGGGCGTCGCGGCGCTCCCTCGGGGCCGAGCCTCGGGCGTCGCGGCGCTCCCTCGGGGCCGAGCCTCGGGCGGATTGTAAAATCATGTATTTGTGGAGATTGGCTGACATGTTGAAGATTTTGGTGCTTTTTGAAGCTTTGTCTTGTACAATGGTCACAGAATTATTTGGGTGCCATCTTAGGGGGTCACCATGATACAGGTTGGCAAAAAGAATGAGAGAAGGTGCGGAACACAGATTATGGTGAGGGAGGAGGGGCCAAGACTAGCCTGAATATTAGTCTGCTCCATCCCAGAGCTGGACAATGACTCAGTCCCCTGAATGATGCTTAACAGAGCAACACCAGGGCATGCTCTTCGTAAGCTTTACATTGTTATCAGCCATGGCCAGTTTAGTAATGTATCTTGGCCCTAGTTGAAGGTTACAGTCTCAAGCTGTGCCGAGAGGCCCATTTTCCAATATTTCAACACCTTGTGCATGCAGGTTGGTTAAAGCCTTGTCTCTCTTGCGTCAGTTTAAGAACAACAGCTCCCCAGAGGATGTTTTAAACCAGTAATTTCCCAGTGCTGAGCAAGCTGGGGTAGTGATCACCCTGGTGTCAGTGAGCAAGGGGTAGGCAGGAGAAGCCACTGAACGCTGGCAGTGACTGAGAAGAACAGTCATTCCCACTGATTGCTGCTCTAGTCAACAAGGAATTCTGCAGTATAACGTGGATAAGTGTGAAGTTATCCACCTTGGTAGGAAAAACGGAAAGGCAGAGTATTATTTAAATGAAGATAGATTGGGAAATGTTGATGTACAAAGGGACCTGGGTGTCCTTGTACACCAGTCACTGAAAGCAAGCATGCAGGTGCAGCAAGCAGTTAAGAAGGCAAATGGTATGTTGACCTTCATTGTGAGAGGACTTGAGTACAGGAGCAAGGATGTCTTACTGCAGCTGTATAGGGTCTTGGTGAGACCACATCTGGAGTATTGTGTGCAGTTTTGGTCTCCTTAACCTAAGAAAGGATACACTTGCCATAGAGGGAGTGCAGCGAAGGTTCAGCAGACTGATTCTGGGGATGGCGGGATTGAGGAGAGATTGGGCCGACTAGGTCTGTATCCACTGGAGTTTAGAACAATGAGAGGGGATAAAATTCTGACAGGGCTGGACAGACTGGATGCAGGGATGATGTTTCCTCTGGCTGAGTGGGGTGGGGTCTAGAACAAGGGGTCACAGTCTCAGGATATGGGGCAGACCATTAAGCACTGAGATGAGTGCTTCTTCACTCAGGGTGGTGAACTGTGGAATTCTCTACCACAGAGGGGGCTGTGGAGGCCAAGTCACTGAATATATTTAAGAAGGAAATAGGTTTCTAGACTCTAAAGGCGTCAAGGGGTATGGGGAGAGAGCGGGAGTATGTAATTGAGATAGAGAATCAGCCATGATCATATTGAATGGTGGAGCAGGCTCGAAGGACTGAGGGACCTACTCCTGCTCCGATTTTCTGTGTTTCTATGGTGGGAACTTCTGAAACTGGCTCCTCAGAGCCACCTAGCTGTCAGAGCCCTCTGACATGGCAAAGTTAAATGGGAGATATTGATGGAGCAACTTTAACAACACCAGAAGTGCCAAGTGGATGATCCATCTCGGCCTCCTCTGGAGGTCCCCAGCAACACAGATGCCAGTCTGCAGCCAATTCAATTCACTCCACGTGATATCAAGAAATGGCTGAAGGCACTGGATACTGCAAAGGCTATGGGCCCTGACAATATTCCGGCAATAGTACTGAAGACTTATGCTCCAGAACTTGCTGTGCCTCTAGCCAAGCTGTTCCAGTACAGCTACAACACTGACATCTACCCAGCTATGTGGAAAATTGCCCAGGTATGTCCCGTACACAAAAAGCAGGACAAATCCAACCTGGCCAATTACCGCCCCATCAGTAAACTCTCCATCAGTAAAATAATGGAAGGGATCATCAACAGTGCTATCAAGCGGCACTTGCTTAGCAATAACCTGCTCACTGATGCCCAGTTTGGGTTCCACCAGGGTCACTCAGCTCCTGACCTCATTACAGCCTTGGTTCAAACATGGATACATGAACTGAACTCCAGAGGTGCGGTGAGAGTGACTGCCCTTGACATCAAGGCCGCATTTGGCCGAGTGTGACATCAAGGAGCCCTAGCAAAACTGGAGTCAGTGGGAATCGGGGAAAACTCTCCATTGGTTGGAGTCATAATGAGCATAAAGGAAGATGGTTGTGGTTGTTGGAGGTCAGTCATCTCAACTCCAGGACATCACTGCAGGAGTTCCTCAGGGTAGTGTCCTAGGCCCAACCATCTTCAGCTGCTTCATCAATAACCTTCCTTCCATCATGAGGCAGAAGTGGGGATGTTCGCTGATGATTGCACAATGTTCAGCACCATTCACAACTCCTCAGATACTGAAGCAGTCCATGTCCAAATGCAGCAAGACCTGGGCAATATCCAGGCTTGGGCTGACAAGTGGCAAGTAACATTTGCACCACACAAGTGCCAGGCAATGACCATCTCCAACAAGACAGAATCTAACCATCGCCCCTCGATGTTCATTGGCATTACCATCATTGAATCCCCCACTATCAACATCCTGAGGGTTACCATTGAAACTGAACTGGGCTAGCCATATAAATACCGCAGTGGTCAGAGGCTAGGAACCCTGTGGCGAGTAACTTACCTGCTGATTTCCCAAAGCCTGTCCACCATCTACAAGGCACAAGTCAGGAGTGTGATGGAATACTTGCACTTGCCTGGATGAGTGCAGCTCCCACAACACTCAAGAAGCTTGACACCGTCCAGGACAATGCAGCCCACTTGATTGGCACCACATCCACAAACATTCACTCCCTCCACCACCGACGCACAGTAGCAGCAGTGTGTACCATCTACAAGATGCACTGCAGGAATTCACCAAGGCTCCTTCGACAGCACCTACCAAACCCATGACCCCTGCCATCTAGAGAGACAAGGGCAGCAGATAGATGGGAACCTGGAAGTTCCCCTCCAAGCCACTCACCATCCTGACTTGGAAATATATTGCCGTTCTTCACTGTCACTCGGTCAAAATCCTGGAACTCCCTCCGTAACAGCACTGTGGGTGTACCTACACCACATGGACTGCAGCGGTTCAAGAAGGCAGCTCACCACCACCTTCTCAAGGGCGATTAGGGATGGGCAATAAATGCTGGCCCAGCCAGCGAAGCCCACATCCTGTGAATGAATAAAAAAATTGCTAACAATGGCCTGTGCTTCGGTGGAGAGAAATCATTTTCGTCTGTCGACTGTGGTTGGTAATTTCTCACCTTGGATTATTGCTGAGAACTGACAGACTAGTGAGTAAATCAGGTTGGAAAAGGGACGTGTGTGTGGTCCCTAATCTGCTCTGGCTGATTGGGTTTCTGAGGTTCCTGTTGTTTCTCTCACTGGTGCTGGTTATCTTGCAGCAGTAACACCACCTTGTTTCTCTCCTGAATCTGGATTTACTGTGCCGTTTGCTTCCTTCCCCTTCCCTGTTTGGTGTTGGGCGAGGCATCGGCTACGCTAGGGGATTCCCTCCTTAAATCTGTCCACCAGGCTGTATCCCTCACCATCTTTATCGCTCAGTGAACAGGCTTATCGCCCCCTTCCCCTGAGCTCCCACTTCCTGCTCTGTATCTGCTCGTTCTGTCTGTGAAGTAACTGTGGGTGCCTTGCTGTGTACAAGGCAGTGCAGACAAGCTGCTATCATTATCGCTAACAGATTCATGTAATGATCTAAAAGATCTACAGAATGTTCATTTCTGCTACGAGTTGCTGCCAGACTGTTAAATCCAGACCCAGATCATTCCATTTTAAATTATATATTTATTCTGTTTAATTCTAGGTGAGAAATGGCCACATAAAAAGAATTACAGACAATGACATCCAGTCCCTGGTGTTGGAGGTTGAAGGAACCAATGTCAGGTGAGTCCTGCTGGGGTCATCCTGCTCTAACCTGGGAGTGAGCTTCCGGGTGAACGGAGTTCAGAGCTCAGCCACACATGCAGCCCAGCCCCTCCTTCACCCCCCCCATGTCTATTCAGTTAAACCACTACAGCTGATGGGTGAGAGAGAGGGCGCAGAATTGGCCTCAGCACCTTGGGGTTTGTTTGGGAGGGCGGAGTTGAGGATTGGGGAGGGGGAGAGTAGGTTCAGGTGGGTGGGGCTGCTGTGCAAGGAGAGCATCAGCACCTTGAGTGATGCTTGGAATACAATAACCCAGGTAGTGTTCTGAAAGTTTGAATAGGATACAAGGATTGCAGCCCACACGGAGGGTTTGAACATTAATAACTGGGTCCCTCTGCGGGGAGCGAGCCTGATAGCCTCACAGGTTCTGCTGTCTATTCATAAACTATTTGCAGGTTCATGGTGTGTCCAGGAGCTGGCAGCTGGCACTGGGCCTCAGAGTACGTTTGAGCTGATACTAACTGTGACTGAAATCCCTTTCAGTACCACATACATCACCTGCCCGGCAGATCCAAAGAAGACCTTGGGAATCAAGCTGCCCTTCCTGGTGATGATCATCAAGAACTTGAAGAAATATTTCACCTTTGAAGTCCAGGTGAGAGTGTAACATGGTCCCCCGACACTGGGACAGTGAATGTGTGGGGATGGGGTTGGGGGGTGCGCTCAGACTGCTGTGACCCTGTGTCGGACACTGACACAGCTCCGGGCTCAGACTGCTGTGACCCTGTGTCGGACACTGACACAGCTCCGGGCTCAGACTGCTGTGACCCTGTGTCGGACACTGACACAGCTCCGGGCTCAGACTGCTGTGACCCTGTGTCGGACACTGACACAGCTCCGGGCTCAGACTGCTGTGACCCTGTGTCGGACACTGACACAGCTCCGGGCTCAGACTGCTGTGACCCTGTGTTGGACACTGACACAGCTCCGGGCTCAGACTGCTGTGACCCTGTGTCGGACACTGACACAGCTCCGGGCTCAGACTGCCGTGACCCTGTGTCGGACACTGACACAGCTCCGGGCTCAGACTGCTGTGACCCTGTGTCGGACACTGACACAGCTCTGGGCTCAGACTGCTGTGACCCTGTGTCGGACACTGACACAGCTCCGGGCTCAGACTGCTGTGACCCTGTGTCGGACACTGACACAGCTCCGGGGCTCAGACTGCTGTGACCCTGTGTCGGACACTGACACAGCTCCGGGCTCAGACTGCTGTGACCCTGTGTCGGACACTGACCCAGCTCCGGGCTCAGACTGCCGTGACTCTGTGTCGGACACTGACACAGCTCCGGGCTCAGACTGCTGTGACCCTGTGTCGGACACTGACCCAGCTCCGGGCTCAGACTGCTGTGACCCTGTGTCGGACACTGACACAGCTCCGGGCTCAGACTGCTGTGACCCTGTGTCGGACACTGACACAGCTCCGGGCTCAGACTGCTGTGACCCTGTGTCGGACACTGACACAGCTCCGGGCTCAGACTGCTGTGACCCTGTGTCGGACACTGACACAGCTCCGGGCTCAGACTGCTGTGACCCTGTGTCGGACACTGACACAGCTCCGGGCTCAGACTGCTGTGACCCTGTGTCGGACACTGACACAGCTCCGGGCTCAGACTGCTGTGACCCTGTGTCGGACACTGACACAGCTCCGGGCTCAGACTGCTGTGACCCTGTGTCGGACACTGACACAGCTCCGGGCTCAGACTGCTGTGACCCTGTGTCGGACACTGACACAGCTCCGGGCTCAGACTGCTGTGACCCTGTGTCGGACACTGACACAGCTCCGGGCTCAGACTGCTGTGACCCTGTGTCGGACACTGACACAGCTCCGGGCTCAGACTGCTGTGACCCTGTGTCGGACACTGACACAGCTCCGGGCTCAGACTGCTGTGACTCTGTGTCGGACACTGACACAGCTCCGGGCTCAGACTGCTGTGACCCTGTGTCGGACACTGACACAGCTCCGGGCTCAGACTGCTGTGACCCTGTGTCGGACACTGACACAGCTCCGGGCTCAGACTGCTGTGACCCTGTGTCGGACACTGACACAGCTCCGGGGCTCAGACTGCCGTGACTCTGTGTCGGACACTGACCCAGCTCCGGGGCTCAGACTGCCGTGACTCTGTGTCGGACACTGACCCAGCTCCGGGCTCAGGCTGCCGTGATTCTGTGGCAGACATATTAATGCAGCTCTGCTCAATCTGCTGTGCTCCTGTGGTTTCCTGCTGCAATCTCTTCCCTGCCCGGCCCTCTCCCTACCACCAGCCCGGTGGGATTGTCGGCCCTCCCAGTGGGGAACTGTTGGCATGCAGAAAGAGAGTGGCTGCTGTGTCGTATTGTGTCTGAGGCTGGTCAGGGCCTGCAGAAGGTTCCTCCCTCCCGCCGCCTGCCCAACCCTCACTTCCTGGCCCTTCCTTGCTCCCAGCCCTGACAAAAGAAGCCTGAGTGGTATTTGGATGTGCACTTGCGATGCCATGGAACACAAGGCTATGGGCCTAGTGCTGGAATATGGGATTAGAATAGTTAGGTACTTGTTTGACCAGCGCAGTCTCGATGGGCCGAAGGGCCTTTCTCTGTGCTGTTGACCTCTATAGCCTGCTCTCCATCTCCTTCCAATCCCCAGTCCTGACTGCCTGTTCCCCCTCCCCACCCTCCTTGTATTTCCCCCCCCACCCCACCCTCCTCCAGTTCTGACTGCCTCTGCTCTCCCCTCACAGGTTCTCGATGATAAGAATGTTCGCCGGCGATTTCGAGCGAGTAACTACCAGAGCACAACGCGGGTGAAGCCCTTCATCTGCACCATGCCCATGAGACTGGATGATGGCTGGAATCAGATCCAGTTTAACCTGTCCGACTTCACCCGGCGAGCCTATGGTACCAATTACATCGAGACGCTGCGAGTGCAGGTGAGGTGGGGTGGGGTGGGGCGTTGTGGGAGGGAGGGACGACTGTGGTGAGACGGGGGCAGAGTCGGGAGGGAAGGCGGGAGCAGAGGAGTTGCTGTCGGCTCTGACATTTCCAGGTTGGTGGGAAGCCAGGATTAAGCAGCTGTGTTGGGTAGTGGTGGGGCTCATCAACCGCTTAAATAGGAACATAGGACTTAGGAGCAAGAGTAGGCCATTCGGCTCCTTGAGCCTGCTCCGCCATTCAATAAGATCGTGGTAATCTGGTTGTGGCCTCACTCCACTTTCCTGCCTGTCCCCCCCCATAACCCTCACCCCTCTTGTCGATCAAAAATCTGTCTAACTCATTCTTAAAAATATTCAACAATCCTGTCTCGCTGCTGTCTGGGAGTCCTGCAGACTAACAACTGTCTGAGAGAAACAAATTCTCTTCATCTCCGTCTTAACTGGGAGATTCTTTACCTTTAAACTGTGCCCCCTAGTTCTAGATTCCCCCACAAGGGGGAACATCCTCTCAGTATCCACCCTGTCCTCAGGATCTTGTGTTTCAATAAGATCACCTCTCCTCCTTCTAAACTCCAATGCTTACAGGCCCAATCTGTTCAACTTTTACTCATGGTTTCTTCGTGTCAATCTCCTGAATGTTGTGATTGGAATCTGAGGTGTGTTCATCCAAACCCCTCACCGATTTGCAGAGCACGTTGTGTTGACTCTTATTGTCGCTGGAGGTGGTGAGTTAAAGAGTTACCCTGTTTTGTTTCCCAGATTCACGCAAACTGTCGGATCCGGCGTGTTTACTTCTCTGACAGGCTGTACTCTGAGGACGAGCTCCCGGCAGAATTCAAACTTTACCTACCTGTACAGAATAAAGCCAAGGTGAGTCTTGTAAAACGCACTCCTCGTATTAACCAGACCTGTGGTGGCACCAGCACAGCCTTAATAACTGGGGCAGACAGCCTTGTGCACATAGGGTGCAGGATTGACAGGAGGGGACAGGATATACGTTGTAGTGGAGAGAGAGAGACAGAGAGAGAGTATTGCACCGTGTGATATAGATAACGAATTGTGGTCGGCAGTGTGAATATTTTGGCCAATTTGCGTTTGGTGGAGGAAGTAATGAAAACCATCAGAGGCCAGTGCTGCAGACAGAGACTGGACTTTCTGCTTCTCACTGTGGGTGCACATGCCACCCAAACACCTATGTAAAAATAGCAACTTTTTAAATTTTAAAAAGCCAGGACCTATCTCCTGTTGTGAACTCCTCTCCTCCAGCGCCATTCCCCTGAATCACTGAAGTGAGGGTGGATGTTCTGAACTTGTGAAGGTTAGGGAGAAATCGCCAGTGCTGGCCCAGACTGTTACACCATGAGACCTTGAGCACTACTCTCCCCAGCCAAAACAAAGACCTCTCTCAGGCGATATTCTAAAATGTAGTTATTTTTGTACATCTAATCACAATTTGGAGTTTTTTTTAAAAAAAAAAATTTTCTCTGCCCCATCGTATTCTTAATTTCTTTCCCCCTCTCTCGATGTTTCTGGGTGGGAGGGAACAGAAGAGGGAATGGGAAGATACTGAATGGCTCCTGCCCTGGGCAGAGTGGGGTGAGGGTGAGCAGATGGGAATGTTGAATGACTGACCCGTGATGAGCAAAGAACGTTATGTTGGTGAACCTTACACACCAGTCCCCTGCCCACCTGCTTTGGTAACAGAAGAATCGGGTCTGGATGGTGGGGGAGGAGGTGAGGACTGCAGAGATGTAAAACATAATCTGTCTTAAACATTTCTCTCTATACAGTGAGAAACGTGAGCAGGATGAAGCTCCCATGTATTGTCAGAAGTCCAGCACCCCTCCCTCTCTTCACTACAGTCACCTTCCCTACGTGCAGAAACATGATGGAAAGTAAATGTTTTGTATATTTTCATTTAATATAAACCCAGTGATTTTAAACTTTCTCGTTGGTTTTGCCTTCAATATTGTATCTTTTATCGGAAATAAAACTTTCTCAAACCTGAGCTGGACCCAGTGTTTCACTGAAGGGGCCAAGGAGGTCAGAGGCGTAAGACACACATTCCTCAATGGGGAGCACCATCCCTATAGGGGCTGCAGTTGATTTCAGGATGGGCAGTGAATGCTGCCTGCCAGTGTCATCCATATCCTGAGATAAAATGGTGCTGACTGCTGCCATTCCAGCTTTTATTCCTTCACTGGATGTCAGCATCACTGGCTGGGTCAGCATTCATTGCCCATCCCTAATTGCCCTTGAGAAGGTGGTGGTGAGCCGCTGACTTGAATCCCTGCAGTCCATGTGGTGTAGGGACACCCAAGTGCTGTTCCAGGATTTTGACCCAGCACGAACGGCGACATATTTCCAAGTGGTGATTGAGTCTGACTTGGGGAACTTCCAGATGGTGGTCCCATACGCCTGCTACCCTTGTCCCTCTAGGTGGTAGACATCATGGGTCTGGCGGGTGCTGTTTAAGAAGCCTTGGTGAGTTGCTGAAATGTATTGTGTAGTAGGTTATAGCTGAGTAAGAGCCACTTGATAGCAATATGGACAACCCCTTCCATCATTTTGTTGATGATTGAGTAGATTGAGAGGGTGGTAATTGTCTAGAATAGATTTCTCCTGAATTTTGTGGACAGGACATACCGGGGAATTTCCCACCTTGTCAGGTAGATGCTACTGTTGCAGCTGTACTCTAGTTACAGAGCAGCTCGAGAATCAGTGGCAGCAGATCTAGGTGGAGACCGAGGAGTTCAAGTGGAGGAGAGAGAGCCTCCAACCAAACTGCCAACATCAAAAGTAACATCTGCAAAATAGCCATTCTGATGTCCTAACCAGAGAAGGAGCAAATTGGTAAGTGTGTTCCTTATTAATAGACTGGAAAGTAAAGGTATGGCAGGATACCTCAGTCCTGTGGAATACACATCCTGTGTCATGTGGGAAATGCTGGACACTTAATGTGATCATCTAGGAAATATCGCCAGTTAGACCAGCTCGAGCTCAGGATTTTTGGAGCTTGAGCAGTGACTGGAGTCACTATGCGGCATCCATGAGGCGGAGAGCTTTGTGGATAGCACATTCTTGAAGGTGGTCACCTTGCAGCTTAATGTGTGCAGGCAGAGGGGGAATAGGTGATTGCCAGAAATATGAGGAAGCCCAGGCAGGCAAGGCAGGGGTTCCATGAGTGCATCTTGCTCTTCAACTGGTATTTGGTTCTGAATACCAATGAGAGTGATGGTTCATCTGGGCATTGCAGGCAGAGCCAAGTCCTCGACCTGCATGGGGAGATGGGGTGGAGGGAGAGCAGGAAGAAGAATGGTACGGGATTCTGTAGTGAGGGGAACAGGTGCTTCTGTGCCACAGTCATGACTTTGGGATGGCGTGTTGCCTCCCTGGTGGCAGTGCCAAGGATGCTGCAGGACATTGAGGGGTGAGGGTGACCAGCCAGAGGTCATGGCCCATATTGGTACCAATGACATTGGCAGAAAAAGGGATGAAGTCCTGTGGCAGAGTTCAGGGAGCTTGGAGATGGAAAAGCAGGACCTTAAAGGTAGTCATCTGGATTGCTGCCAGTACCTTGTGCTAGTGAGTACAGAAATGGGCTAGAGATGATAAATATGTAGTTGGAGAGATGGTGTAGGTGGGAGGGCTTTAGATTCCTGAGGGAATTGGGACTGGTTCTTGGGGAGGGGGGTCCTCAACAGGACCAGGACCAATGTCCTCGCAGGGGATTTTGTTAGTGCTGTTGGGAGGGTTTAAACTAGCTTGGCAGAGGATGGGAGCCTGAGACTAGATTCAGAGAGGAGAAAAGTTGGAAATAGAAGACAGAAAATTAGTGAGCATGTTTGGAAGGCAGGGAAAACCGGGCTAGAAAATGGATAACAAGGGAGTGTGGCCATGCTAAGTGGTGTAAACTTCAATGCAAGAAATCTCAGGAATAAGGCTGAGGATTGACACATGGGAGTATAATATTACATCTATTACTGACATGGCTGAAAGGACAGGAATGGCAGCTCAGCATTCCTGGTTACAGCATTTTCAGATGTGAATAGAGAGGGGGGATTAAAAAGGAGGGTTTCCCATATTGATTAAGGAAACAATTATAGCTGAGAGGCAGGGGATGATGTGGTAGAAGGATCATCAAAAGAGGTTATGGGGATTGAAAAGGAAAAAAAAGACAATCACTACCGGGACTATCCTATAGACCCCCAAATAGGCAGAGGGAGATGGAAGAGCAAATTTGTTGTAAATCTCTGAAGTGTAAAAAGAAAAGGGCAGTAATAATGGGGGAAGTTCAACTACCCTAATATTAACTGGGATAGAAGAAGTGTGAAAGGCACAGAGGGAGCAGAGTTCTTAAAATGCATTCAGGAGCAAGGCAGTGACTTAGTTTTAGGGAATGACGTAGGGAAGGTGGAAGGGGTATCAGTTGGGGAGCACTTTGGTGGAAGTGATCATAATTCAGTTAGCTTTAGGGTAGTGATGAAAAAGGACAAAGAGAGACCAGGAATAAAAGTTCTCAATTGGAGAAAAGCTACGATATGATTTTGGAAGCATTCAAGAGAATAAGGGTTCAGAGCAAGCAATCCCTTTAAGGGAACAAACAGAGTTCTCTGGCTGTTAAAGGAGCTTAAAGGGCAGAATAAATAAAGAAGGGAAGCTTATGACAGATACCAATGGCTCAATACTACAGAAAACCTAGAGGAGTATAAAAATCGTAAGGGGGGGGGAGGCAAATGTTTAAATATATAAATCACAAGAGGATACTAAAGAAAGTAAAGCCTGTTTGAGATCATAGGGCGTGGAGGAGGTGAATGTTGGTATTGTTAATATGTGCACTCCCCACCTGTCCTATCAAGCCCCACTACTTCGCAGGCTGTACCATTTAACTTAGAAGTTCCATTTTGTCACTGAAATGGCCAATCGTTTACCTTCACCACTGGTACCCAGAATAAAAGAAACTGTAACCAGGCTTCTTTTAATGAACTCAGAACGATTGTTTATTATAAAACAAATCCTCTCTTTTAACAAGTTACATGAACTGTGGACAATTGCACTCTGGAAATATAAATGTCTATATCTTCTTTAAAAATAAATTCCCAGCACGAGTGCAGACAAAGGACAAACAGAGTCTCTCTCTGTCTCTGCAGAGCTGAATTTTAGAGGATATAAAGGCATTTTTACTTTGTTATAAAGTAAAGGATAAAGTTCACAGGATCTCGATGCTGTGAATCTGGAGCTCCCCTGCATGAAGTTGTGGTGGATGTCTGGAGGGTTTCACCAACAGAACTTCTCTGTGGCTGGATTAATTCTTCCTGTCTCAGCTTTGCAGGTCCAAAACTACGGACACGTTACACTCCGATGGGATATCCGGCTACAGGTTGATAACCACACACAGCTTCAAGTAAGGCAGAGAGAGAGAGAGAGTGTGTGTGGCGGTTAGGATAGCCTTTTTGCTTATTCCCCAACAAGGTTCAAAACTTAAAAGTTTGCCTCTGCCATGTGATTTCCAGTGAAAACCTCCAGCCTTTGTCTTCCAGTTTTATTTCCCCCATTAATTAAAGTGAGTGCAGTTCAAAACAAACAGCTAGTCCTTCAGGTACCCTGCAGGTCAGGAGGTTTCCTGGAAGAGACCTGCCTCTTGAGAGTTCCAAGGTGAACTTGTGACCCTTTTTTAAAAACTGCAGCTCAGCATCCAAATATCCTCATAATGCCACGTCCTTCCATATTTTAAAAGAACAATTCAGTTTTGGAAGATATAATTCTAACAATGTGATTCTTAATGAATACTATATGATGTCTATCATTCCTGTCTGTGAAAGCAGTTGCAATCAGGGAGGAGTGAGAAGTATTAAATTAATATGCAGAGAGAGTAAGTATTAAGGGGTTTAATATCTTTGAAAGTGGACAAGTGTTAAGTGCTATAACCTACAAGGCTTCGGACCAAGAGCCAGAAAGTGGGATTAGGCTGGATAGGTTCCTTGACAGCTGGCACCAATATGATGGGCAGAATGGCCTCTTTCCATGCTGCGCATTTCTGAGATTCACTGAAACAAAGAAAGAGGTGTGGCTAATTTCTGGAGAACAAGTCTTCAGCAGCACAGCTGGGATTGGATATATTAGAATAGACATGCCTAAATGTTCTGTTCTGTATCAGAAGGGTCCATTTCGAGTTGTCCAGAAACAGAATCCAGAGCACTTCACTATCTCTCAACTGATATGCCAGTCCAAATCTGTCATCCAATTACTGATCTCTCTTGCTCAGCTCCCATTTCAAACATGCACCACCGTGAAGCTGTTAACATGATATGTTTGTTCCCCATCTATGGTCATTGTTGACGTATATTGATGTCATTCCTGTGGGCTTCATGTAGTGCACATGGAGGACTTGGTGCTAAGTTGACTTGCAGAACCATGAAGATTATAGCCTCAAACATGGATTTTCTCACAATCTCTAGTGGCTCTGGGATGAGCAGCCTGTTCACATAACCCTGACTTACTAGAGTCTAAAGGTGTGTAAAAGCTAAAGTTTGTCAATATCCCCGAAGTTTCATAGGATCATACAGTGCAGGACGCAGCCATTCAGCCCATTGTGGCTGCTCTTTAAAGGAGCTATTCTTGTGCTATCGTGGTGGCTGCTCTTTGAAGGAGTCTACAGAGGGATATAGACAGATTTAAGTGAGTGGGCAAAAACTTGGCAGATGGAATGTAATATGGGCAAGTGTGGGGTTATGCACTTTGGCAGGAAGAATAGAGGAGCTGAATATTACTTAAATGGAGAAAGACTTCAGCACAGAGGGATTTGGGAGTCCTTGTTCTTGAAATAGGCTAAAAGGTAGAGATAAAATAATGGATGGAAATAAATTTAAAAATAATGGGAATAGGTGGGAAAAGAAAAATCTATATAAATTATTGGGGAAAAAAAAGGGGGGGATCAGAAAGGGGGTGGGGATGGAGGAGAGAGTTCATGATCTAAAATTGTTGAACTCAATATTCAGTCCGGAAGGCTGTAAAGTGCCTAGTCGGAAGATGAGGTGCTCTTCCTCCAGTTTGCATTGAGCTTCACTGGAACATTGCAGCAGGCCAAGGACGGACATGTGGGCATGAGAGCAGGGTGGAGTGTTGAAATGGCAAGCGACAGGGAGGTCTGGGTCATGCTTGCGGACAGACTGAAGGTGTTCTGCAAAGTGCTCACCCAGTTTGCGTTTGGTCTCTCCAATGTAGAGGAGACCGCATTGGGAGCAGCGAATGCAGTAGACTAAATTGAGGGAAGTGCAAGTGAAATGCTGCTTCACTTGAAAGAAGTGTTTGGGCCCTTGGACGGTGAGGAGAGGGGAAGTAAAGGGGCAGGTGTTGCACCTTCTGCGGTTGCATGGGAAGGTGCCGTGTGAGGGGGTTGAGTTGTTGGGGGTGATGAATATGGAAGTCTTGCTAAAACTATATGAGACACTAGTTAGACCACACCTAGAATACTGTGAACAGTTTTGGTCCCCTTATCTAAGGAAAGATATACTGGCATTGGAGGCAGTCCAGAGAATGTTCACTAGGTTGATCCTGGGTGTGGAGGGATTTTCTTACGAGGAGAGGTTGAGTAGGTTGGGCCTGTACTCATTGGAATTTAGAAGAATAAGAGGTGACCTTATTAAAACATATAAAAACCTTATTAAAACATATAAGATTCTTAGGGGGCTTGACAGGGTAGATGCTGAGAGGTCTGGACTAGTTATTTAATGTGGCTACAAGAGCAGGTCAGAGATTGTTGATTCTGTGGCTCCCCAAAGCCCGTCATTCACAGCACAAATCAGGAATGTGATAGAATACTCTCCAGATGCGTGGGTGAGTGCAGCTCCAACAAATCTTGTGTCTATAATGCTTCAATCTGCAGTGAGATACTGCACATGATTGGGAAAAGCTTTTTCCACTCAGCTGGAACTAGATCCAGTTCAACCCAGGCAACTTGACAGTGAGCCTACAGCACCAATGAGAGAAATGTTGCACATTATTGGAGGGGGTCAGGTGGGGAAGAGAGGATGTTGTTGACTGTGGCATTTCCAGGTCAGTAATTAACAGCAGGAGCTCAAACTGCTTGCCAGGCCCCGAATACAAATGTGGTACTGTAATTCAGGATAATTTGTGAGACAGCTCATCACTATCTTCTCAAGGGCAGTTAGGAATGGGCAATAAATGCTGACCTTGCCATAAAGGCCAAAAACCAAAATGAATTTATATAGCACCTTTTACATAAAACAGTCCCAAATTGCTTCACATGTGGCTCGGTGTCATACTTTTAACAATATCCATAAGGATATATTAGGTCAGATGACCAAAAGCTCAGTTTTAAAAAGCATTTTAAAGGAGGAAAGTGAGGGAGAGAGTCAGAGAGAGCTGTTGGGAGGAAATTCCAGAGCTTGGGGCACAGGCAACTGAAGGCACAGTGACCCATGGTGGAGCAATTAAAGAACCAGAATGAGATGAGCACAGGTATCCCGAAGGTTTGTGGGGCTGGAGGAGATTACAGGGAGACACACAGTCAGAGGGATTTGAATACAAAGATGAGAATTTTAAAATGAAGGTGTTACTTGACCTTAAGTCCTTTGCCAGATAGTTTCATGGTTCAATGCAACACCTTGAGTTACAATCAATTCATCAAAAGCACCTTCATGAACTTGTTTAAAATGATCGTTTTATTAAAAACCACACTTATTACAAGTGCTGCCTGAAGAATACCCATTTTCAGGCCTGGCCAGACCTTGTGTTGGCCTTGGTTTCCCTTTTTAATCCATGATCTCCTTTAATTTGTTTAATTTCCACGATTAAAGTACAGTTTCAAATAACTCCCTAAAGACATGCCACAAGAAGCATGAAATCATTACAGTATCAGGCATTGAATCTACATACATAAAACTGTATAACAAACATGTTTAGTGAGACATCACAGACCTCTTCAATGCAGCTGGAACTCAATGAAATCAGCCAAGGGCTTCAGCAAGTGGGAAATGCTGGATAAACGTCTGATTCCAGGTTACAGCTGAGCAGTATAAAAGACGGGAACGAAGGAGAAACAGACACACCGGTCAAAGCTCAGCTATTTCTCTGAAGGAGAGACTGGGACACCAGTTGAGGCACATGGATATAGATATGGTGGTAAACGTTCCTTTCCCTTATGAGGGCTGTGACTGTGAAATCATGACCTAATATACTGTTTGGTAAACAATTTTTGTTCCTTAAAAGCAAAAGGCAGTCATCTTGATTGAGAGGGTATAAGAAAGCCAGTGAAGTGCGGTGCTTAGAGTCCATGATTAGTATTCAACAGTAACTAACTTTCATCCAACAGGGCTTAGCGACTCAACTATCGAGTCAAATCAGCTTGCATAATGTACAATGTATTAAACAAGGCACTTCTAACTATAGGGTCAGGCAGGCTATAATAGCTCAGGGGTTCCAAATTATTCCTAACACAGAGAAAAGGGAAGGGTGGGGCATGGAGGGAGGGAATGAAGTTGTAAGAACTCTAGTCCAATAAAATGCACCAGATGTAAGCAATAAGTCCTCTTGTTGGGAGTTATACAGCCCACCTTTTGCTCAGCCCAATGTCAGATGGAGGCAGTGCATTTACTAGAAAACAGATCTCTGCACAGGGATTAAAAACCCAGTTATATATTCAAGTGTCAAAAATTAGCATAGGCATTTCAAAGTGGACAGTATGATCCTAGTCTGGAACCTCTTCCACCTGACACCCTCTCCCCGCCCCACCCTCACCAGCTGCTTGTAGACTGGACACCAGGACACACAAAGGAAAGTCGAGGTTCAGTGAAGTAGTCAGTGAACCTGGATGTAGTGCAGGAGATGGCAGATGCAGAAATAGTGCTTCCCACCACTTCTTTATCCCAATTAATCTGCCTGTTTTGTTTCCAGGGGCAGGATGCCAGCAACAAATAAGGGTACAAAAGAGAGAGGGGCACTGTATAAAATGAGAACACGGTAGCCCAATTGTGGGGAGGTGGGGTGGGTGTTGTAGAGGAAGGATAGGAGTCTTAGTCTCAGGATCATGGATGGGCTATAGTAGATTTGATAGTTCTCACTCCTTTCTCCTTGGAAAACACAACTTAGACCCATTTAACAGGAACAGAAGGTTACAATATTTGAGAGTCCAAGTTAGTGCGTCCCTGATGCTGCCATTAGACCTGTCTGGTGTAGAGCGGAAAGCTCGCTGGTTTCACTCGTGACTTGTATTCAGCATTGGTGACCGTACAGATCCAAAACAGGAAATAGCTGCCCTTATACAGATCCCATTAGTAAAGGCATCTGTCACAATTATCTGCCCACTGACCCCATCCCCACAACTCGCTCCCCATTTTTAATAAACGAGCCCCTCTTCTCCACACTCATTTGATATTTAACATTTCGACAGATGATTACTGACCCACTTGGGGAACACATTAGAGACTGAAAGTTGGACATATCTGTCTGAACAGATAATACTCCAGAGATTACATTGCTGATGCAGTTTTCTTAACTTGCAGTAAAAAAAACAGGAAACAGATTTACAAAAAGTTACAAAATCAGTCAGGCACTTGGTGAAAAATAAGAAGCTGGAGAGGATTGTCTCTCCTTCAGTCTGGTTTTAGCCCCCTTAAGGCACAAAAGCATTTGAAAGAATTAGGTTTTCTAATGACCCACCTTCTCCAACACTTAAGAATATTGTAACATGGTGAAACTTACATCCACTGTGTGTACACACATGGTGGGTGACTGGAAATGGATAATTGGAGTGTAGCTCTTGCAGGGAATTATACAGAGCGGTGGAGTATTTTATAATTTTAAGTACTCACCCATTCAAGTTTTTATTTTTTTTTAAACCGTATTAACAAGACTACATGAAGAGCTGCCAGGCCAAGACTCCTTCCTGCGTGGCCATTCTGTAAAATCCCCCCCCCCCCCGCCCCGATACAGATCATTCAGTGGCCTCGCTGGTTATATTGGAGAGTTCAGCCTTGTCACAGGTGGGCAGGCTGCATGAAAGCAGGGTACAAGGGGTGGAGACACTCATGTGGAGCGGATGAGAACAGGGGCACTAACGTGTGCCTTTAAAAAAAATAGATACACTTATAGAAATATAACTTGTTTCCGCCCCTCCTCCCTCCCCACCCACCCTTTATAAATCGGATGGACAAAAGTTTGCTATGAATAAAAGCTAATTCCTAACTTCACATCAAATGCCTTGTGTTCGATGGCAAAGGGATGTCCTTAAGTTATCATCATAATCAGAAATTACTGTTATTTTCTGAAGGTGAGATGAACTCTCTTCCCTCTGCCTCGTGTCTTGATGTTTAAATATCCTCTCCTCCATACCTTGGTGTTTAAATATCCTCTCCTCCATACCTTGATGTTTAAATATCCTCTCCTCCATACCTTGATGTTTAAATATCCTCTCCTCCATACCTTGGTGTTTAAATATCCTCTCCTCCATACCTTGATGTTTAAATATCCTCTCCTCCATACCTTGATGTTTAAGGTTTGGGAGCCTTGTCCACTGGGGAAGTGTATGTGAAAAGTTGCTGGGTGGCAGCCCCTTGGTGTAAACGGATTGCTGGTGACCCGGCTCAGGTAAAGTTTCAGAATTCAGCTCTCGCACAAGTTTTGAATCACTTCTGAATTCTGCACGCAATTAATTCATTAATTCACCTGTAGGCTTATAATAATAGCCCTCCCTCAGAGAGCACCCGCTCCAGTTGACGAGTTTGAATTAAATTCCTTTTTGCACTATTTAATGTTAGCACACTACCATTTTGTTTGGCACGAGGGGAAATGAAAGCCTCTCCAAGACCAAGGGTTAAAAAAAAAAAGCTTTGTACATCTCACCGCTGAATTTCAACTGGGACAAAACTGGCGTTGAGAGCCCCTTCTATCCCAGCCTGTACCCATACAGGCTGCAGTCTCATTCTCAGCGTCAACGGCAAGCGGATGACGACACCAGGTTTATACAACTTCTTACCAAATACATTGTGTGGTTGTGCAAATGAGGTGTAAAACAGCAAATTCTGTCACAAGGGGCTAAAACAAGATTGGCTTCAGAGAAAAATATTAATAAAAATATAAATGACTCCTCCACCCCACCCCACCCAATAAGCAGAGACATCACTAATACATCCCTGAAGTGTTTCTGTGGAACACATTTTATTCAGCTTTGCTGAGTGGGTTAAAATATGGCTGTTTCCCAATCAGGTTATCATCTTGTTGACCACCCTGCAAAAACAGTGGAACCGGACGGAGAGAGAGGTCCTACAAGCTGGACAGTCGTGTCGACAAGTCACCGTTTCCACCCAGGCTGCCCCATCCGATAGTCCCTTCACCTGCACCAAGCCCCGTGTCAGCAGCAGTACAGACATCTCTGTGAACTGCATCTGTTCCCTGTATCAGCCCTGAAAGCTTTAACTCAAAGGGGAACAGCACAGTCCTTTGCAACATAGTTTACATCACCCCTCCCCCACTCCTCCCAAACAAATGGGTAGTTTATCCATTCAGGGCAGTGGGGGATGTAAAGTTGGGGAGGCAAGGAAGGAACCTCACCTGCGTTAACTCAGCGGTCAGCAGACATTTTATTTTTGGATAAATGTTCCACACCCAATCGCATGGGGGCAGGTTATCCAGAGGGCTGACTTCAATCAAAAAGAAACTGGAGAAATTCGACATTGGGCTTATTAACTCTTGGGAACACATTCCTGAACACAGCTATCTCAAATCGAACCTGTCACCAGGAATACTCCTTTCAGGACACGGGGTAGAGGGTCAAGCACACCAGCTTTCCAAAGGGGCAGAAACCAAGAAATTCAAACTTCGTGAAGGTGAAAAAAAAAAATGTTTTTCTCTAAGGTCCTCTATACCCTCTCTCACTGGCTCAGCAACATACACCATCTCTAGCCAAAGGAGTTCAACCTTAATACCTTCAGACATCTCATCAAACAAAACGCCCAGCAGCAGCGATGTGATTTAACAGAGAAAAACAACAGCCAACTCCGTGATTTAATCTCCTACTTCTGAACGAGGAGGATGGGGGAGGGAGGGAGAAGAGGGGAATTAAATATTACATTCAACGGGGTCGTTTGCCTTGTTTGAGGATCAAACGCTGCAGACGGACAAAACCCCACTTTCCTCCGATGGACAGTTACGCTCGCGCCTTTTATGGATGGCACAAGTCACGCTCCTCATCTCAGTGGCTGGCTTGCTGCGAGTTGAAATTCTACTATCAACCTCATTCTACTCCATCCCGCAACCCCCTTCCCCACACCCTTCCCCAACCCTCCCTATCATCCATTCATCAGTTTCAGCCCTCTGGGCTCCATTTGCAATATTCAGTGACTGAGGTCCCATATCTCCCACTGCTCAGTGGGAGCTGAGTTCATGCACATGTGAGTGTACCGGCTGCAAATGGAATAATTAAAGCGATGGCGCGCTTGTGTTCCACAAACATTTCCTCCACCTCATCAAAACAAAAAGAAATAATTCCTCTCCCAAGAAATTTCCAGCAATTATAAAAATAAACGAGGAAGGCATCATCGTAGTCCTTTGTACAGCTACTCGGTCCTGTGGTTGTTGTGGGTTTCCTGCAATCACTGAGGTCCCTCATAGTTCAGGATATAATAATCGTGCACGTACATCAGCACTGCAATCGGCTGCCCAATGATCAGGGACAACCACACTGCTGCATTGCTGTAATTCCCACTCAGAAACCTCCCAACTAACCAAGCCAGCGGAACCTGGAAGTGAAAAAAAGGGTAAAGTGACTCAATATCTTTTTAACGCCCCCCTGTACTTCACCCTCCCTCTCTCTGCCATCACTCTCGCGCCCCCTCCCCCCGCCCCAATATACATAACCGAGGGACATTAGCAACAATGAACCAGCCTGAAAAACGTACACAAGTCTGCACTAAGCTGGGTTTCAGATCATGTACCCCTTAACCAGATGGCTAAATTTGCCTCTCCAATTCAGTGGATCATGAATGAAGCCAAATATTTTGGACAGTCACATTTGTTAAGCTTAAAATCACGTCTTTAGACTGGTCTATAGAGGGCGGGTGGGAAAGAACCTGCAGTGGAGCTGGTCAGAGATTTATTTTTAAGCGGCTGCGATCACTGCCAGTTTATGCTGTTGCTTGTTTTTAAAACCATTCATGGCTGCAGCAGTTTTACTTCTGAGAGCATGGGGATGATACTGGGTCAGGGAGAGGGAGGAAAATTCACTTCAGTCTGTCAGATGGCTTGTTTGCATCCTTCTCTCCTGTTCTTGTGCAATAACTGTGAAGTTCAGAGTTTCAGCTTCGTTACTACTTAAAGAAATCACCAATTGCCAAGACAAGAGGATGCATCCCTTTGTTCTTCAAGGAATGTTACCAAATCGTGCTGACCTGCTCCCAAACAATCCAAGGCCCAGTGCAGCCTCTCCATCTTGCCCA
Source organism: Cetorhinus maximus (assembly GCF_964194155.1). Classification (NCBI taxonomy): domain Eukaryota; kingdom Metazoa; phylum Chordata; class Chondrichthyes; order Lamniformes; family Cetorhinidae; genus Cetorhinus; species Cetorhinus maximus. Next base: position 4,517,135 of record NC_135881.1, read on the forward strand.
GCACCACAGGGAGGACTAGGAGTGGAACAGGATGGACTTCTGGTTTCTCCAAATCCATCTCCCACCACCAAAAACCCCAGAATCAAACCGTATTGATGCTGTTAGTTACTCACCTGAGCCATCATCCCCATGAACGCCCACAGACGGAACATCTTCAGAGGTATACTGACCAAGTACTGGGGAAATAAGACAGCCATTTAGGACTTGAGGTAGAGAGACAGTTGAAACACTACCTGGAAATCATAACACTGAAGTAGAGATGCAACTCGTTACATGTCAGCCATGGCTCAGTTGGTGGCAATCTCACCCAAGTCATAAGGTTGTGGGTTCAAGCACTACTCCAGAACGTGAGTGTGTAATCCATGCTGACCTCCCCAATGCCTTACTGTGGGAGTACTGCCACCTTTCACGTTCCTTTCCTTAGATGAGACATGAAACCGAGGCAGTGTCTACCCCCTTAAATGGGTGTAAGGACTCCCATGACACAATTTTGAAGAGTTAGGGGATCTAGAACCATAGAAAAGTTACAGCACAGGAAGAGGCTATTCAGCCAATTGTGTCTGCGTCGGCCGAACAAGAGAGAATAAAGTGTCCTGGATAATATTTATCCCTCAACCAACATCACAAACAGATTACAGCAGAGACCAGAAATCTGAAATAAAAACAGAAAATGCTGGAAACTCTCAGCAGGTCAGTTAACTCTTGTTTTTTTTCATTTGTTCATGGGATGTGGGTGTCACTGGCTAGGCCAGGGTTTATTGCCCATCCCTAATTGCCCTTGTTCAGAGGGTATTTGAGAGTCAACCACATGGCTGTGGGTCTGGAGTCACATGTAGGTCAGACCAGGTGAAGATGGCAGATTTCCTTCCCTAAAGGACATGAGTGAACTAGATGGGTTTTTACGACAATCGACAATGGTTTCATGGTCATCATTTAGACTTTTAATTCCAGATTTTTAATGAATTTAAATCCCACCATCTGCCATCCTCAGAGCATTACCCTGAGTCTCTGGATCACCAGTCCAGTGGCAATACCACTACACCACCTCCGTCCGCCCGTTTCTCTCTCCAAAGATGCTGCCCGAGCATTTTCTGCTCCTTCTGTTCTTAACACAAACTGGTCAACTCATTATTAATTTGGTGTTTGTCGGAGGTTGCTGTACGAACATACAAACAAGGAGCAGGAGGAGGCCAATCAGCCCCTCAAACCTGCTCCACCATTTAATAAGATCATGGCTGATCTGATAGTAACCCGAAATCCGCATCCCATCTACCCCGCCCCCGATAACCTATCACCTCCCCCCCCCGCCACCCCCGCCTTGCTTACCAAGAATCTATCCACTTCTCCGTTAAAAATATTCAAAGACTCTGCTTCCACCACCTTTTCAGGAAGAGAGTTCCAAAGGCTTACAACCCTCAGAAAAAATTTGGCCTCATCTCTGTTTTAAATGGGCAATCCCTTATTTTTAAACAGTGACCTTTAGTTCTAGATTTTACCACAAGAGGGAACATCCTCTCCACATCCACCCTCAGGATCTCATATGTTTCAATTAAGTCGCCTCTCACTCTTCCAAACTCCAGCAGATACAAGCCTAGCCTGTCCAACCTTTCCTCATAAGACAGCCCACCCATTCCAGATATTAGTCTGGTAAACCTTCCCTGAACTGCTGCCAATGCATTTACATCCTTCCTTAAATAAGGTGACCAGTACTGTACACAGTACTCCAGATGTGGTCTCACCAGTGCTCTGTATAACTGAACATAACATCCCTACTTTTGAGGTCTCGAGTCCGTATGACTCTTCACAACGGACTCGAAACGTTAACTGTGTTCCTCTCCGCAGATGCTGTCAGACCTGCTGAGTTTTTCCAGCTATTTTTGTTTTTGTTTCAGATTTCCAGCATCCGCAGTATTTTGCTTTTATCCCTACTATTGAATTCAATTCCCCTCGCAATAAATGATAACATTCTATTAGTTTTCCTAATTACTTGCTGTACTTCCACACTGGCCGTTTGCGATTCATGCACTAGGACACCCAGGTCCCTCTGCATCTCAGAGCTCTGACCATTTAGATAATATGCTTCTTTTATTCTTCCTGCCAAAATAGACAATTTCACTTTTTCCCACATTATACACCGTTTGCTAGATCTTTGCTCACTTGCTTAACATATCTATATCTTTTTGTAGCCTCATGTCCTCTTCACAACTTACTTTCCTACTTATCTTTGTGTCATCAGCAAATTTGGCAACCATCCCATCCATCCAAGTCATTTATATAAATTGTAAACAGTTGAGGTCCCAGCACTGATCCCTGTGGCCAACCTGAAAAAGACCCATTTATGCCTACTCTCTGCTTCCTGTTAGCCAGCCACTCTTCTATCCATGCCAATATGTTACCCCCTATACCATGAGCTTCTATTTTCTACAATAACCTTTGATGTGGCACCTTATCAAATGCCTTCTGGAAATCTAAGCACAGTACATCCACCAGTTCCCCTTTATTCACAGCACATGTTACTTCCTCAAAGAACTCCAATAAGTTGGATAAACACAATTTCCCTTTCGCAAAACCATGTTGACTCTGCCTGATGACCTTGAGCTTATCCAAGTGCCCTGCTACAACTTCTTTAATAATAGCTTCTAACATTTTCCCTATGACAGATGTTAGGCTAACTGGCCTGTAGTTTCCTGCTTTCTGTCTCCCTCCCTTTTTGAATAAAGGAGTTACATTTGTTATCTTCCAATCTAATGGGACCTTCCCTGAATCTAGGGAGTTTTGGAAAATTAAAACCAATGCATCAACTATCTCACTAGACACTTCTTTTAAGACCCTTGGATGAAGTTCATCAGGACCCAGGCTCTTGTCAGCCCACAGCTCCAGCAATCTAGTCAGTGCCACTTCTCTGGTGACTGTAATTTTCCTGACTTCCTCCCCCACTTCCATTTCCTGGTTTATTGCTGCTTCTGGGATGTTACTTGTATCCTCTACAGTGAAAACTGATGCAAAATTGGTTGTCATGTTCTCCAACAGTGCATCTGACTATATTTCAAAATGTACTTCTCTGGTTGTAAAAGTACTTTGCCGTGTCCTGATGGTGTTTTGATGGAAGGAACATGATGCCCTCACTCCTGTTTCCACTGCTAACGCACATGATGCCATTTCCAGCAATTTGCTTTGGTTGAGATTTCCAGCATTTGGTGTTCATCTGTTTATCTTGACAATCTCCAAAAGAGATAAGTCTTCTCCCTTCCCATGTTGTGAAAGTGTATTAATAAATACACCACGGGGACTGCAGCGGTTCAAGCCGGCAGCTCATCACCACCTTCCCAAGGTCAAACAGGGATGGGCAACAAATGCTGGCCTCACCTCTGACGCTCACATCCCATGAAAGGATAAATTAAAAAATGATGTAACAGCAGCAAGGTTGCATTGGCAGATGATGGACGATGCAGAGGGTTAAGTGCACAATAAGTGCCACTGAACTGAAGGCAGGAGCTACAAGTGATATTGCATGTGAAGGCTGGGGGAGGGGGGCAGGCAGTCAGCAGGGGAAATGGAGCAGTGCAGAGGCGCAATGCTGACAAGCACCATTAATAATCTCAGCAGAAAAGGAAACTCAAAAACCCCACATGCTGACCTCATGAAGGAAAGCTGATGCGAAAAAAACAGCCGTCTGGGCCATTCTCTTGTCCACTCCTCTCTTCAACATGGGCTTATAGAAATGTCTGCACACAAAACAGAAAGATATTTAACAGGCTTACTTCATCAACATTCTTCCCCAACCAACACACAAACAAGTCTTTGACCCATCACCCCCGTCCTCCCTGACCCACACCCATCACCCCTGTCCTCACTGACCCACACTCATCACCCCCGTCCTCCCTGACCCACACCCATTACCCCCGTCCTCACTGACCCACACCCATCACCCCCGTCCTCACTGACCCACACCCATCACCCCTGTCCTCACTGACCCACACTCATCACCCCCGTCCTCCCTGACCCACACCCATTACCCCCGTCCTCACTGACCCACACCCATCACCCCCGTCCTCACTGACCCACACCCATCACCCCCGTCCTCACTGACCCACACCCATCACCTCCCCCCCGTCCTCACTGACCCACACCCATCACCCCCGTCCTCACTGACCCACACCCATCACCCCCGTCCTCCCTGACCCACACCCATTACCCCTCCGTCCTCACTGACCCACACCCATCACCACCCCCCGTCCTCACTGACCCACACCCATCACCACCCCCCGTCCTCACTGACCCACACCCATCACCCCCGTCCTCACTGACCCACACCCATCAACCCCGTCCTCACTGACCCACACCCATCACCCCCGTCCTCCCTGACCCACACCCATCAAACCCGTCCTCCCTGACCCACACCCATCACCCCCGTCCTCACTGACCCACACCCATCACCCCCCGTCCTCCCTGACCCACACCCATCACCCCCGTCCTCACTGACCCACACCCATCACCCCCGTCCTCACTGACCCACACCCATCACCCCCCCATCCTCACTGACCCACACCCATCACCCCCCCCGTCCTCCCTGACCCACACCCATCACCCCCGTCCTCCCTGACCCACACCCATCACCCCCCCGTCCTCACTGACCCACACCCATCAACCCCGTCCTCACTGACCCACACCCATCACCCCCGTCCTCCCTGACCCACACCCATCAACCCCGTCCTCACTGACCCACACCCATCAACCCCGTCCTCACTGACCCACACCCATCACCCCCGTCCTCCCTGACCCACACCCATCAACCCCGTCCTCCCTGACCCACACCCATCACCCCCGTCCTCACTGACCCACACCCATCACCCCCCGTCCTCCCTGACCCACACCCATCACCCCCGTCCTCACTGACCCACACCCATCACCCCCATCCTCACTGACCCACACCCATCACCCCCCCCGTCCTCCCTGACCCACACCCATCACCCCCGTCCTCCCTGACCCACACCCATCACCCCCCCGTCCTCACTGACCCACACCCATCACCCCCCCGTCCTCACTGACCCACACCCATCACCCCCGTCCTCACTGACCCACACCCATCACCCCCGTCCTCACTGACCCACACCCATCACCCCCGTCCTCACTGACCCACACCCATCACCCCCGTCCTCACTGACCCACACCCATCACCCCCGTCCTCCCTGACCCACACCCATCACCCCCGTCCTCACTGACCCACACCCATCACCCCCCCGTCCTCACTGACCCACACCCATCACCCCCCCGTCCTCACTGACCCACACCCATCACCCCCGTCCTCACTGACCCACACCCATCACCCCCGTCCTCACTGACCCACACCCATCACCCCCCCGTCCTCACTGACCCACACCCATCACCCCCGTCCTCCCTGACCCACACCCATCACCCCCGTCCTCCCTGACCCACACCAAGCCCACCATCCTCGCTGACCCACACCTGTCAGATTCCCCCCCTGCCCACCATCCTCACTGACCCACACCTGTCAGATTCCCGCCCTGCCCACCATCCTCACTGACCCACACCTGTCAGATTGCCCCCTGCCCACCATCCTCACTGACCCACACCTGTCAGATTGCCCCCTGCCCACCATCCTCACTGACCCACACCTGTCAGATTCCCCCCTGCCCACCATCCTCACTGACCCACACCTGTCAGATTCCCGCCTGCCCACCATCCTCACTGACCCACACCTGTCAGATTCCCCCCCACTGCCCACCATCCTCACTGACCCACACCTGTCAGATTCCACCCCCCTGCCCACCATCCTCACTGACCCACACCTGTCAGATTCCCCCCCTGCCCACCATCCTCGCTGACCCACACCTGTCAGATTCCCCCCCTGCCCACCATCCTCGCTGACCCACACCTGTCAGATTCCCCCCCCTGCCCACCATCCTCACTGACCCACACCTGTCAGATTCCCCCCTGCCCACCATCCTCACTGACACACACCTGTCAGATTCTTCCCCTGCCCACCATCCTCACTGACCCGCACTGGGCCACCAAATCCCTCAGATTTGAAGATTTTTCACCTTCAAGTCCGTCTGCAGCTTCACCCCGAACCACGCTCAAATCTAATAAGAACATTTTTAAAAAAAATCATGTAGGTCGACAATGCGACAATGTGTTCGGGTAACTGGGGGAGGTGGTGGGGGGGTCCTCCAGTATATTTACTGGTTTCTAAGGATAAGTGTTCAAGTATAAAATGGATCTGTAACAATACTGCTACCGTGTAATCTTAAGAATATCCATAGGTATGTTTTGTTTTCCCTTTGTATTAACCCAAGAGACCATTATGTCTTGCAAGTGCAGATAACATTAGGAAAGTGGGGGTAGAATGAAAAGAGAGACCCTTTAAAGAGATAATGGGAAGTATAACAAATTAAATTAACAGAATAGCAGAAATAAAATGAAAAGGACAACAAGGAGAGGCAGCTACATTCCCATGGGAACGTAGACTAGGCATCTTAATTAAAATGAGAGAAGAGGAGGCGGAGGACTGGGGTCCTGATAAAAGACAGGATCCTTTACCCGGAGTCATCAGCCTGTCAAGGACACTACATGTCTATAGTATAAAAGGTGCCTCTTTCTATTGCCACTGCACTGACAACAGCTTCAGGAGGAGAGAAACAACTGATGTGAGGAATTATTAGCTTGAATCCTGAGGAACAGGAGGCTTGTGTACATGTTATCCCCATAATTGGACAATAAGGTGATGCCAGTGTCAATGATCAGTCTAGCAAAATGTTGTGGTTTTTTTTTGTATTATAGGAAGGGGTATAAAAAGCAGGTCCAAACAGTCAGAACGTGTAGAAGGCTTTGAGAGACACTGAGAGCCAGCCAAGGGTTTGGATAGGGGGTTGCAGGCACTTGTTACCATGACTTTAACTCAAGGCATAAACGGGGTAATATAAATCTCAATTATGTAAACTACTGTTCATATTCTGTAATCTTATCAAGTCTTGCATGTATGGAGCGTAAACAGCTGCGTGGATTGTTGGGCCGATGGCCTGTTTCTGTGCTGTAAACTCTTTTTGGCCAGCCCACCTAATCTCTCCTCCTTTGTCAGTGTTCCTGTTCCTTATACCTCTGCCAATCATCTTGGGGCTCTCTCTTTCACCAATGTTAAGGACACTACTGACACGGATATTATCAGATCAGAAACTGTTGGCACAGAAAGGCTTTCTACACGTTTGACTCATATCACTGAGGCCAGAGAAACTTGGGAGTGTAGAAAGAAGCTATTGGGTGCAGTAACTGTTAGAAACCTATAAAATTCGAACAGGACTAGACAGGGTAGATGCAGGAAGGATGTTCCCGATGGTGGGGGGAGTCCAGAACCAGGGGTCACAGTCTGAGGATATGGGGTAGACCATTTAGGACTGAGATGAGGAGAAATTTCTTCACCCAGAGAGTGGTGAACCTGTGGAATTCGTTACCACAGAAAGTAGTTGAGACCAAAACATTGTATGTTTTCAAAAAGGAGTTAGATTTAGCTCATGGGGCAAAAGGGATCAAAGGGTATGGGGAGAAAGCAGGAGCAGGCTATTGAGTTGGATGATCAGCCATGACCATAATTAATGGTGGAGCAGGCTCGAAGGGCCGAATGGCCTATTCCTGCTCCTAGTTTCTATGTAACTGTCCTCACCTGCTGCACCACTTGTGCACGGGAATGTTCCAGTTCTTCCAAAAGTACGTCACAGTCTCTGAATTCCTAGGGCAAAAACAGATTGTTATACATTTACTTCAGCATTGACAACCTTGCCACTATCTTCCCAGGATACACCACGCCATCCATTTCTCCTCTCCCTCCAACCTCGGTCAAGAGAAATTGGCCAAAGCAATTTAAAAAAAATAATAACATGGGTTCTATCCACCACTCAGCAGGTAGGTGATCAGCAGGTAGGTGAGGTACTGAGCTGCAGAGAGCAGGACAATTCCTTTTCTGTATTTAGCAAACTCATAAGTGAAGAGGAAAAGCAATGCAACACTACAAATCAGCTTCAGCATCCCTCCTGGATGGGGACCGTTTTGGGGGTGGGGGGCAGGGGGAGGAGAACAGTGGGTAGTGGGGTGTAAGAGGCTACAGCCACAACAATCACTGCTGGGAAGTGCATGACTGAGAGATCTGGAGCAGTTTAGCAAAGTAACCTGGCTCTGCTGACATGGGACAGCATTTAGCCAAAGATACTTAAGCCTGTCGCATTCATAAAGCTTCGGCTCAGCGACTTTGGAAATTGTCACTCGTCACCAAGGGTGAAATCCCAACATCCCCATGGTGGCTAATTTAACATCCAGAATGTGCCAACAATGACTACCTGTGATGAAGACAATAGTGTCAACGTATATCCTGGTGTAATGATGAAAAAAAATACAGGAAAAAGAAAACAGAAAGGGAGGAGGAGAAACGAAAGACTACTGGAATTTGAACCTCTTAGCTTCAACAGACAATGACACTGGAGGGATTGGACTAGGAAGAGAGTTAGAGAGATCAACAGTTCAAGGGGACTGATCAATTGGAGTTCAATTTCGATATGTGTACTCCGGACAGTCGGTCTCTCAGAAACCTCATGGGTGACTAACCTGAGTGTACTGTTGATAATGAAATCAAACACATCCCAACCGGAATATTGAGAGAAAGATCTTCCAGGATGGATATAGAGTGCAATATCTCATAACTCCAGAGCCCAGTTCTTACCACCAGTCCCTGTAGAACTCGCGATCTCCAAACATCATCAGTTCAGCTAAAACGTTCATGGAGGAATGGAAGAACCAATAGAAGAAGATGAGCCAGATCAGGTGGTTGGGAACCTGCAAAATGGCAAAGAATGGAGAATTCAGCTCAAGGTTTTTTTGGTTGCATTTCTATTCTCTTCAAGGTCATGGACAGCCACTGAGGTGAAGACATGCAGTGAAACCACAAGCCAGTTATCAACATCTACACAAGACCAGTTATCTGTGACTGTGCTGCATCAGAGGTGTTCATCCACTGTTTAATAAACTTCAAGCGCACACAAATTAAATAAAAGTTTTATTATTCAGGAGCTGAGTGCCCGACTCCAATGCAGTTTTGGATAGTGAGAGTTGCTCACTTGAATACAGACCCTATAGCCCATGATGTTAAACAGCATCACAGCCATGCAGCTCAAACAAGCTCAAACACGGGGATCGAGATTGCTGGGTACTGCAATAGGAGCAGGGACAAGCAGCACTAGAGCGATGCGACAAGGGTCACAGCCACAATACTCCATTGATGAGACCCATACAATTCTACACACAGTGGAAAGCTGTTAATGCAATTCTGCACTCCACGTCTTGTTTTCCTTACGTTGAACCCCCACCCCACCCCCCTCCCCCACCCCTCACCACCAGGGGTGCTGAAAGAACAATAAAATCATTTTTTTTTTCAAACCAGTTCTCTTCTGCAAACAGCTACTTGAAGGTAAATCAGTGTTGGGGCAGTGGAAAGCATTCAAGGAAGAGGTAAAGAGGATTCAGAACAAATATAATTCCACCAAGAAGAACGGCGGGACTCGCAAATCCAGACCCCACTGGATGTGAAAAGGCAAAAAAAAAAAGTCTACGACAGATGCCAGGAGCTCAACACCGCAGCAAGTCTGGAGAGGTTTAGTAAATGTAATGCTGAGAAGTTAAAAAGCAATCAAAAGCAGAGAGGGCATGAAAAATCCTCAAGGAAATCCCAAAGTGGGATTTGTTTTATAAACACAAAGAGCTAGAGGATAACTAAGGAAACAGAATGGCCAATTAGAGACCAAAAATGTACCTTGTGTGTGGAGGCAGAAGTCGTGGGAATGGTCCTTAATGAATACTTTGTATTTGTTTTCATCAGTGAGAGGGATGAAGCAGACCTTGTAGTTATGGAGGCAGAGTGCGGAATATTGGATGAGAGATTAAACATTGTGAGGGAGGAAATACCAAGGGGCTTAGAATCTTTGAAAGTGAATAAACCAGCACCCTGCATGAAATGCATCCCAGGCCTCCAAGGGGTCATAACAGAAGAAATAGCGGAGACTCTAACCATTGTTTTCCATTCCTCTGCAGTTATAGACGTGCTGCTGGGGGACTGCAAACGTTGTACCGTTGTTAGAAAGGGATAGACGGAGTAATTACAGACCAGTCAGCCTAACCTGGGCGGTGGGAAAGGCATTGGAAACAATTCTGAGGCACAGTATAAACCTTCATTTAGAGAGACATGGATTAATCAATCATTAGCATAGATTTGTTAAGAGAAGGTTATGTCTGACTAATTTGATTGTATTTTTTGAGGAATAACAAGGAAGGCTGGTGAGGGCAGCACGTCTGATGTAGTCGACATGGATTTTTAGCAAGGCTTTTGATAAAATCCCACATGGCACACTGATTAGTAAATTAAATGCTTATGATCAGTGACTAGGGGCATCAATTTATGGTGACTGGTAGAAGGATTAGAGGTGAGACGAAGAAAAGGTTTTTCACCCAGAGGGTTGTGGGGGGTCTGGAACTCACTGCCTGAAAGGGGAGTAGAGGCTGATACCCTCAACTCATATAAAAGGTGCCTGGATATGCACCTCCTGTGCTGTAACCTGCAGGGCTACGGTCCGAATGCTGGAAAGTGGGGTTAGGCTGGGGGGCTCGTTTTTTGGCCAGCACAGACGCGATGGGCCGAGTGGCCTCTTTCTGTGCCGCAGACGTTCTATTGTTCTATGGGATCCAAGGAAAGTGGCAAATTTGACTCAGTGGCAGGAAGCAAAGGGATGAGGCTGGTGGGTGTTTTGGTACCTAGAGGGCTGTTTCCAGTGAAGTTCCATGGGCCTCAGCGCTGGGGAACTTGCTATTTGTGGTACATATATTTAACAATGATTTGGACTTAACTGTAGGGTGCTTGATTAAGAAGTTTGCAAATACAAAAATTGGTGAGGAAAAAAAATCTGTAGAATGCAGGAAGATATCAATGGACTGGTCAGATGGGCAGAAAAGTGGCAAATGGAATTCAATCTGAAGAAGTGTGAGGTAATGCATTTGGGGAGGTCAAACAAAGGCAAAGGGATACAAAAGAAATGGGAGGATATTGAGAGGTGCAGAGGAACAAAGGAACCCTGGAGTGCATGTCCGCACATCTCTGCAGGTGGATAAAGTTGTTCAGAAGGCATATGGGGTACTTTCCTTCATTAGCCGAGGCCTGGGGTATAAGAGCAGGGAGGTTGTACCAGAACTGTATAAAACACTAGTTGGTCCACAGCTAGCGAACTGTGTACGTTTCTGATCACCACATTACAGGAAGGATGTGATCGCTGTAGAAAGGGTTACACCATCTCCAAGGCACGGGTCAGAAGTGTGATGGAATACTCTCCACTTGCCTGGATGAGTGCAGCTACATCAACACTCAAGAAGACTGACGTACAGTGGCAGCAGTGTGTACCATCTACAAGATGCACTGCAGCAACTCCTTCCAAACAGCTCCTTCCAAACCCACAACCGCTACCACCTAGAAGGACAAGGGCAGCGGATACATGGGAACACCACCATCTGGAAGTTTCCCTCCAAGTCACTCACCATCCTGACTTGGAAATATATCACCGTTCCTTCACTGTCACTGGGTCGAAATCCTGGAACTCCCTTCCTAACAGCACTTTGGGTTTACCTACACCACATGGACCGCAGCAGTTCAAGAAGGCAGCTCACTACCACCTTCTCAAGGGCAATTAGGGATGGGCAATAAACGTTGGCCCAGCCAGCGATGCCCACATCCCGTGAATGAATAAAAACAAGAGATTTACAATGTTCCTGGGAATGGAGAATTGAGAAAGATTGGATAGGCTGGGGTTGTTTCCTTTGGAGCAGAGGAGGCTGAGGGGAGATTTAATTGAGGTGTATAAAATTATGAGGGGCCTAGATTGAGTGGATAGGGGGGATCTATTTCCCTTAGCAGAGGGGTCAATAGCCGGGGCATAGATTTAAAGTAATTGATGGAAGGATTAGAGGAGAGTCGGAGTATTTTTTTCATTTAGAGGATGGTGGTGTCTGGAACACACTGCCTGAAAGTGTGGGAGGCAGAGACTCTCATTGCATTTAAAAAAAACACTCGGACATGCATGTGAAGTATTGTAACCTACAGGACTACAGATCAAGAGCTGGAAGGTGGGACTAGATTAGATAGCTCTTTGCCCAGCACAAACAAGGTTAGGATGTAGAATCGGTTTGGGTGGAGGTGAGGAATAGTAAGGGAAATAAGTCATTAGTGGGAGTGTTCTACAGGCCCCCTAACAGTAGCCACAGTGTAGGACAAAGTATTCAAGGGGAAATATTGTGTGCTTGTGATAAAGGGACGGCAATAATCATGGGTGATTTTAATCTACATATAAATTGGAAAAATCAGATTGGCAGTAGTAGCCTGGATGAGGATTTCTTAGAATGCTTTTGAGATAGTTTCTTAGAGCAGCATGTTCTGGAACCAACCAGAGAGGTTACAATAGACCTGCTATTGTGTAATGCGACAGGATTAATGAATGACCTCAGAGTAAAGGCAGCCCTAGGTAGCAGCGACCACAATATTTTACGTCCAGTTTCAAAGGAAGAAGAGTGGGTCTAAGATTAGTATCTTAAACTTAAATAAGGGAAACTATGTGGCCATGAAAGCTGAGCTAGTTGAAGTGAACTGAGATATTAGGCTAGAGGACATATTAATAGAGAAGCAGTGGCAGACATTTAAGGGGATATTTCAGAGTATTCAGAATAAGTAGCATTCCTAGTATAAAGAAAAATTCTAAAGGGGGGACCCACCATCCGTGGTTAACTAAAGAAGTTAAGGAAAGCATCAAACTTAAGGAAAAAGCATATAACTCCACAATTATGAGAGGCAGGACAAATGATTGGTCAGCATATAAAGAACGGCAGAGAATGACTAAAAGATTAACCAGGAGAATTAAATTTGAGTACGAGAGGAAGCTAGCTAGCAATGTAAAACTGGACAGCAATGGTTTCTACAGGTATTTAAAAAGGAAAAGACTAAGTAAAGTGAGTGTTGGTTCTCTAGAGTGACAGTGGGGAGTTAGTAGTAGATAATAAGGAAATGGCGGAAGAAATGAACAAATATTTTGCTTCTGTATTCACTATAGTGGATACAAAAAATATTCCAGTAATAGCTATAAATCAGAAGGTGAAAGGGAGAGAGAAACTTGGTGAAATTGAACTCACTAGGGAAGCGGTAGTGAGCAAACTGATGGAGCTGCATGCAAGTCTCCAGGTCCAGATGGACTGCATCTTACGATCTTGAAAGAGGTGGCTACTGAGTTAGTAGATATGCTGGTGTTAATTTCCCAAAATTCACTAGATTCTGGAAAGGTTCCATCAGACTGGAAAGTAGTAAATATAACCCCTCTATTCAAGAAGGAAGGGAGGCAGACAACAGGAAACTATAGGCCAGTTAGCTTGACGTCCGACGTGGGGATGGTGTTAGATTAGATCATTAAAGAGGTTAGAGCTGGGCACTTAGAAAAACACAAGGTAATCGGGAAGAGTCAGCATGGTTTTGTGAAAGGGAAATCATGTTTAACCAATTTAACTAATTGGAGTCTTGAAGGAGGAACATGCATTGTGGATAAAGGGGAGCCTGTAGACGTGCTGTACTTGGATTTCCATAAGGTATTTGATAAGGTGCCACATCAAAGGCTATTGTGGAAAATAAAAGCTCATGGAGTAGGGGTTAACATATTAGCCTGGATAGAAGATTGGCTGGCTGGCTGGCAGAAAACAGAGTATGCACAAATGAGTCTTTTTCAGATGGGGAAGATGGTGATGAGTGGGGTCTGTGCTGGGGCCTCAACTTTTTACAATTTACATCAATGACTTAGATGAGGGGAGTGATGGCATGGTAGCTAAATTTGCAGATGACACAAAGATAGGTAGGAAAGTATGTTGTGAAGAGGACATGAGGTTGCAGACGGATATAGATAGGTTGAATGAGTGGGCAAAGATCTGGCAAATGGAGTTAAATGTTGGAAAATGTGAAGTTGTTCACTTTGGCAGGAAGAAAAAAAAGGGGACTATTACTTAAATGGAGAACGGCTGCATAATTCTGAGGTGCAGAGGGATCTAGGTACGAGCCATAAAAAGTTAGTATGCAGATATGGCAAGTAATTAAGGTGGCTAATGGAATGCTACCCTTTATTATGAAAGGAATTGAACATAAAAGTAAGGATGTTATGCTTCGGTTATGCAGGGCATTGGTGAGATCGCATCTCGAATACTGTGTGCAGCTGGTCTCCTTATTTGAGGAAGGATGTAAATGCATTGGAGGCGGTTCAGAGGAGGTTTACTAGATTGATACCTGGAATGAGTGGGTTACCTTATGAGGAAAGGTTGGACAGACTGGGCTTGTTTCCACTGGAGTTTAGAAGAGTGAGGGGTGATTTAATTGAAGTATACAAGATCCTGAACGGCATTGACAAGGTGGACGTGGAAAGGATGTTTCCTCTTGTGGGTGAGTCCAGAACTAGGGGGCACTGTTTTAAAATTAGGGGTCACCCTTTTAGGACAGAGAGGAGGAGAAATTTTTTCTCAGAGGATTGTGAGACTTTGGAACTCAGAAGGCGGGGTCACTGAATATTTTTAAGGCAGAGGTAGATTCTTGTTAGGTAAGGGAATCAAGCCTTATCAGGGGTAGATGGGAAAGTGGAATTTGAAACACAAGAAGATCAGCCATGACCTTATTGAATGGCGGAGCAGGCTCGAGGGGCCGAATGGTCTACTCCTGTTCCTATTTCTTATGTTTCTTATGGGTTGAATGGCCACCTTCTGTGCCATGAATCTTTCTGTTTCTAAGTTCAGAATCAAAATCCTATTCTTGCAGCAGGAGCAAAAGATTTACACAATGCCTAACTTGTTGCTGCACTCAATGTCGATCACTGGGTGCCCAAAAGCAGGGAGTGTTCCGTTCGCCAACACTAACCAAACCTCACCTTGCAACCAGATATTAAACTGTTGACCGAACATCACAGGGATGTTATTGAGGTTAATAACATCCTTGCATTTAGGGGAAGCTAGATAAATACATGAGGGAAATAGGAAGAGGTAATTCTGATATGACTCAATGAATTAGAGTGGAGAGCCCTCAGAGATCATGGGAATTGGTCTTGTCCGGCTAATGGGTTTTCCGGGCAGAGACCCAGGGCTACAATTCCCGACGTGCAAGGAAGTTCCAGCACAAGCACAGGGTGGAAAAGGGGAACAGGCTGTGCATGTGCAAGGACAACCTCTGCGGATAGGCTGCAGAAACAACAACCACAGAACCGGAGTACGGCACAAAAACAAGCCCCCATGAGCAGTCGGAGAGGAGAGTTGGCTCCAAGCTGCTGAAGTGCTCATTAGTTCTGTTCTGCTGAGGGGGCCGGGGCTCAGAGATACCCCGGGAGCTGTTAGCTCTGTTCTGCTGAGGGGACCGGGGCTCAGAGATACCCCGGGAGCTGTTAGCTCTGTGCTAAGAGTTGGAACTCGGGGAAGTGCAGGATCTGTATTCGCTCTGTGTAGCTGGGGCTCAGGGAAGCCCTGGAGCAATTTTGGCAGCAGCTTGGCTGAGGAGCTGGGACTGTTCTTGTGTTTAGACGCTGGAGCGTAGCTTGGCCGACACATTGGAGAGGGGGGGGTCAGTCTCGGTAGTCGGTCAGCTCAGCTGCAAAAGAGCCCAAGGCGGCTGGACCCGGGAGTGGGTTTGAGAGAGATTTGGAATAGTGTGCCATGTGGGTGAGGATTGTACCCGTGGATCTCAGATGGAATTGAGCTGGGGATCAGACTAGCTCTTTGAAGGAGAGGAGCTGAAATTCCTCTTGCGGAAAACAAGAGTTTTTAAAGAATTTTTATGACTCACAGTGATAACTGATACCTGAGTGAGTTGCTGAGAAATTCAGGGAATCTGCTTTAGTCTCTACCATTTAATGTGCAGTTTGTGGTATTTGACCACAGTAAACATTCATGTTTACCTCATGATAATCCTGTATGTTAGCGTGTAAGTTAGAGTATTGAATGTTTGCTTTGTTAACTGTTGTGTAGTAAAATTCCTTCTTGTTTAAAACTGTGGGATCTTGTGCCTTTATTCTCTTAGTAACCGGGATTTCTGATTTTGTCAACTTTAGAACAAAAAGTTGCTGGTCCTAACAAATTTGAGGGTCTCATTTGGGACCTTAACAAAATTTGGGCAGGTGGTGGCGTAGTGGCATTGTGACTGGACTGGTAACCCAGGGTAATGCTCTGGAGATGGGGGAGTTTGAATTCAATAAAAAAAAAACTCGTTTTAAAAGTCTAATGACAATCATAAAAAAACTCCATTGTCAATTTTCAGGAAAACACATCTGGTTCCAAGAAGTTACTAGAGATCCTCAAAGAGGGATGTCTTTTTCTTTAAGAAAAAATACTTCTTGTGTGGACAAATGTATATACATGTGTTTTCTTTTTAAAGGAGGGGAATAAGGTCAATTTATCGAATGAAAAATATATATTGATGCTTGTTATTACCATTATTTTTTTTTGTGTGATTCTATAAACTCAGGGTTACTTTCTTTTTAAAAAGAGGGGAATCGGTTGGGGAAGGAAAACAGTAAAAGAAGTTCAATTGCTAATTATTAGGTTGTTTAATTAAGTACACATTGGTTGTATAAAAGGGATAACAGCTGAGACTAGTGCTGTCTGTGGAGAGTTTCATGACAAGCAATAAAACTCTGTCTGAAGGAGTTGGTCTTGGTTTCGGTCTTCATTTCTAAACAACTATTGGAGCTTAATAGAATGCACTGCCTTGAAGTGTGGTGGAGGCAGGTTCAATTGAGGCATTGAAGAGGGCATTAGATGATTATCTGAATAGGAACAATGTGCAGGGATACGGGGAAAAGGCAGGGCAATGGCACCAGGTCATAATGCTCATTTGGAGAGCTGGTGCAGACAGGATGGGCCGAATGGCCTCCTGTGCCGTTAAAATTCTGTGATTCACTAATGTCCTTTGGGGAAGGAAACCTGCTGTCCTTACCTGGCCTGGCCTACAAGTGACTCCAGACCCACAGTATTGTGGTTGACTGTTAAATGCCCTCTGAAATGGCCTAGCAAGCCACTCAATTCAAGGGCAATTAGGGATGGGCAATAAATGCTGGTCAGGCCAGCAACGTCCACATCCCTTGAATTAATTTTATTTAAAAATCGTAACAAGATCCATTGGGCTGCTTCTTTGCTTAACTTCTAATGTAATGTAATGAATCACTGGAGCAAGTGATAAATCACACAGGTTTTCATCATAATACCCTGTGAGATTCACTGCTTTATGACAAACATGAACCACAATTGGATGTGACGTAGGGAAGAACAAGAAGTGCATCTGTACTGTGCCTCCCACAACCTCAGGATGTCCCAAAACACTTTACAACCAATGCAGTTTTTTTGACATGTTGGAATATTGGAAACTCAGCAGCCAATTTCTACACAAAGGAGTCCGACAAAGCAATCTGATAATGACCAGATTATTACAGGCTAGTCAGCTTATAACCTGGGTGGTGGGCACATTATTGGAAGAGATTCTGAGACACAGTATAAATCTTCATTTCGAAAGACATGGATTAATCAAGAATAGTTAGCTTATCACTAACCTTCCCTTTTCTTCTACCTGGTACCCTCCTTTTTCAACAACAGTAAACCCATCACATTTTCTACCGCCCTTCAGTTCTGAAGAAGAGTCATCCGGACTCGAAACATTGACTTATTTTTCTCCCTCCGCAGATGCAGCCAGGCCTGCTGAGTATTTCCAGCACTTTCTGTTTTGTATTTGTTAAGGGAAGGTTGTGTCTGACTCACTCGGTTGTATTTTTTTGAAGAATAACAAGGTGGTTTTAACGATGTTGCTTGACGGATGAATATTGGCCAGGAAACCTGCTTTTTGTTCCCCAAAATAATGCCGTGGGTCTTCAACATCCACCCGAGGGTGCTGCCAGGCCTTGTTTAAACAGCTCAGCCCAAGAAAGGCACCTCTGACAATGCAGCACTCCCCCCTCAGTATTGCACTGGGAATGTCAGCCTGGATTATGTGCTCATGTTTCTGGACTGGAACTTGAACCCATGACCTTCTGACCCAAGAGGTGAGAGTGCGACATGTGGAGGAGCCCTGGCCGATGGTGTCCAACCTTTTGGAGAATGGTCAGGATCCATCCGCCACAACTACCGAATGACCGCGGCATCGATTACACCAGAAGGATAGATGTATTTAAAAGGAATCTAGGTAAGTACATGAAAGAAAAAGGAATAGAAGGATATGTTGAAAGCATGAGTTGCAGTAAGTTGGGAGGAGGCTTGGGTGGGGTGTAATCACCTACAGATTCTGGTTGGGCCTGTTGCAGCGCTGTCAAATCTATATAAAACAGGAGCATCATTCACAGTTCAAACCCACCGCTACACTGAGTTACAGTGATCACCAGCTGCCTAGAAGAATGAGAGGTGACCTTACTGAAACACATAAGATCCTGAGGGGACTTGACAGGGTGGATGCTGAAAGGATGGTTCCCCTTATGGGAGAGACTAGAACTAGGGGACACAGTTTAAAAACAAGAGGTCTCCCATTTAAGACGGAGATGAGGAGAAATTTTATCCCTTAGAGAGTCGTTAGTTGTGGAATTCTCTTCCCAAGAGAGCAGTGGAGGCTGGGTCATTGAATATTTTTAAGGCAGAGGTAGATAGATTCTTGACTGACAAGGGAATCAAATGGTACAGGAGGTAAACAGGAAAGTAGAGGGCACCAACCATCTGGCCATGATCAGCCATGATCTTCTCAAATGGCAGGGCAGGCTTGAGGGGCTGAATGGCCTTCTCCTGCTCCTAATTTCAATGTTCATATATTCTGCTGTTATTCGTTTTGTGACTTGGTTTACTCTTACCTGTTCTCTACTTTTCCATTAGGCTTGTGTGAACTAATAAGACCTAATTCCTGACTGAGGCTGAAAGGCTGCTCTTTCACTGGTCTAATGTCTAAATTCACCAGAACTTTTCAAATCATCCAAAATTGTAAAACTGCAGAGGCTCAAAAAGGAACTGCGAGCTGGGTCCAGCCCTTCATCTATGTACTGCCCACCGCCAATGTAGAATGCAGGTATGAGGGTTAGGTTTAGGAAAGGTCACATAGCAATTAAAGAACCCCATTGGGATTAGGAGCTTGTCACCCACGTATCTATAATAAATAATTCTGAACACTGGTAATGCAAAATACATAGTCAAACAGAGCTATCTGTAAACTTATTTTCCAAAAAAAGAAAATGACTTACTGCAAGCTTCAGCAGGCGCTCTATCATCCTGGAATAGTCCATATCCTGGAATTAATAATTACCAAGGTGTATCATAAACACATACAAACATTATGACACACAGTCTTCAACGGTGATCAGTGTGTGCAAGTATACGGAACATGTTAAACAGAAGTCTGCATGAGAAGCTGTTGGAAATACTGATGAAAAACTGAGGGAAAAAAGATCATAAAATTTAATAAAATCGAACTTCAAAACGCACTAATTGAGAGGCTTCAGACGAAGAATCAAGACATCCTCTCAATGTACACTATCCGAATCCTCCGTCATTTCAGGTACGTGAGGATGGAGGGAATGGAAAAGGAGTTTTACTCTGTAAACCATGTGCTGTACCTGCTCTGGGAGTGTTTGTTGGGGACAGTGCAGACAGAGGTTTACTCTGTATCTAACTCCGTGCTGTACCTGCTCTGGGAGTGTTTGTTGGGGACAGTGCAGACAGAGGTTTACTCTGTATCTAACCCCGTGCTGTACCTGCCCTGGGAGTGTTTGATGGGGACAGTGTAGAGGGAGCTTTACTCTGTATCTAACCCCGTGCTGTACCTGTCCTGGGAGTGTTTGATGGGGACAGTGTAGAGGGAGCTTTACTCTGTATCTAACCCCGTGCTGTACCTGTCCTGGGAGTGTTTAATGTGGACAGTGGAGAGGGAGCTTTACTCTGTATCTAACCCCATGCTGTACCTGTCCTGGGAGTGTTTGATGGGGACAGTGTAGAGGGAGCTTTACTCTGTATCTAACCCCGTGCTATACCTGTCCTGGGAGTGTTTAATGTGGACAGTGGAGAGGGAGCTTTACTCTGTACCTAACCCCGTGCTGTACCTGTCCTGGGAGTGTTTGATGGGGACAGTGTAGAAGGAGCTTTACTCTGTATCTAACCCCGTGCTGTACCTGCCCTGGGAGTGTTTGCTGGGGACAGTGTAGAGGGAGCTTTACTCTGTATCTAACCCTGTGCTGTACCTGCCCTGGGAATGTTTGATGGGGACAGTGTAGAGGGAGCTTTACTCTGTATCTAACCCCGTGCTGTACCTGTCCTGGGAGTGTTTGATGGGGACAGTGTAGAGGGAGCTTTACTGTGTATCTAACCCTGTGCTGCACCTGTCCTGGGAGTGTTTGATGGGGACAGTGTAGAGGGAACTTTACTTTGTATCTAACCCCGTGCTGTACCTGTCCTGGCAGTGTTTGATAGGACAGTATAGACACAATTCTTCTATTTAACCTTGGAGGCTCAATACTGGTTGCTGGGTGCCAGAAATGTTTTTTTCTGAGCTCAAATAACAAGATCAATGCAAATTTGAGTAGATCACAACTGATCCAAAAACAAGAACGTGTATGAATTCTGTGATTCTAGGTAGCATCTTTAAATGTAATAAAATGTCCTAAGACACTTCACAGGACCATTAAAAATTAAAATTTGACACCGAGCTGCATAAGGTGATATTAGGGCAGATGGCCAAAAGCTTGGTCAAAGAGTTAGGTTTTAAGGATCATCTTAAAGGAAGAGAGTGGAGGAGAGGATTCAGGAGGGAATTTCAGAACTTAAGAACTCCAGGCAGCTGAAGGCATGACCACTAAGATGGAGTAAAGGATCTATTTTTGCAGTAGCGTGCCTGTACAGATAATTGTTTAACACGTTCTGTGTGCACATCCAACAATTGTCGTTGGAGATTTATGGATCCATCCGTAGTGATGGTCAAAAACAGAAGAACAGAAGTCTGATATAGCCAGTTACTTACTTTGAATGGCTTCATGGAATTCTGTATAGCTGGTACCAACCACTAGTGAAAGAAAAGAAAAGCTCTGAGTCTCTCAACTTACAGTACATCTCTATGCAAGACATTTAATACAGGGTATAGAACTCAGCATCCAGTAAATAGGAACGGGAGTAGGCCATTCAGCCCCTCAAGCCTGCTCCACCACTCAACCAGATCATTGCTGATCATCTACCTCAATGCCATCTTCCCTCACTAACCTCATATCCCTTGATGTCATTAGTATCTAGGAATCAATCAATCTCTGTCTTGAACATACTCAATGATTGAGCTTCCACAGCCCTCTGGGGTTAGAATTCCAAAGATCCACGAGCCTCTTAGTGAAGAAATTCCTCCTCATCTCAGTACAGGACACTGCACATCAGTGGATTGTATTACTGTCCTTTTACACAGATCTGGGTGACGATACATTATTTATACATCAGGACTGCAAAGTAATCAAGGTCGACCTAATGTTCCCAGGACCACAGATGCACAAGTTTGGGTGTCGGAGAAGCCCTTCGGAAAAAAGGCAAAGAGCCAGTCAGCACGAGTGGCTGGGGGAGTGAGAGTAAGGTTCTGGCCTCGAGAATCCATCAACTGTCACTTTTACTGTCCGTGTGGGGCCCTGTATTGCAACTGGCTCGAAGAAGCAGCAATGCATTTCTTCACAGCTAGGTCCAGACATCATCTGACACTGGCAAAAGCGGTAGAACCAAATTTGTGAACATTTATTTCGACCATCTGCACAATTCTGTATGTGTAGCTGTTTAATCTCACCACCTACGTTAATTCCTTCTGACGACATAAACATGGAGACATTGTGGATCTGCTCAGAGGGTAGCACTCTTTCCTTGGAGTCAGGAGTTAAGTCCCACTCCAGAGACTCGAGCGTAAAAGCTAGGCTGATACTCTACTGCAAGACTGAGGGGATGCTGTACTGTTGAAGGTGTCACCCTTTCGATGAAATGTTAAACTGAGACCCCGCAAATCCTCTCACTTGGATTTTACAGATACATTGGCTACAGATACTATTCAACAAGACCAGGGAGTTCCCTGCGGTGCCCTGGCCAACATTTATACCTCAACCAAAATCTGAAACAAATGAGGTGGTCATTGTCTCGTTGCTGTGTGTGGGAGTTTGCTGTGTGCAAATTGGACGCTACATTCCCTACATCGCAATGGCAGCTGCAAATTAAAAGTAGTTCATTGATAGTGAAACACTTTGGGACCCACTGAGGTCACAAGAGGTGCTATAAAAGTTGATGGCTTTCTTGCTTTCTCCAGTGCAAACAAGTCCATGGTATAAATATAACCTAGAGTTATATAACCTGGAGCTCTGTTACATCAGGAGCTGGCCTCAAATCCCAGGAGATTTTTCAGACTGCAAACATGAGAGCGTTAACAAAAATACAAGCAAAGAAAGATGCAGGGAGGTCCCAGTCATTTAAAGAGTCACTCGTTGAGGACCGGTGCTGCAGTACAGTTAGAGACCAACCTTTTACCCAATCCAATGGATATGGCTAAAAATTCCATCATGGAATGATTGAAGTAGACAGCATTGATGTATAAATGAGGGAAAGTGGAATTGAGGGGCAAAAGCAGGAAGAGGCAATTAGGACAGGGAAGAAGCTTGTGCGAGTTATACAGGACAGTTGGGCCACAAATGGTCTATTTCTGTGCTGTAGATTCTACATATTTTTATTCTTTCGTGGGATGCGAGTGTCGCTGGCAAGGCCAGCATTTATTGCCCATCCCTAATTGCCCTGAACTGATCGACTTGCTAGGTCATTTCAGGGGGCAGTTAAGAGCCAACCACACTGCTGTGGATCTGGAGTCAAACGTAGGCCAGACCAGGTAAGGGGTAAGGATGGCAGGTTTAAAGGACATTAGTGAACCAGATGGGCTTTTACAGCCACTATTACTGAGACTAGCTTTATATTCCAGACTTTATTAATCGAATTCAAATCCTACCAGCTGCCATGGTTGGATTTGAACCCATGTCCCCAGTGCATTAGCCTAGGCCCCTAGATTACTAGTTCAGGGGCATTACCAATATGCCATCATCGCCGCATAATTCAATAGTGAGTGATTTTCTGAGGACTGGATTGGGGAAGTGCAGAGGGAGCTTTATTCTGCAGACAACCTCGGTGTATGTGTCTGGGCAATGTCTGATGCTGACACATGGTTGCCTGGATTGAAAAAATTCTTACCTCCTTCACTGTGAAAAACAAATAGTCCCCAAAACAAATAAACAAGCCACCACAATAAAGCATCATGACAAACCATCAGGACATTCTCCATGTCACCTGGTTATCGTGTGATGAATCTGAAGCCGGAGGTCTCCAGTTCCCGATGAGCAGTTCGGGCCTTTCGCGCATGAGCCAGCCGGGACATGGCCGAACATGCGCAGTTCGTTTATGTTATCTTCTTCAGGCCAGGAACCAGCCTCTGTGGCAGCAAGGAAGGGCAAAAGACCCGAAAAGCAGGTCAAGTGATCTGAACCAGAGTGCCATTACCAAGGAGTCGTCCCAGGGAGCAAGACACAGGAGGGGGACAAGGAGAAGGTCCCCAAAGGTAGTCCCAGGAAAGGGATGAAGATGGGGGACAGGAATAGATCCTGTTAAGTGAGGTTAAAGAAAGGAGCAGAGTAATAGGCTGCAAATTCAAGAAACAGCTGCAGGAGCAGACCAAGCAAAGTGAGCACGAGAGGAGTCCTGAAGGCCGAGAAGGCAGCTGAAGGTCGGAGACCCTGTGCTACGGGCAGCGGAGATCTGCTCGGCACAGCCAAAGGTCTGAAACCGTGCCTGGAAAGTGAAGATTAAGTCTACTCGGAGATCCAGGGGGAAAAGAATCTTGGAAGAAGAGATTGAAACCCTGCGAAGTGGGTCATTGTTGAAACCGCCCGAGTAGGAGCAGCTTTTGGAAAGAATTCCAAGGCGAGATCTTCAAATGCGGAGATTTGAAACCCTCGTGAGAGAAACGAAGTTTCAGCGAGATTGGTTGGCTGGCTCACAATGTGACAAATGTCAGGATGGGTGGGTTAAGAATCCATGGAATCTGCTTTGGTTGCACCTGTCATTTACTGGGGAGTGTTCAGTGTGTGTCAGAGAAAGGAACAAGAATTCTACATCCTTTGATGAGAAAGACTGCAAAGTTATTGGGGAAAGTAGTTGACTGAGTAGTCAGTTATAGAGCTCAGTAAAGTGATCGGTTTAGCAGAGGTGCTACCAGAGGACCAAGTTTACAGTGCGGTTTTTGGGTGTCCAGATACGAGTTGGGTGAAAAGCATTGAGCGAATGTTCAGGAATTCACCAGAAAGAAGCTGTTTGCAACTGTGCCAGTCTCCAGAGGGAAGCCTTTGCGTCAAACTAGTGGTAACTCTTCATTTCTTCACTGGTTTATATGTCTGTAAAGATATTGCTGGGGTAAAGGAATAGTGTGAATTTGAAGCATCCTCTTGTGTTTGTTTCGAGATCTTTCCAGCCTTTTTGTCTTGTGTAATGTAGTTCATTTTTCCTTGTTTATTAAATACTTTATTCTTTTTGTTAAACGTTCATCAGCAGATTTCTTTGAAATTGTTCAGTAATTTTCCTCCATAGTTTCTAAAAAAGAAAGTTAGGATCTATCAAGCCAGGTTTCACTCTGGGATCTGACTTGTCCAGTATTAACAGATCGTAACAATCACAGCGATCGTAACAATCACAGTGACCAACAATCACAGCGATCGTAACAATCACAGCGATCGTAACAATCACAGCGATCGTAACAATCACAGCGATCGTAACAATCACAGCGATCGTAACAATCACAGCGATCGTAACAATCACAGCGACCGTAACAATCAGTGATCGTAACAATCACAGCGATCGTAACAATCACAGCGACCGTAACAATCACAGCGACCGTAACAATCACAGCGACCGTAACAATCACAGCGACCGTAACAATCACAGCGATTGTAACAATCACAGTGACTGTAACAATCACAGCGATCGTAACAATCACAGCGACCGTAACAATCACAGCGACCGTAACAATCACAGCGACCGTAACAATCACAGCGACCGTAACAATCACAGTGACTGTAACAATCACAGCGACCGTAACAATCACAGCGACCGTAACAATCACAGCGACCGTAACCATCACAGTGACTGTAACAATCACAGCGATCGTAACAATCACAGTGACCGTAACAATCACAGCGACCGTAACAATCACAGTGACCAACAATCACAGCGATCGTAACAATCACAGCGATTGTAACAATCACAGCGATCGTAACAATCACAGCGATCGTAACAATCACAGTGACTGTAGCAATCACAGCGACTGTAACAATCACAGTGACCGTAACAATCACAGCGATCGTAACAATCACAGTGACTGTAACAATCACAGTGACCGTAACAATCACGGTGACTGTAACAATCACAGCGATCGTAACAATCACAGTGACTGTAACAATCACAGTGACTGTAACAACCACAGTGACCGTAACAATCACAGTGATGAGGCACACGGCTCAACTCCCTCTTCCGCTCACAAAATAGCTTAGTAAACACCTAATGATTAACACACCCTTTAAAGATCAGCGCATTACTCCAAACTTAGAATTTACTCACCTGCTGAATCAACCCCACTTGTAACTGGATGAGGAAAAGCTGCAAAGGAAAAATAAACATCAAACCAGATCTGTGGGACGAGTGGCAAGGCCCCATGATATCAAAACAGGAGTAGGCCATTCAGCCCCTCCAGTCTGTTCCACCATTATATTAGATCTTGGCTTCATACCCCTTGATACCCTTAATAAAAAAAATCTATCCATCCGAGTCTTTAAAATTTCAACTGACCGCCCCCCCCCCAGCATCCAGAACATTTTGGAGTTCCAGATCGCTACGACTGTGTGTGGGGAGAGGTGCTTCCTAATTTCACTTCTAAATGGTCTAGCTTTAATTTTAAATCTGCAAGCTTTATTCTGGATTCCCCCAACAGATTAAGGCGTTCTCTCTGTATTTACTCTTGAATCCTTTGATCAATTTAAATGTCTTGAAAATATCGCCCCTCCACCATCAAACTCAGGGGGACGAGTCGGCAGTGGCTATACTTTGGTCTCTGAGGTTTAAGTCCCCCTCCAGGGCTTGAGCACAAAAAGTCCAGGCTGACACTCCACTGCAGTGCTGAGGGTGTGCTGCACTGTCAGAGGTGCCATCTTTCAAATGAGACTTTAAACCAAGGGTTGGGTAGGTGGATGTAAAAGATCCCACGGCACTATTTGGAAGAAGAACAGAGGAGTTATCCCCAGTGTCCTGGCCAATATTTATCCCTTAATCAACATCATAAAACAAATTATCTGTTCATTATCACATTGCTGCTTGTGGGAGCTTGATGTGTGCACATTAAGCTGCCTGTTTCTTACATTACCACCGTGATTATGGTCCAAAAGTACTTCATTGGCTGTTAAGTGCTTTGAGACGTCCAGTGGTCAATATAATTGCTATATAAGCACGCCTGCCTTTCTTTTAATACATACCAATTTTATGCAACTTGTCCTCATAATTTAACCCTTTATGCTCTGGTAACTGGCGGATCTAAACTATATGCCTCATTCCTGGCCAATAGATCCTTCCTGAGTTGCGGTGCCGAGAATGGATATCAATACTTTAGATATGAGATGGTCTGCTGTCTAATTACCTAGTTCCTGTGATGATGGCACGAGACATGTAAATGGAGAACTAATCCCACCACTATCCAGAATTCAAAGACATTTCCATTTGCTGCATTAATGCTGCCGGATGGGGGAAAACGACTAACTGCTGGCAATGCAGGAGGGTCACCCGAGGTGAACCATTCCAGCCCCAGTACCTGTATTAGACATGTAATGCAATGTAAGCCAATATACCACTAGTTCCAAAATAGACTCAGAATTGTGAAAACAGCTGGGGTTTATAAATTGGCTGGAGAAGTGGGCGCAGGGACATTAAGGGGGGGGGTCCATCTGTAGATTCCTCCACCCCAACCCTCCAGTCAACAGTCATCCACCAATTAGATTCACACAGGAAGAATGCCTCATTGCTGAGGGTTACCTGCAGGGTTAGTGATGTACCATAGCGAGAGCTGCTACCTTTAGGAGCAATGGGGAGGACGTACAAATTGGACTCACTGGTATTTACAGGTCGGTATCTGTCTCCTTATTTATCTAGTCCCATTTTAGCCACAAAAGGAGTTTCCATTTTCCTTCGGATTGAGATGCTGGCAAAAGTACATTCTCTCCAACCTCTCCCCACCCCCGACCCCCCACCCCGAAAACCTTGGACGTATTCTTGTGCCGAGAGGGATCAGAGGTTCTGGGGTGGAATTGTGTCGAAAGTTGCTCACCATTTCAAACATTCTCCTCAGCAGGAACCGCTTGCGGATCCGGGACGATCGGGGAAAATTTAGCTCGTAGCAGAGAGTGGGAGCTAATAGGAAGTAATACATGTCTAGAAAACAAATGGAAACAAAAGACGTCAAATAACGGCGGGGGGCAACAAAAGCGAATCACAGAACGGGAGGAAAGGAAACTGGCTGTCCCCTCCTTCCTCACTTTGGGCCTGTATGTGACTCCAATCCCACACCAACATGGCTGTCTCCTAACGTTCTTCTGAAGTGGCCCATCACATCAAACCACTCGTGGGGGTAACTTCATTATACAGTTAATGAAAGGCTTACCAAAATCTTCTCAAGGGTAATTAGGATTGGGCAATAAATCATATAATCTTACAGCACAGGAGGCCATTTGACCCATCCTGCCCGTGCCAGCTCTTTGAGCAAGCTATCCCGCTCGCCCCCACACCCTTGCTCGTTTTCCACAGCCCTGCAATTTTTTTCTTTTTTTGAAGTACACTTTCTTTTGTGAGTTATTCCTGAATCTGCTTCCGTCATTCTTTCAACTCGTGCATTCCCGATTATAATAAAACAATTTCCCCTAATTCCCCCCAGTCACTGGCCCGTCCATCAGTGGAAAGTTTCTCTTTAATCCACATCAATGATTAGGATGTGGAGACCAAATGTAATGTTTCCAAGTTTGCTGATGACGCAAAGCTGGGTGGGAAGGTGAGTTGTGAGGAGGCTTCAAGGAGATTTAAGCAGGCTAAGTGAGTGGGCAAGAACATGACAGGTGGAATATAACGTGGAAAAATGTGAAGTTATCCACTTTGTTTGGAAAAACAGAAATGCAGAGTGTTTCTTATACGGGGAGTGGTGATGTCCAAAGGGACACGCGTGTCCTTGTTCATAAGCCAAAATCTAACATGCAGGTACCACAAGCAATTAGGAAGGCAAATGGTATGTTAGCCAATTGTAAGGGGATTTGAGTAAAGGAGTTAGGAAGTCTTGCTGCAGTTGTATGGAGCCTTGGTAAGACCACACCTGGAGTATTGTGTGCAGTTCTGGTTCCTTACCTAAGCAAGGATATACTGGCCATAGAGGGAGTGCAATGAAGGTTCACCAGACCAATTCCTAGGATGGTCGGATTGTCCTATGAGGAATGATTGAGGAGACTGGGCCTGTTTTCTCTAGAGTTTAGAAGAATGAGAGGCGACCTCATTGAAGCGTATAAAATTCTCACAGGACTCAGCAGAGTGGATGCAGGAAAGATGTTTCCCCCGATTGGGAGGGCCCAGAGCTAGGGGACACAGTCTCAGAATAAGAGGTGGGCCATTTAGGACTGAGATGAGGAGGAATCTCTTCAGTCAGAGGGTGGTGAATCTTTCTAATTCTCTACTCCAGAGGGGCTGTGGAGACTCAGCCACTGAACATGTTCAAAGCAGAGGTTGATAGATTTCTAGATACCAATGACATCAAGGGACACGGGGATAGTGTGGGAAGATGGGGTCGAGGAAGAAGATCAGCCATGATCTAGTTGAATAGCGGAGAAAGCTCGAGGGGACGAATGGTCAACTTCTGCGCCTATGTTCACATCCTCCATCAAAACCGGGGAGCCTCCCGAGGTCATGAAAGATCTGTATGAAAATGCAAGTCACTTTTTCCTTTCATATCTTGGCTTCCAAAAAATAAGAGCAGAAGGGTGACTAAATTTAGTGCAAATTATCACAATAACTTCACCAAAAGATCCATTCCAACCTTCCCTGTTCAAGGATATTTTTAAATCAACATACAAATAATGGCAGATTACACTCAGCAGGGGGCAGAGTAGGCTTACTTACAGCATCCTACACAAGCTCATCAGCTTTTATCTACTGTAACTCAGCAGCTACGTGACCAGTGCATGGTATCTTGCTCCGTTCCACTCTGACTACTCACCAGCCACTCCTGACTACTGGGAAAGAAGCGTCAGAAACAAAAACGTTAGGCAACCCCTGTGCCAGTGATCTAAGGAAATGTTTCGAAAACTGGGTTCGGCTGTCTGTGCTGAGGAAACTCGGAGGTGACCTCACTGACGTTCATGCTAACCGAACACCAAATTTACTCAGGCAGCTTTATCATTATGGAAAAGGATTCAAAATAAAGGAGGCAAAATTTATTATGTTACGACCGGGATGGGAGGATCCCACAAATTATAAATTACTCCGCAGGCCGTACTGTTAATTTAAATGTTTAATTTTTCTCACCAAAATGGCCAATTGTTTATACCTATACCTCGAGTACCCAGTAGAAGAGAGACTCTGACCAGGCTTCTTTCAAAAGCTCAGAATGATTAATCTATTTTAAAACAAAATTTCTTTTAATGAGTTGCAAGTACTGGTTAACACACAATTGTAATCGGGGAAGTTTAATCTATCTCTTCCTGAAGAATTCCCCCAGCGCACACACACACACAGACAAACAAAGGACAAACAGAAACAGTCTCTCTGCAGGGATGGGCTTTGAAGGATTGGCCTTATAAAGGATAAAGTCCGCAGGGTTTCGACGCTGTCGACCGGGAGTTCCCTCGTGTCTGGAAGTTATCACCAACTGGTCTCAGCTTTGCAGGTCCAAATGCAGACTGGTTACGCTCGGGTGAGGGTTCTCTGGCTACAGGTTGACAGTCAATTTGAGGCAAGGTGGAGGGAGGGAGCCAGTCAAGGTAGCTTTCCTTTCTCAGCTTGCTCTCCAACAAGACTGCCCCTCAAAACAAGCAGGTTCACAACCTCCGTTTTTTCCCTCTCTCCCATGTCATTGCCTTGTTATCTCCCAGATTTTCATTAATTAAAGTTCAACACAAACAAACAACTCCTTCCCAAGTACCATATAGGTCAGGTGATTTCTTGGACCAGGCCTGCTTGTTGACAGTTCCAAGGTAAACTTATGACCTTTTTAAAAAAAATCCCAGTTTAGCATCCAGATGACCAGGTCATGACAGGTCCTTACATTTTCAAAAGAAAGCTTCAGTCTTGAGAGATATGATTCTAACAATTAGTTCAGCACAACTTAACATATAATAGGAAAATTATTAAAGCTTACAACACAAACGGGGTTAATAGATGAGATGTGTTTCGACAGAGATTTGATGGGATAGCTTTTCAAATTATTTATTCCTGGGATACAGGAGCAGTTGGTCAGGCTGACATATACTGCCCGTCCCCAGTTACTTGGAGGTGCTGTCATAGTTAAGTACTACAGCATGGCCACTTCACAGCACAGTTAAGAGTTAACCACTTAATGCGGGATGAGTGTGTCATATCATCCAGGCCAAGTAAGGAGAGATTTAACAACAATCCACTGACTTGGTTATCACTTTTAGTGACTTGGATTCAAATCGGAATTCAAACTCCCAAAATGCCACAATGGGATTTGAACTTGCAATTTTCTGGATTATTGGTACAATAGCCATATCCTAACACTCGTCAGTAGCATTGGCCTAATGGGCTTTTCCTGTTCATAAAAATCTGGTTTTGGTAGAAGTGTAAGCTACGTTAGGTAGTACTGGAGGAAGCCATTTGACCCACTGCATCTGTGCCAGCTGTTAACTGTATGTTTGAGTATTTAATCGGATTCAGGTGATGGGCATTAACTTGGGATTCGATTATGCTCCGATAGCCAAAAACCGTGGTTTCAAAGAAGAGTAATATTGGATTCGAAACATTGACTCTGTTTCTCTCCACATATGCTGCCAGACCTGCTGAGATTTTCCAGCACTTTGTTTTTATTTCAGATCCCCAAGCATCTGCAGTATTTTTCTTTTATTAAAAACTGTGGCTCGTTGGGTTTTGAAATGCATGTCTGTAGTGGGCGTCTCTGTGAATAAAAGTTTACAAGTGCGTAAAGATTAGGCTCTAGTTTGATCCCTCAGTGCCTGACTATCTGGATCAAAACACCAGCTCTATGCTTCAATACTCTGAAACTAATCCCACTGCTTTGTAATCTCCCAATCTTTTCCTTTGCTCATAATATTTATCCATTTTCCCTGGTCTCTGCTTCAACTATCTCCTGAGGCACAGCATTCCTTGCTCCAACACTCCTGTAAGGGAATATCGCCTAGCCTCTTCTCCTCGCTATTGACAACTGAGATTGAAGGTTTTGTCAGGCAAGGGTGTCAATCATCATGAAGCTGAACATGGAGATAAATGGTGAAGATCAACCAAGATCTTACTTAATAGCAGAACAGACTTGAGAAGCTGATGAATGGACTACGCCCTGCTCCAATGTTCCTCACTCTGAACAGTTTCTCAACATCAGCAACTATCATATAGGACAAAAGAAACCAAAGTTGTCATCAGTGAAGGAATATTGAGTTAAAGGGTCAAACTAAGAACAAGACTTGCTCTGCAGAGCCATGCCATGCCATTTTGCAAATCCCTACTCAGTGGAGCTGAACATGGTCTGCATTTAACTTGTTACCTTTCCCCCTCACCTGAAAATGATAACTTGCCACTTGTCATCTGGTTGACCCAAGTGTCCATTCTTTATTTGGGGCATCACAGGGAGCTCAAACCCATCCACGCCAAAGCATTTGCCAGCAGAAGGTTAAATGAATAGTGACGAGGAGTTTAATAGCCCCGATGATTAATGAATCCCATTCTGAATGTACACTCAAGCTAGTGGGATGCAGTTAGGGGAGTCAAAATTGTCTTGGAAAAAAACTGATAACTTTCAGGTTTGTGTGTGCTTTCCTAACTGTCTCCTTCGTTCACTCCTGTGCAGATTCAGTGAAAAGAGCAGCAGGTACCAGTGTTTAAGCAAATGTTCAGACAATCCAATGACTATGGATGTGAGGATACAACAGAACCCATGTTACAGATACTTTGAGATTGAAGGGTTCTGTTAACTATGAAATATTACTTGCATACAATGATGAAAACAGGCATAGTAAAATGCCAAACTCAAATTATAACGAGTTACAGTGACAGAGTTAAACACTCTGTAATTTACTGGGTTGAAATGCTTGAATTATACAGGGACATTTCAACCACAGTGACTTATAGGATCAAACAACACCGAAGCAGGAAATTCAACTCAATGTACCTGTTTGTGCTGGGTTTCTGAAAAGAACTATCCAATTAGCTCTGTTCCCTGCTCTTTCCCCACGGCCTTGTAAATTTGGTATCTTTAGCTTTCTCCCTTAAATGGACATTCGTCTCAAAGACTGACAGCAGGATGTGGCAAACTTCCTGTGACTGGCTAACAGGAGGTTCACTATAAAAAGCACAAATGCTGTCTCCAGTCCCCATCCCCCCCCCGCCCCATCCCATCCCCAAACCCTACATACACCAGGCGTTGCCCCTTCCCCATGTCCCTGCAACCCCCCAGAAGACAAATGGCTGACTGAGCTTCAATAGTCACAGAAATTCCCATCTGCAGACGTGCCACGGAGTCTCACCGATAAACTTACAGCCCACGACAAGGACCATTTCAGATCTGCCAAGGGGCCAACAACCAGGACTTACAACTCAAGCGTTATGAAACTCCCCTCACCTTTGTACGTCAGGTTTCCTGGATACACGACCACTGTTTGCACCGCTTCTCCGTTCTCTTTCAAACCAGGAGCTACGAAAAGATTCGTTAAGTTATTCCAGCTGCAGCTCAAACTCAAATAATGTCCACAGTCAGAGCAAAGACCTACAGCAGTAAACTGGCGCATCAATTCTGCTGTTGAAGAATTTCTCCGCAGTTCACATTTAATCAGTCCTTGGCATCTACTGCTGGCACCCTCCAGCAGTCGATGAAAATAGAGGCACAAGAGGTACTTTTGAGGATATGGTTTAAAGAAAGCAGCGGTAATGAGATTTGCTTACAACATTTAATTCAGCAATACGATCTCTACAGGAGGAGCAGAGGCAGATAAGATTTCTTTAAAGCGCTTCTGACTTGAAGTAGAGGGTGGGCCAGGAAATTCCTGCATTATCCTTCCCATTGGAACCTGGCTTCGAATTAACCGCTATGACGAAAGTCTCCCTTCCTTACTGGCTGCAAGGACCAAAAAGTTGTTTAAAGAAATTAGTTGGGCAATCTTAATCTTCACACCTTGTGTACATGGGCCCACAGGACAAAACAATGTCAAACTGGCACCAGTTAGGAAAGATGCAAATGTCGCGCTACACATCAGGAGTTCTTCCGAGATTGGGAGCGAGGCACATTGTCACAAAATTGAGAGTTAAAGCCCCACCCCAGGTCCAGACTGAATCTTGAGTGTAGTTCAACGAATCTTGCATTGTCAAAAGGTGCTGCCTTGAGCTATCTCACCATTGCAGGTAGATGCACAAGATCCCATGGAACTAGTCAGACAACAGCAGAGGAACAGCAGAGTCCTACTCCGGCCCCCTCCCACAACTCTTTCTCCGGTACATCGATGATTACCTCGGTGCTGCTTCATGCTCTCGTTGGGACCTGGAAAAATTTATTAATTTTGCTTCCAATCTCCACCCCTCCATCATTTTCACATGGTCCATCTCTGACACTTCTCTTCCCTTCCTTGACCTCTCTGTCTCAATTTCTGGTGATAGACTGTCCACCAATATCCATTACAAGCCTACCGACTCCCACAGCTACCTCGACTACAGCTCCTCACACCCCGCTTCCTGTAAGGACTCCATCCCATTCTCTCAGTTCCTTCGCCTCCGTCGCATCTGTTCTGATGACGCTACCTTCAAAAACAGCTCCTCTGACATGTCCTCCTTCTTCCTTAACCGAGGTTTTCCACCCACGGTCGTTGACAGGGCCCTCAACCGTGCCCGGCCCATATCCCGTGCATCTGCCCTCACGCCTTCTCCTCCTTCCCAGAAACATGATAGGGTCCCCCTTGTCCTCACTTATCACCCCACCAGCCTCCGCATTCAAAGGATCATCCTCCGCCATTTCCGCCAACTCCAGCATGATGCCATCACCAAACACATCTTCCCTTCACCCCCCCTGGCGGCATTCCGTAGGGATCGTTCCCTCCGGGACACCCTGGTCCACTCCTCCATCACCCCCTACTCCTCAGCCCCCACCTATGGTACCTCCCCATGCCCAAGCAGAAGATGCAACACCTGCCCCTTCACTTCTTCTCTCCTCACCGTCCAAGGGCCCAAACACTCCTTTCAAGCGAAGCAGCATTTCACTTGCATTTCCCCTAACTTAGTCTACTGCATTCGTTGCTCCCAATGCGGTCTCCTTTACATTGGAGAGACCAAACGTAAACTGGGCGACCGCTTTGCAGAACACCTGCGGTCTGTCCGCAAGAAAGACCCAAACCTCCCTGTCGCTTGCCATTTTAACACTCCATCCTGTTCTCTTGCCCACATGTCTGTCCTTGGCTTGCTGCATTGTTCCAGTGAAGACCAACGCAAACTGGAGGAACAGCATCTCATCTTCCGACTAGGCACTTTACAGCCTTCCGGGCTGAATATTGAATTCAACAACTTTAGATCTTAAACTCCCCCTCCCCCCATCCCCACCCCGTTTCTCCCTTTTTTTTTCTAATAATTTATATAGATTCTTCTTTTCCCACCTATTTCCATTATTTTTAAATCTAAAACTAAAACTTTGTTAGTCTTTCCACCCCACCCCAACTAGAGCTGTACCTTGAGTATCCTGCCTTCCATTCTTAATTAGCACTTTTCTTAGATAATATCACCACCTTCAACACCTCTTTGATCCTTTTGTCTGTGACATCTTTTGATTATCTGCTCCTATCACTGCTTGCTTATCCCCACAATCACCCCACCCTCAACTTCTCTCTCCCCCCGCCCCCCACCTTAGACCAGCTTATATTTCACCCCTCTCCTAACTATACTTCAGTTCTGCTGAAGGGTCGTGAGGACTCGAAACGTCAACTGATTTCTTCTCCACCGATGCTTCCAGACCTGCTGAGTTTTTCCAGGTAATTCTGTTTTTGTTTTGAACAGCAGAGGAATTCTACCTATGTCCTGATCAAAATCTACCCTTGAGAAAAGATTATCTGATTATTTACCGCACTGTTGTTTGTTCTGCACAAACTGGCTGCCAATTCAGCCCACTTTTAACAACAGTGGCAGCACTTTGAAACAGCAATTTATTTGGATGACTCAAGGACTTAAAAGATGCGATATAAATGTTATTTCATTCATTTGCTCCTTTATTGTCGGAGCAGAATGGGGGAAGGTTGGTTCTGTTGTACCTGCCCTGGAAACGTTTGATGCCAATGTTACCTGCTCTGACTGGGAAAATGCTTCAAAGCCCAGTCCAAACAGCCTTCAGCTAGAACACCAAAGAGAAACAGCACTGTAAAACTAATATTACTGTTCCACCGTAATTTTTTGGACAATTTTCAGACCTTCCAATGCTATGTACTACTCTCCAATAGAGTATATGAAGTATAGAGAACTACACTCAGTTCTGTTGAAGGGTCATGTGGACTCGAAACGTCAACTCTTTTCTTCTCCACCGATGCTGCCAGACCTGCTGAGTTTTTCCAGGTAATTCTGTTTTTGTTTTAGAGTATATGAATAGTTGACCTGTGTACAGCTCTATCGGTCTTGGGCTTTGGCTCATTTCCTTTACACCCCCTATCGAGAAAATCCATCAAAATGCGGGCAAAGAAGTCTGCATATCTTGCTACTCTCTCCAACCCTGTACCCCCTCCAATGACCTGGATGAGATTGGTAAATAAGTATTATATTCAATCATTTTGTCATGCACGCTACTGGTACTGCAAAAAAAATAAATAAATAAATCACAATATTAGCATTTTCCGTTTAGTATTGCTGATAAAAGAGACAGGTTGTCAAAGCTTTTCATCTGCACTCATCAGGACAGATGCAGGGATACCAAACCTCAAAGGGGACAACAATTTGTACTGCATGACAAAAGAGTAACTGATTGGCTGGCAACTCAGCTCTGGTTGGTGGGGGTGTTGCCATGGAGAATGCACCAGGAATATTCAAAAGGTAACACCTTTCCAGGCAACCTAATTACCCACTTAACAGCATCCTCATGCACTATCTCCAAAGGCAGTGCAGGGCCTGCTGGGCACTTATGTTACACGTATCAGCATGACTGGGACATCTTGTCAAGCCAAACTTAAGCACTTCAAAAATAATCAGTTCTGATGAACGATTATGGGTCTGAAACGTTAACTCTGTTTAACTCGCTACAGATATACCTGACTGGCTGAGCATTTTAAAGCATTTTCTGTTTTTATGGTTGTAAAGCAGATGTTTGGAGTTGTGAAAGGCGCTATTCCTAAATTTTTTTAATACACTCACCTGACTGAGATCTGGACAGCGTTTTCACTTTGGCTCTGCGCAGTTCTCTGCTCCATTTGTTTACATCCTTGTACGAGTAGAGCTTGAGGAACTGGATGGTGTAGCACATCAGTGCCAATACAGCACCAACTGTAGAACAAGAGACAAAGTCTCTTAGAACAATGCTTTTTGGAACCAACCAGGGAACATTTTAGGTCGATGATCTCGTAGTAAAGGGTCCTCTAGGAAAGAGGGGTCTTTTTTTAATTCACAGTCTGGGGGAGGCAGTGGCGTAGTAGTATTATCACTAGACTGATAATCCAGAGACCCTCCTTATACAGCACCTTCCAAACCCATGACTGCTACCGTCTAGAAGGACAAGGGCAGCAGATAGATGGGAGCACCACCACCTGGAAGTTCCCCTCCAAGCCACTCACTGACCTGACTTGGAAATATATCACCGTTCCTTCACTGTCGCTGGGTCAAAATCCTGGAACTCC
The DNA here is from genome assembly GCF_964194155.1 of Cetorhinus maximus. Classification (NCBI taxonomy): domain Eukaryota; kingdom Metazoa; phylum Chordata; class Chondrichthyes; order Lamniformes; family Cetorhinidae; genus Cetorhinus; species Cetorhinus maximus. The sequence goes on from NC_135881.1 coordinate 4,554,358, forward strand.
CTCCCTAACAGCACTGTGGGTGTACCTACACCACATGGACTGCAGCGGTTCAAGAAGGCAGCTCACCACCACCTTCTCAAGGAAAATAAATGTGGGCCTAGCCCACATCCCATGAACGAATGATTAAAAAAAAAAATTATTGCCCATTCCTAATTGCCCTTGAACTTGGCTTGCTGGGACATTTCAGAGTCAACTGCATTGCTGTGGAGTTACACGTAGGCCAGACCAGGTAAAGAAGGCAAATTTTCTTCCCTGAAGGAAGTGAACCTAATGTTTTTTTTTTAAAACAGCAATCTGGTAGTTTCATGATTATTATTAATGAAACGAGCATTTTATTCCAGGTTTATGAATTAAATTTAAATTCCCCCAACTGCCATGACGGGATATGAACTCATGTCTCCCAAACATTACTATGGGCTTCTGGATTAATGTTACAGTAACATTACCACCAGGCTACTGTCCCCTATAACATCATGAAGCATAACATGATGAATTTCATATTTAGTTTGAGGGTGAGAAATGTGGCTCTGAAATTCATGTCTTAAACTTAAATAAGTCAATTACAAAGGACTGAAAACAGAGCTGACTAAAGTGCACTGGGAAAATAGATCAAAAGGTCCTAGGCCCAACCATCTTCAGCTGCTACATCAATAACCTTCCCGCTTGATTGTCATCCCATCCAACACCTTCAACACCCACTCCCTCCAGCACCGACGCACAGTGGCGGCAGTGTGTACCATCTACGAAATGCACTGCAACAACTCACCAAGGCTCCTTAGACAGCACCTTCCAAACCTGTGACCTCTACCACCTAGAAGGGCAGGGGCAGCAGATGCAATAGGAACACCACCACCTGGAAGTTCCGCTCCAAGTAACTCACCATCCTGACTTGGAGCTATATTGCTGTTCCTTCACTGTCACTGGGTCAAAACCCTTGAACTCCCTCCCTAACAGCACTGTGGGTGTACCTACACCACATGGACTGCAGCGGTTCAAGAAGACAGCTCACCACCAACTTCTCAAGGGCAATTAGGGATGGGCAATAAATACTGGCCCAGCCAGCGAAGCCCACATCCTGCGAAAGCAAAAAATAAGACGAGATGGTAAATAAGCAGTGGCAGTCATTTAAGGGGATATTTCAGAATTCTCAACAAGGAGATATTCCATCGAGAAAGAAAGACTCTGCGAGAAGGATGAGTTATCTGTGATTGAGAATGGTATCAAATTGAAAGAAAAGGCATACATTGTTGAGATCAGTGGTAGGCCAAAGGATTGGGAAAATGTTAGAATCCAGCAAAGGATGATTAAAGAATAATGAGAGAGCGCAAACAGATTGAAAGTAGATTAGCAAGAAAATAAAAACAAACAGCTGGAGCTTTTGTTCCAATGTAAACATAGGTTCTTTAGAGGGTGAGACTGGGGAATTAAAAAGTATAAACAAGGAAATGGCAGAGAACTTGAACAAATATTTTGTATCCTTTTTCACGGTAGACAGCACCAAAGGCATTGAATAATAGTAGAAAATCAGGGGCACAAGGGAGGGAGGAAATTAAAACTAAAAGGCAAAGTACTAGGAAAACTAATGGATCTAAAGGCTGAAAAATCTCCTGGATCTGATGGCCTGCACTCTAGTGTCTCAAAAGAAGTGGTTGCAGAGATGGTACATGCATTCGTTGCAATCTTTCCAAATTCGCTAGATTCTGGAAAGGTCCCCGTGGATTGTAAAACCACAAATGTAACACGCCCATTCGAGAAGAAGGAAGGCAGAGAGCAGGAAACTATAGACGAGTTAGCTTAACATCGGTCATTATTAAGGAAGCGGAAGCAGGTTCGATATTTAGAGAACCACAATAGTGTTGGCTCGGGTTTCCAGGATTTTGATCCCGCACCAGTGAAGGTGTGGGGATCTAGTGTAACACCTCAAAGACAGAATGATATCTTGTCTGCCACTAATCAGGTCAGAGACAGCAAGGATGTTCCAAGTGCAGCAAGAAGTTAGCGTGGCTGTGATGTAGCATAGGGCCAGGCTTTTGATGGGCCGAACAGCCTTTTCTGATGTCAGTGGATTAGCATTGCTGCAAATTCCAGCTCTTTAAGAGAGAAAAAGGTTACTATTCTTGGAATGATGTTAACGCAGGCCGGGACATTTTCCACTCTGTACCGGATGACCACCGAAAGCTTTAGTTGGTTTGGAACCAATTGATGTTCCAAATGACAGGGCTTCTCCATAGAATCAAAAGCCAAACTTGGTGTGCTCTGAAATGGGGTTGAAATAAGTTGAGCCTCCTGCACCACCCCAACACCCCCACCCACCTACCTATCCAAACTGTCTTCCACTGCACTCACCTGGGGTTATTGAATTGACTGTTAATACCACCGCTACAGGGAAGGAGAGAATGGTGATCAGGTTAACTGTGTGCAAGACCAGCCCAAAATTCTCAGACAGAACACCCTGTGGAGAAAAAGAACAATGGGTTAAAGAATGACAGATGCAATGGCCTTTCTTCGAGGTGAGTGTAATTTCAAGTAGATCATATTTCGGGACAACTTTAAAAAAAAAATCAGGTTTGTGTTCAATAAGCAGTTGGGTACCCTAGAAACTGAAGTGACGCATTGAGGGAGTACTGTACTATCGGAGGCGCTGTCTTTCAGGTGAGATTATAAACTGAAGCCCTAGCCCCCTCAAATGGCACTATTAGAAGAGAAGTAGTGGGGCTCTCCCACTGCCCTGGCTTCAACCAAAATCACTAAAACAGATTATCTGGTCATTATAATACTGCTGTTTGTAGGATCTGTGCACAAATTGGCCATCACATTTCCCTACGACAGTGACTACACTTCATTGGCTTTCAAGTGCTTTGGGAAGTCCTGAGGTCTTTGGGGAAAGGTTTAAATGCAAGTTTATTATTTCTCCTTGCTCAGGAATCTACAGGCCTTTGATTTAATTTGCTTAAGTCCCTCCCCTCCCACCCAAAAACATCAGCAGCCATCTTTCAGCAAGGGCAACATTTCATACGATCGTATTTCCCAAGAGGGTACTGCAGCACCAAGACTAAAAGTAAGAGGTCACCCTCAAAAACTGGTCTTGGCTGCATTGCTAAGGGAGACAGAGCACTATCAGGTATCTTGGCACAGGAAGTGGAACGCAAGACATAGGAGCAGGAATAGACCATATGGTCCAGCAAGTCTGCTGTGCCATTCAATACGGTCATGGCTGATCTTGGTTGCAACTCCACTTTCCTGTCCGCTCCCCATATCCCTCGATTCCTTAACCCCCTAAAAGTCTGTCGATCCCAGCCTTAAATCTATTCAACAACGGAGCATCCATAACCCTCTGGGGTAGAGAATTCCAAAGATTCACAACCCTGTGAGTGAAGACATTTATCCTCATCTGGGTCCTTAACGATCAATCCCCTATCCTGAGACTGTGTCTCTGTGTTTTAGATTCCCCAACCAGCAGAAACAATCTCTCAGCATCCACCCTATCAAAGCCCTTCTGAATCTTTTATGTTTCAATGAGATTGCCTCTCATTCTTCTAAACTCCAGAGAATATAAACCCAATTTACTAAACCTTTCATAATAGGACACACCCTCATGCCAGAGACCAATTTAGTGAACCTTCGTTGCACTGCCTCCAATGCAAATATATAACAACATAAGAACTAGGAGCAGGAGTAGGCAATTCAGCCCCTCGAGCCTGCCCCACCATTCATTACGACCATGGCTGATCTCATTTCGGCCTCAACTCCAATTTCCCGCCCTCTCCCCCATAACCTTTCAACCCGTTACTAATTAAAAATCTGTCTATCTCCTCCTTAAATTTATTCAGCGTCCCGGCATCCACTGCACTCTGAGGTAGTGAATTCCACAGATTCACGACCCTTTGAGAAAAGTGATTCCTCCTTATCTCTGATTTAAATCTACCTTTCTTAAAAGTGGAGGCCAACATTGGACACAGAAAAGGAGAATAAAAGGCATAAAGTCAGGCTGCCAGGCTCCTTTTGCACCTTTCTTGCATCATGAGTGGAGAGCACAAAGCCCAAGAACAGGCTGGCACCTTCTTAGCTGCAGCTAGTTCCATAGCACAGCAAACTCGGAGGTGCTAGAACAATACAGGGGGATGGTTACTCATTAAAAAGTCTTGGTGGCATAATGGATTTAGTACTATTGTTTCACTTTAATTTAGAGAGTTTAGAATTCGAACCCCAGTTCCGAAGTGAAAGGAGTTGTGCACAATCACAAACCAGTTTGTTCTAGTTTACAAGCCCTGAGCAAAAATGCACATGGTGTAAAGTGGAAATTTTACACAGCTGTAGTTGGGTGCAAGGTCAGGTATATACCGAAACCAAACAATTCCAGGTTCCACGACACCAGTCGAGCAAACGCTCTCAGGTTAGGTATGGGTATGTGAAGATCAGAATAAAATACCCTCTCTGTATCTGTCAATGCACTGCAACTCAATCCTTGCAAATTTTAAATCAAAAAATCACCTGAATGCATAGACACGACAGTACTTAGGAACTGAAACATTCACAGTGTATTCTTTGCTGAGGAAAGATGGCTGTGGGAAGAGTTGCTACTTGCCAAGTTCTTTACAGGACAGTCCAATTTTTTAATCACGTCGCCTGGATTTCAATCACAAGTCCATTGTCAGTGTTCCCAATTATTGTGCTCTGGGAAAGTTAAGAATTCAAGCTCTGATCCCAACCCATTCCTGTTTTAGATTGGCAAAATGTGGCAACTCTATCCAAGGGTAATTAAATTCCTAAAATGTGATGCTCTACGTTCCACAGGATCTCCGAATTGCCAACACAGCTGCTTGTTTTATTGACCTATGCCGGCACACAGAAGGAACGTTATTTGAAACCCACCCTGCTAGAAAGGCAGGTGCTCAAACATGAAGGGCAGTGACAAGCTGAGTGCTTAAGATAACAAAGGGTAAAGGATGCATAATTTACAAGTCATATCAACCTCAATGACTTACACATGAAGCCAAACTAAATGTAGCAATCATAAAGAATGTGCACCGTAACATAACAAATGACTGAGCTGTCACACTGAGCCGCAGATTGAAAGGTTTCAGGTGTAACTAACTCCTGGATGGTGCTGTTGAACTCTGAACTACTTTTTTATGTTTGTTCCTGAGGTGTGGGCGTTGCTGGTTAGGCCAGCATTTATTGCCCATCTCTAATTGCTCTTGTTCAAAGGTCATTTAAGAGTCAACCACATTGCTGTGGGTCTGGAGTCACATGTGGGCCAGACCAGAAGGACATTAGCAAACCAGGTGGGTTTTTAATGACAACCAACAATGGTTTCATGGTTAGCGTCAGACTTTTAATTCCAGATTTTTATTGAATTTAAATTTCACCATCTGATTTGAACACGGGTCTGACTCTGGAATACCAGTCCAGTGACAATACTACTATGCCACTGCCTCTCCTTTAAACACTATTTATTGCCCCTCCCTAGATGCCTGAAGAAAGTAGTGGTGGGCCTTCTTCTAACAAGTCGTTGGCAGCTAGGATAATTCAGAGGGCACAGAATCAGCTACATACCATAGAGACTAGTGTCCATGTGAGGACCAATAGGGGTGGCAGATTTCCCATCCCTGAAGGAGATTCAGGAAACCAGCAGCTTTCTATCATCACCTTGTTTCCGAGTTCCAGCTCACTAATTTCTGGATTTACTGAGTTTAGTTCCGGCTTGCTGCAATGGCATTTGACCTCAAGGCCTCAGGGTTGCTCATCCAGTCTCGTAGTCACTTGGCATACCATTGCCTGGACAGAGGGCAGAGGGATGGGTACTTGAGGAATGCCTCAAACATCCTGGACACTGGATTAGAGGGAGGATTTGGTTGTAGGAAGGGAAAGACGATGGGCAGGATCCCTCCTCCTGATTCCTATCTAGAAACCCTTCCTTGAAGGGTGGGTGTCCGTCCGGATCCAAGAACAAATCAAGCTCAGCTGGGATGGCCCCCACATAGACAAATTCCATGTCAACACTCAGTGTCACGGGATGCACATAATGAACAATGGCCATTTGGGGAAAGTGCTGAAGGGCTCCCACTGTCTCTGGAACTTCACTTGCACAGCTTTAGGAAAGCCGGGATAAAGAAAGGCTTGTTATTTCTTAGCTATCCGATCACAGAGGCGTGACTTGCCTCGACACAGGTGAAGCTCCTGCCCTCCCAAGGGCAGTGACTTACGCTGGTGGAGGGTAAGAGACGAGGGTGAGGTGATGACATTTCACAGAGAACCGGCAACCCATTTGTCCACCTCTACAAGTGAGCTTCTCCAATAGTCTCACTAGCACCAGATACTAACAAAAAAGTAAAACACAGGTGCTCCCTATCCCTCAAGAAAAAGAAAACTACAAACTCACCAGAGCCATTTTCCTTTCAATCTGCAGTGTCACAATTACAAAAGCATTCGAGACTGGGGAACATAAAGAGGTCTGTTAAATCACAAATAGCAAGTGGAGAGAGAACGATATATATATATATGTACACTACTGATATTTGGGTAAAATATCGCACTGTGACAGTAATGCCGTCTCTTGCTGTCACACATTTTCCTTTACAGTTTCACTTCCTGCCCAGTCGCTGAACACAATACTTGTCAACCACGGTGACAGCAATAGAAGAGCCACTGATCCCAAGGCAAGGCATGAGGGGGAATCTCAAAATAAACAAGAGTTCACTGCACGTGGGACGAGGGAAGATTACCTTGTTATATAATAGGAATGAAGATGTGAATGTGAAAGGAGAATTCTAATCACTAGTAACTTGAGCTTTCAAGAAGGGTTTCTGATGTTAGAAATTAAAGATCAGTAGAAAATATCAGGGGGCAAGTTCAAAATTAGTGAATTGCAGGCGAGGGGGAATATTAAATATCACTGGACAAGTTCAAAGTTAGGAGATCTGAAGAAGGAAAGTTTGATGAACATTTTCGCCCACAAGCTTAATAGAGTTCAGAGTAAGTTACCAGGGAAGGACATCACGTGGATACTTGAGAGAGAGGTCAGGGACAACTGAGCGTTCTTGCTTCTAAAAATTCTCACTTAGATGTGCCATAGTGAGAACTAAACCAGCAAAGGGTTGTTAGCATAGCATTCCTCTGAGCAAGCCAATGGCAAATACCTTTACCTTAATCTATGACTGGAGTTCTGGAAACCACGAGAGAGTGGAAAAGGGTCAGGGGAACAAATCATTACCCAGTGTGGGATACTCACCAATTATAAGACACAAGGCAGGCCAACTGTAGGGATCCTTCAGGAACAGTGAGACAACTTGAATTGGATCCACCAATATACCATATCTGCAATTGAAAAGGGATCAATTACCAATTTTAAAAAATCTTTTGACCCTTATCAATTTAAAATTAATTTTTTTTTACATTAAATTAAAACTAAACTTTCAGATAACTGCTCTATCAACTCAAGAGTTAAAGACTGGAACACTCAGGAACTCCATTCCCAATAAACAAAATAAATATAAATCCAGCAGAGAAACACCAACAATGTTGCTCAGTTCTGACCAGGCACCACCCAGAATCCTTTGCCCAGGTTATTTCACTATACACAGTAAGACCATCTTCAGAGAAACTCTCCGTTTTAATTACAGGAGTGTGTGGGCTATATCACTGGACCAGTAACCTAGAGAAAGTGAACTTGGATTCCACCATGGTATTTTGAGAATCTGAATTTAAAACGTCTGGAAATAAATCATATCTGCACCAGCAAACATGACCATGAAGCTTTCAGGTTGGTGCAAAAGCTCAATTAGTTTACTGATGTCTTTTAAGGAGGAAAGCGTCCATCCTTCCCGAGTTTGGCTGCTATGTGACTCCAGTATCACGTGGATGACTCTTACCCACCTCTCTGAAGTGGCCCAGCAAACTAATCAGTTGTAGTAGAACTATGGTCTACCATCACTTTCTTAGGTCAACTACAGGGATGGCCAGTAAGTGCTGACCTTGCCAACAATGCAATTTAAAACAAATTTAAAAAATATATATATATATATATATATATATATACACACACACATCAAAACCTTGCTTCCCTCACTTGAGTGAGGCAAGGGAGGAAATAGCAGGGGCGCTGGCAATAATTTTCAATACCTCTCTGGCCACAGGAGAGGTGCCAGAGGACTGGAGGACAGACAATGTGGTACAGTTATTCAAGAGGGGAGGAAGGGATAAACCAGGGAACTACAGGCCAGTCAGTCTAACCTCAGTAGCGGGGAAACTATTAGAAGCAATTCTGGGGGACAGAATTAATCCACACTTGGAGAGGCAGGGATTAATCAAGGACAGTCAGCATGGTTTTGTTAAGGGGAGGTCATGTCTGACCAATTTGATTGAATTTTTTGAAGAGGTGACCAGGTGTGTAGACGAGGGCAATGCATTTGACGTAGTCTACTTGGTCTTCAGCAAGGCTTTAGATAAGGTCCCTCATGGGAGACTGATAACGAAGGTAAGAGCCCAAGGGATCCAAGACAATTTGGCAAATTGGATCCAAAATTGGCTGAGTGGCAGGAAGCAGAGGGTGATGGTCGAGGGGTGTTTTTGTGACTGGATACCTGTATCTAGTGGGGTTCCACAGGGATTGGTGTTGGGTCCCTTGCTGTTTGTGGTATATATAAATGATTTAGACTTGAATGTAGGAGGATTGATCAGTAAGTTTGCGGATGACACAAAAATTGGTGGGGTGGTAAATAGTGAGGAGGATAGCCTTAGATTACAGGAGGATATAGTCGGGCTGGTCAGATGGGCTGATCAGTGGCAAATGGAATTTAATCCGGATAAGTGTGAGGTGATGCACTGGGGCAGGACAAACAAGGCATGGGAATACACGATGAATGGTAGGACCCTGGGAAGTACCGAGGATCAGAGGGACCTTAGTGTGCATGTCCACCAGTCCCTTAAGGTAGCGGGACAGGTAGATGAGGTGGTTAAGAAGAAATCTGGGATATTTACCTTTATTAGCCGAGGCATAGAATATAAGAGCAAGGAGGTTATGCTGGAACTGTATAAAACGCTGGTTGGGCCACGGCTAGAGTATTGCGTGCAGTTCTGGAATCCACATTATAGGAAGGATGTGATTGCACTCGAGAGAGTGCAGAGGAGATTTACCAGGATGTTGCCTGGGCTGGAGAGTTTTAGTTATAAGGAGAGATTGGATAGACTGGGGTTATTTTCCCTGGAGCAGAGGAGATTGAGGGGGGACATGATTGAGGTGTATAAAATTATGAGGGGCACAGATAGGACAGACAGGAAGAAACTTTTCCCCTTGGTGGAGGGATCAATAACCAGGGGGCATAGATTTAAGGTAAGGGGCAGGAGGTTTAGAGGGGACGTGAGGAAGAATTTTTTCACCCAGAGGGTGGTGGGAATCTGGAACTCACTGCCTGAAAGGGTGGTAGAGGCAGAAACCCTCACAATATTCAAGAAGTATTTGGATGTGCACTTGCGATGCCATGGCATACAAGGCTATGGGCCTAGTGCTGGAAAATGGGATTAGAATAGTTAGGTACTTGTTTGACCGGCGCAGACTCGATGGGCCGAGGGGCCTTTTTCTGTGCTGTAGACCTCTATGACTCCCTCCCGCCTCCCAACACAAGGGTCATTGTTGTTCACACAGCACTCAACAAGCACAGTTAACTTGACTGTAAGCATCACTAGCCATGTAAATTAGGAAAAGCCGATGAGGCGCTGACCAATATTCAGCAAGTGTTTACTGCATTGATCTTTGTCTTGACAGACCTTCTATCACACTTTTACATTGCAGCTTGTTGGGAAAATGCTTAAACGCAAGCTTCTCAAGTGTGGAGGCAAAGGGAGTGTTCTCAGCAAAATGATTGTGTGCAAGCTGCTCACATCATTCATCAGGAAGCGAAGTACCATTGATTTTAATTTACATAACTGACCTGAATTCACAAGATCAACGTAAAGCAGTCAAACCTGCTGGTGGTAGGAGGGCATTGGAATTGGAGGTAGCAGAATGTGCTGGACATCAGAAATGTGCATTTATATAGCACCTTTAACACAGAAAAACATCCCAATCCACTTCAGATAGTGTAGCGGGACACACAAATCGATGCTGGGACACGGGGCAGAGACATGAGGAGAAATGACCAAAAGCTTGGTCAAAGGTAAAAGCAAAATACTGTGGATGCTAGAAATCTGAAATAAAAACAAAATGCTGGAAAAACTCAGCAGGTCTGACAGCATCTGCGGAGAGAGAAACAGAGGTAACGTTTCAAGCTCTTATGACTCTTCTTCAGAGCTAAAAGCTTGGTCGAAGGGTTGGGCTTTAAGGGAATTCATAAAGGAGAAGAGGGAGAGGGGCGCAAAATGTGACGGTTAACAGAGCACGAATAGATGAAATTTCATGCAGACAAGTGTAAACTGCTGCATGTTGTCACAACTCCCTGGGGATTGTGCGCTGCAATATCAAGCCCAACTGCTCCCCGAGCCGCGACAAATGCGAAAAGGTTTGATCAACCCATCTAATTGTTTAATTTAGGCTAACAGAATACGAGCACCAGGTTTGTAAACTAAATAAGTAAATAACTGTTTATTGAACAAATTGGTTTTAACCAGTGGCAAAAGAAAGAAATATGAACTGCTAATTTCTAACTCTATAACCTAAATTCTACCCCTTCAAAATCTCTATACACACACATACAAGACACATAAGACACACGAAAACATGGATGTTAAGGATGGGATAAAACAGTTCAATAGCACCAATTGCAGAGTACAGGACTCGATGGGTTGATTTTGATCGATGTCTTTCAAATTCCTCTCAGTTCTTGTTGATGACACAAGCACTTTTAATATTTAGTTCACTAGTTGAGCACTAGCCTCTCAATGTCTCTAAGTGATTTTCCCCTTTGCCTCTTGACAGGGGTTTTCCGAGAGAGAGAGAGCAGGTTACAGAGATATGAAAAGGCCAGCTAGCTATTATTGTAGGATTACCAGAATCTTACACACCCAGGAGAGGGAGGTTTTAGGTCTTTTTCCTTTCAGGTTAGGAGCTATTCTGCTGCACTGCTCTCACACAAACCCTGGTCACCTGGTCAGGAGCCAATTAAAACGTCATTGCCAGGCAGTTCCCTGGGTCCAAGACTCCTTTCCGGTAATCCTACAATAATAGCTAGCTGGACAATACACATACTCCATAAATGGAACCGAAATAACTAGTGATGATACTGAAAGGCACCTAGGAGTCTTAACAGATTCAACACCACACTAGCACAGATCAATAAACCCAACAGAATTTAAGTTTATAGCCAGAATAGTTCACAAAAGTCGGAGTTCATAGCAGAATGTAATCATGCACAGGCTAGATCGCACCTTGAAAACAGAGAGCAATTTTGGAGTTCTCCGAGAGCAAATCTTGCATAGTTATAGAAGATTAAGCATTAAAAAAAATCTGGAACATTACTTCAAATTACACTGCGCAAGGAGAACTAGGAGGCAAAAGTTAAAACTATTAACAGGTAACTTTAGAACTAATATCAGGAAATGCCACTACTTAGAAAGAATGATGTATATGAACATAAGAATTGGGAGCAGGAGTAGGCTACTCAGTCCCTTGAGCCTGCTCTGCCATTCAATAAGATTGTGGCTGATCTGATTGTAACCGTGACTCCATATTCCAGCCTACCCCCAATAATCTACTTGCTCATCAAGAATCTATCTACCTCTGCCTTAAAAATATTCAACGATTCTGCTTCCATCGCCTTTTGAGGAAGAGAGTTCTAAAGACTCTCAACCCTCAGAAGAAAAACATTTCTCCGCATCTGTCCTCAATGTATGACCCCTTATTTTTAAACAGTGACCCTAGTTCTAGATTCTCCCACAAGAGGAAACATCCTCTCCACATCCACTGTCAAGACCCTTCAGGATCTTATATGTTTCAATCAAGCCACCTCTTACTCTTTGTCTAAATTCTAACGGATACAAGCCTAGCCTGTCCAACCTTTCCTCATAAGACAACCCACCCAATCCAGGTATTAATTTAATAAACATTCTCTGAATTGCTTCCAATGCATTCACATCCTTCCTTAAATAAAGAGACCAATACTGTACATGGTACTCCAGATGTGGTCTCACCAATGCCCTGTACAATTGAAGCATAATCTCCCTACTTTTGTAATCAATTCTCCTTACAATAAATGATAACATTCTATTATCTTTCCTAATTACTTGCTATACCTGCATACTAGCTTCCTTTGATTCAAGGACTAGGACACCTAGATCCCTCTGCATCTCAGAGCACTGCAATCTCTCACCATGTAAATAATAAGCTTCTTTTCCACTTTTCCTGCCAAAATGGACAATTTCACTTTCCCACATCAACCATACCTTGGGTACCTTCATCCAAGTCATTTAAATAAAAAAAAGCTGAGGCCCCAGCAATGATCCCTGTGGCACAACACTCGTAACATCTTGCCAACCAGAAAATGACCCATTTATGCTTACCCTCTGTTTTCTATTACTTAGCCAATCTTCTGTCCATGCCAATGTTACCCCCTACACCATGAGCTTTTATTTTTTGAAATAACCTTTGATGTGGCAGCTTATCAAATGCCTTCTGGAAATCTAAATACAGTACATCCACTGGTTCTCCTTTATCCACAGCATATGCTACTTCTTCAAAGAACTCCAATAAATTGGTTTCCCTTTCACAAGACCATGTTGACTCTGCCCGATTACCCTGAATTTTTCCAAGTGCCCTGCTATTAAGTCTATAATAATAACTTCCAACATTTTCCCATGACAGATGTTATGCTAACTGGCCTGTAGTTTCCTGCTTTCTATCTTCTTTCCCTTTTGAATAAAGGAGTTACATTCGCTATCTTCCAATCTGATGGAGCCTTGCCCAAATCTAGGGAGTTTCAGAAAATTAAAATCAATGCATCAACTATCTCACTAGCCACTTCTTTTAAGACCCTAGGATTAAGTCCATCAGGACCCTGGGATTTGTCAGCCTGCAGCTTCAACAATTTTCTCAGTACCATTTACCTGGTGATTGTAATTTTCCTGAGTTCCTCCCTCCCTTCCATTTCCTGATTTACAGCTATTTCTGGGATGTTACTTGTATACTCTTTAGTGAAGATCAACGCAAAATATCAGTTCAATTCATCTGCCACTTTCTTATTCTCCGTTATTAATTCCACAGGCTCACTTTCCATAGGACCCACACTGACTTTGTTAATTTTTTTCTTTTTAAAAATATTTATAGAAACTCTTACGATCTGTCTTTATATTTCTAGCTAGCTTTCTCTTGTACTCTAATTTTTCCTTCCTTATTAATCTTTTAGTCATCCTTTGCTTTTTTAAAAATATTCTGTCCAATCTTCTGATCTGCCACCCATCTTTGTGAAATTATATGCTTTTCCTTTAAGTTTGATACTCTAATTATCTTTTTTAGTTAGCCAGGCGGTGGTGTTCCCATGCATCTGTTGCCCTTGTCCTTCTAGATGGTAGTGAGTCATGGGGCTTCCCCTTTTTAAAAAAAAACTATGGTAGTCTATTGAGGGAGGAGACATTGCTGAAAAGATTCTTTGCCTCTTCCTCCTGACACAGTTGGTGAGGTTTTGCTCAATTATGAAGTAAATTGGGTCATTATGGTGCATCCTGAGTAGAGTGATTCCATATTCCCCAAGATGTATCTCACAATAATTGGGCAACTGAAGCTGGTATTTTGCATGAAATCCAAATTAAAACTTTATTGATTTCCTCCTCCTCACATATCTAACAGTTGTTGATAATTCATCCACTACAAGAGTAAAAGACACTTAAAAAAAAACAAATCAATACTTACTTAATAAGGTTCTCTAGGAAAAGGCGAGCATTGCTCAAGATCTGTAAGAAAAATTGAAAATTGGTTACACAATATCTGTTGCTAATTTATGGTGTCAATAACACCAAAATCTACAGCTACTAATTTGTAGAGTTCCTAATCTAAGTGCATCCCTTCCACAATTAAACCAGACTTCAATGATCGGTGCAGAAATCAATCCTCGATAAGTCTCATTTAGCAACATAGGAATAGGAAGGGGCCTATCAGCCCCCTGAGCCTGACCTGCTATTTTATTAGATCACGCTGGTATCTTAATTCCATTCACCCTTCTTGGTTCTGTAGCCCTTAATACCTTTACCTAACAAAAATAATCAATGTCAGCCATGCATTTCAGAAGTTTGTTTTGGTTTATCTGCAACTCCTTTCTTGCAGAATTCAAAGGGTCGTGAATCTGTGGAATTCACTACCTCAGAGTGCAGTGGATGCCGGGACGCTGAATAAATTTAAGGAGGAGATAGACAGATTTTTAATTGGTAGCGGGTTGAAAGGTTATGGGGAGAGGGTGGGAAATTGGAGTTGAGGCCGAAATGAGATCAGCTATGATCGTATTGAATGGCGGGGCAGGCTCGAGGGGCTGAATTGCCTACTCCTGCTCCTAGTTCTTATGTTGTTGTGTAACTCTAGGATGTAGGTCATCAGGTCCTGGGGATTTGTTGGATTTTAGTCCCTCAAGTTTCTCCAGTACTTTTTCCCCACTGATATTAACTACCTTAATTTCCTCACTCTTATTAGCCACTAGGTTAGCCTCTATTTCTGGCAAATAACTTGTGAAGACAAACACAAAATATTTGTTTAATGCCATTTCCTCATTCCCCATGATGATTTGTCCGGTCTCTTCTTAAGCATCAACATTTACTTTAGTTACTCTCTTCCTTTTTATATTGTAAAAGCTCTTACAATCTGTTTTCATATTCCTGCCTAGTTTACTCCCATATTTTTTTCTTCTCTTTTTATCCACTTTTTGTTCACTCTTTTCCGGTTTTTAAAACATTCCCAATCCTCAGCTTGCCACAAGGCTATTCAATGCCACATGATAAGCTTCTTCTTTAAAATTAACACTTTTCTCAACTTTCTTAGTAAGCCATGGATGGATCTTTCCTGCTGAGTTTTTGTTTTTCAATTGAATGTGTTCATGTTGAATATTTTGAATTGTTTCTTTAAATGTTTCCCACTGTTTGGGTAAATAAACTAAAAGGTTTGGCAGTAAACAATCAACTCTAGCCAGCTCTCTCCTCATACCCGTGTAATTGGCTGTTTAAGATTCTTGTTTGAGATTGGATTATGTCATTTTTAAACTTAATATGGAATTCAATTGTTTTATGATCACTATTTCCCACTTTTACTATGGCATTACCAGTTAACCCTGCCTCATTGCATAACACTAGATCTAAAATAGCTTTATCCCCAAGATAAAAGCAAAATACTGACTTTTTTTTTCTCCACAGACGCTGTTAGGCCTGCTGAGTTTTTCCAGCATTTTCCGATATAGCTTTTTCCCTAGGTTCCACAACATATTGCTCCAGGAGAATGTCATGAAAGCATTCGACAAACTCATCTTCCAGACCATCTTTGTCAATTTCATTGATCCAGTCTATATGAAGATTAAAGGCCCCCACAGCTATCATATTGCCTTTGTTACAAACTCCAACAATTACTTGTTTAATGCTCTTTCTAACGGCATAACTACTGTTATGGGGTCTATAACCTACTCCCTCCCAGTGCGCTCTGATCCTTACTATTCCTCATCTCCACCCATACTGATTCTGCTTCCTGATTTTGAGTCCGGAACCTCTCATTAATTTCCTCAAGTCATCCTCGATTACCAGGGCTACCCCTCCTCCTCTTCCATTCTGCCTGTCTTTTTGAAATATTGTGAACTTGGAATACTTACTTCTCAACTTGATCACCTTGTAACCATGTCGCCATGTTGTTAGGGTGGCGAGGTTGAAAAGGCTAGGTACATTGTGGTCATTCAGGCAATGCTGTTCAATTCCCCACCTTCCCCAAGGGAGGAGGGTGAAGAAACTTTGCTTCCCTGGTTTAAGGAATGCACTCAGCAACCCAAGTAGCTAGTTTAAGAGCTGCACTGTCAGAGGCCTGGCAGCAAGTTTCTCCGCCTCATTGATCAGGGATTGGTGAAGGGCACGTGTTGTTGAAGCGCACCAAAATTCAATAACCCTGTCCTCTTCTGCTCTTTTCCATAGTGGATTAGCTGCGGTCAGGAATTTTACCATATGGAAAGCTCTAAATCCAAAACTATGCAAAGTTGCAGTGAAACATGTTGCATCTGTTTTGCATGAAAAGGTTCCGCTTAGCTTTTGTGCCAGTTTTTTTTTGGCCATCATTTACGATTCTGCTGCATTTAGCTCCGAGGTTGCAATGTCAGAATGGGAATGTCCTAAATCTAAATTTGGAAAAAGCACAGTGTTGCTAGCAGGAATAGATACCAATTGCAGCCATGCTGGTCTCATCCCTCATTAGAATCCTAGCCCAGCTCAGGAGGCTGCCATTCCGTCCAACAAGCCTATGCCAGCTTTCTCAAAGTTCGCTCCACTTCCCTGCTCTTTCCCCATATCCCAGCAATCTTTCCCTCCCAGTATTTATCGAATTCTCTTCTGAAGGCTAAAATTGGATCCAAAAGGGACACTATTGAAACCCTTCAAGATTTTAGCACTTCTGTCAAGCTTTCCTTGCTTTAAGAGGAGCAATCCACTTCTTCAGTCTATCCAGCTCACTGTAATTCCTCATCTCTGGAACTCTTCTAGTAAATCTCTTCTGTAATCTCTTCAAAGCCTTCACATCCTTCCTAAAGTGTGGTGCTTAGAACTGGACACACTATTCCAGCTGCAGCTGAACTAGTGTTTTAAATAGTTTTAGCATAACTTGCTGACTTTTGTACTCAATGCCTCTATTTATAAAGGTCAGCATCTCATATGCTTTATTAACTTTGTTAACTGGTCCTGCTACCTGCAGAGGTTTGTACACAAACACCCCCGGGTCTCTCTGCTCTTGCGCCCTCTTTAAAATTGTACAAATTAGCTTGTATTTTATCTCATTCTTCCTACAGAAGTGTATCACCTCTTGCTTTTGTGTGTCGAATTCATTTGCCACATGTCTACCCATTCCATCACCCTGTATCCTCTTGAAATCTATGACAATGTCCTTCACTGTTTACTACCCTTCCAGGTTTCACGTCATCTGCAAGTTTCAAAACTGTGCCCTGCAGCTCCAGGTCCAAGTCACAAATGTATATAAAAAAGAAGCACTAATCCTTGTACTGAACTCTGGGGAACTCCATGTATGCCTCCCTCAAGTCTGAAAAACAGCCATTCCCTACAACCCTATTTCCTATTACAAAAGCAAAATACTGCAGATGCTAGAAACCGGAAATGGAATTTAAAATTCTGGAAATACTCGGCAAGGCGCGAGAGAGAGATTCGGGCCTTCACAGACGCTGCCTGACTTGTTAGTTATTTCCAGCATCTTTTATTTTCAATGCCTTAACCAATTTTGTTTCTGCTTCTTCCCCAAGGTTTCCAAATTTTGCTGACAAGTCTAACATGTGTTAGTTCATCCCTGGCTAAGGAAGTTAAAGAGAGTATCACATTGAAAGAAAAAGCGTACAATTCTGCGAAGATTAATAGTAGGGGGGTCAGAAGATTGGGCAGAATTTACAAACCACTCCACCTGGGAGAGCCGGGGCGTAGTGATATTATCACTGGACTAGTAATCTAGAGACCCAGGGTAATGTTCTGGGGACCCGGGTTCAAATCCCACCATAGCAGATGGTGAATTAAAAGCCTGATGATGACCATGAAACCATTGTCGATCGTTGTAAAAACCCATCCGGTTCACTAATGCCCTTTAGGGAAGGAAATCTGCCGTCCTTACCTGGTCTGGCCTACATGTGACTCCAGACCCACAGCAATGTGGTTGGGAAATAAATGCTGGCCTAGCCAGCGACACCCACATCCCATGAACAAATAAATTAAAAGAAACTATGTTACCTTCTGCTTGACAAGTCTGGTTTTATAACAAACTAATAATGTTGTTGTTACTGAAGAAGGCATTGAGTGGTCATTCTGAGATTCATTGGTAAAAGCACATGCTTGACTTTAAAGCTATCTGGAAAAATCGTTTAAATATGTGTTGTGACTCCGTGGAGTAGTGGAACTGGAGACAGACAGTGCACTCCTCCCATCCCGGTCGCAACAAAACTTCGAAAATCATAGCGGGATCAGGCAGAGTCAACATAGTTTTGTGAAAGGGAAATCATGTTTGACTTATTTATTAGAGTTCTTTGAGGAAGAAATAAGCAATTTTCCACGCACGGTGGTTGACAGGGCCCTCAACCGTGTCCGGCCCATCTCCAGCACATCCGCCCTCACACCTTCCTCTCCCTCTCAGAACCATGATAATTGACCTCCAACAACCATCATCCTTTCGCCACATAGGACTCCAACCAACAGAGTTCCCCCATTCCCGTTTCCCACTGACTCCAGTTGCGCTAGGGCTCCTTGATGTCACACTCGGTCAAATGCTGCCTTGATATCAAGGGCAGTCACTCTCACCTCACCTCGGGAGTTCAGCTCTTTTACTCATGTTTGAACCAAGGCTGTAATGAGGTCATGAGCCGAGTGGCCCTTGAGGAACCCAAACTAAGCGTCAGTGAGCAGGTTATTGCTAAGCAAGTGTTACTTGATGGCACCGTTGATGACCCCTTCCATCACTTTACTGATGATCGAGAGTAGACTGATGGGGCGGTAATTGGCCAGGTTGGCTTTGTCCTGCTTTTCTTATTGAAACATATAAGATCCTGAGGGGTCTTGACAGGGTGGATGCTGAGGGAGAATAAAAATAGGATCGCTTAAAAATAGGGGATTTCCCATTTAAGATGGGGGTGAGGAGAATTCTTTTCTCTGAGGGTCATTAGTCTCCAGCGAGCAGTGGTGGCAGAATCATTGAATATTTTTAAGGCTGAGTTAGATAGATTCTTGATTGTCAGGGCAGTCAAAGGGTATGGGGGCAGACAGGACTGTTGAGGCCACAATCAAATCAGCCCCAATTTTATTAATTGGTAGAGCAGGATCGAGGGGCCGAATGGCCTACTCCTGCCCTTGATTCATACGTATGTAAATGCCTTTTGAAAGCTGATATAAACAAGGTCAACTGTATTGGGTCCAGGGCCCTCATCCACCTACTGTTAGTCCATCTTAAAACTCAATCAAGTTAGTCAAACATCCTTAACAACTCCAAGTTGGCTCTCCTTTACAGCTTATCCAAATGGCTACTAATTTTCCAACAGATTATTGTTTTTAAAAGCTTCCCTACAACCGCCATTAAAGTGACTGGTCTGTAATTGCCAGCTATATCCCTCTCTGCATTTTTTGAACTCAGTTAGCTCTAAACAATGACAGTGCTTCAGAGAAAAAATATTGTGCGTGTGGATGTCACTGTCGATGTCACCATAAATATTCTGTCCCCAGTTGCCTTGACTTTGAAACGACTGAGTTAGACTATTTCAGGAGTGGTTAAGAGTCAACTACATTGGTGAGTCACATATCGGCAACACTAGACAAGTACAGCAGCTCTCCGTCTCAAAACACGGCATTAATGAACTGTTTGGTTTTCATGTCAACCTACTAGCTTTATGGTCACCTTTTTCACAATACTAGCTTTACGTTTGCTTTTGCCTACAATCTGAATTCATACTCTCAAACTGCCATTGTGAGATTTATATTTGACGAGTAACATAACTGCTTAACATTGATTTTATTTATTTATGCAACGTGAGTGTCACTGGCTCAGTCAGCAGTTATTGCCCATTCCTAATTGTCCCCAAGCTGGGGGTGGTGAGGTGCCTTTTGAAGCAAGCAGACGACGTGTGGAGGTACACCCACAGTGCTGTTAGATAGAGTGTTCCAGGTTTTTGAGCCAGTGACAATGAAGGAACAGCAATATAGTTTGAAGTCAACATGTTGAGAGACTTGTGGGGGAACTTGCAGGCTCTAATGTGACTGCTGCCCTTTTTCTTCTAGCTGGTAGAGATTGGGGTTTGGAAGAGGCTGTCAAAGGAACCTTGATGAGTTGCTGCAGTGCATCTAAAGTTGTTGAACTCAATATTCAGTCCGGAAGGCTGTAAAGTGCCTAGTCGGAAGATGAGGTGCTGTTCCTCCAGTTTGCTGTATCTGAACACAGGCTGCTTCTGTATCTGAGGAGTGGCGGAAGACTCTGCAACCATCAGTAAAAATCCCCTCTCCTGATCTTATTTTGAAGGAAAGGTCATCGATGGAGCAGCAGAAGATGGCTGGGCAACACAACCCCTGTACACTGGTACCCTGTGCAGTGGTTCCATGAACAGAAACAACCGCTTCAAAACCGCGACAGATCTGGATGATTTCTTTATGAATGGACTGAAAACATCCTCACTCCTTTGGCCACTCATCTCTTTGGTGGTCAATACAACCACCCTCCCAGCAGACTTACACATGCCCAGCCAAAAGCACGTGTTAGTGATCTGCAGAGTTACTGATTGTAAAGCTGTCCCCTGTGATTTTGGTACTAGACTATCAATGCAGATGTTGATAGTTCAAATCCTACCTGGGAACGTTGCTAAATTGGTAAATCCGGCAATTTGTTATACAAGCCAAACTGTTCCATGAGGAATCTGACACCTCGCCTGCTCCGGCTACACTTGACTTCAGGTTTCTTTGCCCGACTCCTAAAGCCCTCGGGACATGGGGCAGTTAGATGGACAATAAATAGGGCTTTACTAGTGCTGCCCAGATCCAAACAATAAATAAGGCTGGAAGTAGCAGCGGTTATCCATCATTGCATATACTTAAAAAAAAACATATCTCTGTTTCAATGGGTTTGACAGATTGTGAAGAACAGACCTGTGCCAAAATACAACATTTCACCACTTCTGACTGACTCACAGGTCATATGAGTACAAGGCTGTGGTGGAACTGTTAAACACATGCTCAGTTAATGGCACAGGGAAGGCCAACCTCCCAAAATGCATGAGCCAAATCAACAAAGTACACAGTGAAGGGAGGCTCCAGCAAAAGCAGTGGGAGTGACCTTGTTACACAAATATTCTGCAATCCTGTAGACATTCTAGGACATTCATTCTCTGAACAAAGCAAGCTCACAGCTCAATAACTGGAATAATTCAATACCCAAGCAATAAACCACAACCAAGTTATAATAGCTCCCACACACACTTTAAAACTATTAAAAATTCATTGCAGTGATTAAAGGTTCAGAATGAATGAACTGTAATTAAACACTCAAGCATTTAAGTAGCAAACCTTCATGGCAATTTTTTAAGTCCAGAGCTTTTGGACTAGTTTCAGAGCATTTGATGTGTGGAAATTGACCCGAAATAAACAAACTATCAGCAAGTTGCAGTTATCCTAACAAATCCTACCAGGGACAAGCTGCAAAACAGCATTGAGTAAATCTGTTGTAAAAATCCAACAGATTCTCGACACCGCGCCTGCACTGGCTACACTTGACTTCACATTTCTTTGCCTGACTCCTGGTGTCCACGGGGTATGGGGCAATACGATGGGTAATAATTAAGACATTGCTAGTGCCACCCAAACCCAAATTATTAAGAATGTAAAGGATTTCAATAACTTGCATTCATTTAATAACTTTAAGATGGGAAAATGTGCCAATACCCTTCACAGGAGTGTTTTCAACTAAAACTGCCACTGAGCCACAAATGGTGATAGTAGGACAGGTGACCAAAAGCTTGGTCAAAGAGGTGGATTTCATGCTCTCTTTTTAAGACACTGCTTAAGAATGCAAGAAACAGGAGCTGGAGCAAGGTATTTATCCCTGGAGCCAGCTATTTATCCCTGGAGCCAGCATTCAGAAGATCATAACCTAAAACAGGAGTTGCTGGACTGGGAGCCAATGTGATCAGCGACCATAGGGGTGACGAGTAGGTAGGACTTGGCGCTGTGGGAGTGAGTTCACACTAGCCGGGTACGTCAGCGGCTTGGGCTGTCCGTGGAATCAGCAATGAATTAAAACAGTTCTCTACTGAGTATGAGATGCATTGTGTAAGCCGGCTTGAGGTAAGATATTTCCACAGACAAGCAGGGTGATGGAATGTGCAAGAATCACCGAGTGACGGTCTGGAATATGTTACCCTGATCACTTGCATTCAATGCAATAAAATGATCAGAAGAGTTTGAGAGGGCAATATAATTAAGGTAATAAACAGAAGAAACTGAGAAGGACTAGGTGCATTTTGTTATTTTGTTGTTATTTATGTACCTTTGCTATACTATGAATTATTAGTGGTCTGTGTGGAGTGTAGCGATCAAAGGTCAAAATAAGACCATAAGACATAGGAGCAGAAATTAGGCCATTCGGCCCATCGAGTCTGCTCCGCCATTCAATCACGGCTGATAAGTTTCTCAACCCCATTCTCCCGCCTTCTCCCCGTAACCTTTGATCACCTTACCAATCAAGAACCTATCTATCTCGGTCTTAAATGCACTCAATGACCTGGCCTCCACAGCCTTCTGTGGCAATGAATTCCATAGATTCACCACTCTCTGGCTAAAGAAGTTTCTCCTCATCTCTGTTCTAAAAGGTCTTCCCTTCACTCTGAGGCTGTGCCCCCGGGTCCTAGTCTCTCCTACTAATGGAAACATCTTCCCCACGTCCACTCTATCCAGGCCTTTCAGTATTCTGTAAGTTTCAATCAGATCCCCCCTCATCCTTCTAAACTCCATCAAGTATAGACCCAGAGTCCTCAAACGTTCCTCATATGTTAAGCCTTTCATTCTTGGAATCGTTCTCGTGAACCTCCTCTGGACCCTCTCTAGGGCCAGCACATCCTTCCTGAGATACGGGGCCCAAAATTGCTCACAATATTCTAAATGTGGTCTGACCAGAGCCTTATAAAGCCTCAGCAGCACATCCCTGCTTTTTTATTCTAGTCCTCTCGAAATAAATGCCAACATTGCATTTGCCTTCCTAACTACTGACTCAACCTGCAAGTTAACCTTAAGAGAATCCTGGACTAGGACTCCCAAGTCCCTTTGCACTCCAGATTTCTGAATTCTCTCCCCATTTAGAAAATAGTCTATGCCTCTATTCTTCCTACCAAAGTGCATGACCTCACACTTCCCCACGTTGTATTCCATCTGCCACTTCTTTGCCCATTCTCCTAACCTGTCCAAATCCTTCTGCAGCCTCCCCGCCTCCTCAATACTACCTGTCCCTCCACCTATATTTGTATCATCTGCAAACTTAGCCAGGATGCCCTCAGTACCTTCATCTAGATCATCAATGTATAAAGTGAAAAGTTGTGGTCCCAACACTGACCCCTGCGGAACTCCACTAGTCACCGGCCGCCATCCTGAGAAGGACCCCCTTATCCCCATTCTCTGCCTCCTGCCAGACAGCCAATCTTCTATCCATGCTAGTACCTTGCCCCTAATACCATGGGCTCTTATCTTACTGAGCAGCCTCCTGTGCGGCACCTTGTCAAAAGCCTTCTGGAAGTCCAAGTAGATAACATCCATTGGCTCTCCTTTGTCTAACCTACTCATTAACTCCTCAAAGAATTCTAACAGATTTGTCAGGCATGACCTCCCCTTGATGAAACCATGCTGACTTTGCCCGATTTTACCACGCACTTCCAAGTATTCTGAAATCTCATCCTTAATAATGGACTCTAAAATCTTACCAACGACCGAGGTCAGGCTAATCGGCCTGTAATTTCCCGTCTTTTGCCTCACTCCCTTCTTAAACAGGGGGGTTACATTAGCTATTTTCCAGTCCTCTGGGACCCTCCCTGACTCCAGTGATTCCTGAAAGATCACCACTAACGCCTCCACTATCTCTTCAGCTATCTCCTTCAGAACTCTGGGGTGTAATCCATCTGGTCCAGGTGATCTATCCACCTTCAGACCTTTCAGTTTTCCTAGCACCTTCTCCTTGGTAATGGCCACCATACTCACCTCTGCCCACCGACTCTCTTGAACTTTGGGGATGTTACTTGTGTCTTCCACCGTGAAGACTGACGCAAAGTACTTATTCAGTTCCTCCGCCATTTCTTTGTTCCCCACTACTACTTCTCCAGCGTCATTTTCCAGCGGCCTAATGTCCACTTTTGCCCCTCTCTTACCCTTTATATATCTAAAAAAACTCTTGCAATCTTCTTTTATATTACTGGCTAGTTTACCCTCATATTTAATCTTCTCCCTCCTTATTTCTTTTTTAGTTGTCCTCTGTTGGTCTTTGTAGGCTTCCCAATCCCCTGGTTTCCCATTGCCCTTCGCCGCATTGTATGCTTTCTCTTTAGCTTTTATGCTGTCCCTGACTTCCCTTGTCAGCCATGGTTGCCTCATCCTCCCTTTAGTATGCTTCTTCTTCCTAGGGATGAATTTTTGCTGTCTCTCCCAAATTACTCCCAGAAACTCCTGCCATTGCTGACATAGTATAAGCAATGCACTCATTCTGAAAAAGTGTAATGTCATGTACCTGATCATGATTTCAATCAGTTTAAAATGGTGGTCCAATAAAGATCTAACCCTGCATTGTTACAATTACATGTCTGTACACTCCGGTGTCTAGAGAAACACGACAAATTAAATCAAGGAAGCAGTCCAGCATGTGTGGGTTAGGAAATGAACAGCAGAGCTTAGATGAGCTCACGTTTACAGAGGCGCACAGTACAGGAGATCACCACAGACAGTTGAGTCTAAAGGTAACAAAGGCATGGATGAAGGTTTCAGGAGAGGAGCTAAGGCAGGGGCAGAGAGAGAGGTGATGTTAAAGAGGTAGCAGTAGCCGGTATTAGTGTTAGAGGCTGTGGGGCTGGAAGCTCAGCTCTAGGTCAAACTATGGCTTGTGGTTGTAAACAGTCTGGTTCATCCTCAGACTTTCCAGAAGTGGATAATGTGGCCAGGAAGAGGCATGGATTTCAAGAAACTCTCATCTGAGTCAGAAGGTCGTGGGTTTGAAACCCAGTCCAGAATCTTGTGGATTCTGCCATTATACTAAGGGAGTGCTGAATTGTTTGAGCTATTATCAATAATGCTTTAAGCCAAGACTCCATTTAAGTCAGGTGGATGCAAAAGATCCCCTGGCCCTGTCTGGAAGAACAGGGAAGTTTTCCTGGTGTCCTAGCTATTATTAAAAAAAATATGCATTTACGGGATGTCGGTGTCACTGGCTGGGCCAGCATTTAATGCTCATCATTAATTGCCCTCGAGAAGGTGGTGGGGAGCTGCCTTCTTGAACCGCTGCAGTCCATGTGGTGTAGGTACACACAATAGTGCGATTAGGGAGGGAGTCCCAGGATTTTGACCCAGTGACAGTGAAAGGACAGTGATATATTTCCAAGTCAGGATGGTGAGTTACTTGGAGGGGAGCTTCCAGGAGGTGGTGTTCCCATCTATCTGCTGCCCTCGTCCTTCTAGATGGCAGTGGTCGTGGGTTTGGAATGTGCTGAAGGAGCCTTGGTGAGTTTCTGCAGTGCATTTTGTAGATAGTACATACTGCTGCCACTGTGCATGCAGTGAAGGGAGTGAATGTTTGTGGAAGGGGTGTCAAGCGAGTGGGCTGCTTTGTCCTGGATGGTGTCAAGCTTCTCAAGTGTTGTTGGAGCTGCACTCATCCAGGCATTTGGGGAGTATTCCATCACACTCCTGACTGGTGACTTTTAGATGGTGGACAGGCTTTGGGGAGTCAGGAGGTGAGTTACTAACCACAGGACTCCTAGCCTCTGACCTGCTCTTGTAGTCACAGTATTTATATGGCTAGTCCAGTTCAGTTTCTGGTCAATGGTAACCCCCAGGATGTTGATAGTGGGGGATTCAGTGATGGTAATGCCATTGAACGTCAAGGTGTAATGGTTAGATTCTCTCTTATTGAAGATGGTCATTGCCTGACACTTGTGTGGCGCAAATGTTACTTGCCACTTGTCAGCCCAAACCAGGACATTGTCCAGGTTTTGCTGCATTTGGAAACAAACTGCTTCAGTATCTGAGGAGTCGCAAATGGTGCTGAACATTGTGCAATCATCAGCAAACTTCAGACCTTATGATGGAAGGAAAGTCACTGATGAAGCAGCTGAAGATGGTTGGGCCTAGGACACTACCTTGAGGAACTCCTACAGTGATGTCCTGGAACTGAGATGATTGACCTCCAACAACCACAATCATCTTCCTATGTGCTAGGATGACTCCAACCAGCAGTGCTTCCCTCCTAATTCCCATTGACTCCAGTTTTGCTAGGGTTCCTTGATGCCACACTCGGTCAAATGCTGCCTTGATGTTAAGGGAAGTCATTCTCACCTCAGGAGTTCAGCTCTTTTGTCCATGTTTGAACTAAGGCTGTAATGAGATCAGAAGCTGAGTACTCGGGCGGAACGCAAACTAAGCGTCAGTGAGCAGGTTATTGCTAAGCAAGTGCCACTTGATAGTAATGTTGACGGTCCCTTACATCTCTTTACTGATGATCGAGAGTAAACTGATGGGGCGGTAATTGGCTGGGTTGAATTTGTTCTGCTGTGTGTGTACAGGACATAGTGTGGCAATTTTCCACATAGCTGGGTAGATGCCAGTGTTGTAACTGTACTGGAACAGCTTGGCTCGGGGCGTGGCAAGTTCTGGGGCACAAGCCTTCAGTACTGTTGCCGGAAGGTTGTCAGGGTCCATAGCCTTTGCAGTATCCAGTGCCTTCAGCCGTTTCTTAATATCAAGTGGAGGGAATCGAATTGACTGAAGACTGGCATGTGAGATGCTGGGAACCTCCGAAGGAGGCGGAGATGAATCATCTACTCTACACTTCTGACTGAAGATTGTTGCAATTTTGCACTGATGTGCTGGACTCCAACATTATTGAGGATAGCAATATTTGTTGAGCCTCCTCCTTCAGTGAGTTGTTTAATTGTCCAGCACCATTCACGACTGGGTGTGGCAGGACTGCAGAGCTTAGATCTGACCCGTTGGTTGGAATTGCTTAGCTCTGTCTATCACTTGCTGCTTATGCTGTTTGGCACACTAGTAGTCCTGTGTTGTAGCTTCACCAGGTTGACACCTCATTTTTAGGTATGTGTGGTGGTGTGCCTTGCAGCCTTCCTGCACTCTTCATTGAACCAGAGTTGATCCCCTGGATTAATGGTAAAGGTAGAGTGGGTAATACGCTGGGCCATGAGGTTACAGATTGTGGTCATGGATGCCAGTCTTGAGTTGCGAGATCTGTCCGAAATCTATCCCATTTAACACAGTGGTAGTGCCACACAACATGATGGACTCAATGTGAAGACGGGGTTTTGTCTTCACAAGGACTGTGCGGTGGTCACTCCCTCCGATGCTGTCAAGGACACATGCATCTGTGGCAGGCAGGTTGATGAGGATGAGGTCAAGTATTTTTTTCCCTTTTGTTGGTTTCCTCATCACTTGCTGCAGACCCAGTCTAGCAGCTATATCCTTAGGACTCAGCCAGCTCGATCTGTGGTGGTGCTACTGAGCCACTCTTGGTGACAGACATTGTACCAGAGTACATTCTGCACCCTTGCCACACTTCGTGCTTTCTCCAGGTGGTGTTCAATATGGAGGAATACTGATTCATCAACCGAGAGACGGCGGGGGGGGGGGGGGGGGGGGGGGGGGTGTGTGTGTGTGTGTGTGTGTGTGTGTGTGTGTGTGTGTGTGTGTGCAGGGAGGGGCACGGTACAGCAGAAGGTTTCCTTGTCTGTGTTTGACCTGATGCCATGAGACTTCCTGGGGGAGTTGATGTTGAGGGCTCCCTGGGCAACTCCCTCCCGACTGTATACCACCGTGCCACCTCCTCTGCTTGTGATGGTGGTGTCTGGGACATTATCTGTATCTGAGGATGACTGTCAGGCTGTTGCTTGTTGAGAGACAACTCTCCCAATTTTGGCACTAGGAGAACTTTGCAGGGTTAACAGGTTTCCATTATCATTTCCATTGCCTCGGTTGATGCCGTCCGGTTTCATTCCATTTTATTGGCTTTTTAGCGGTTTGACACAATAGAATGCCTTGTTCGGCCATTTCCGAGGGCATTTAAGAGCCTGCGACAGTTGAGTTCCCTAAAGCACATTAGTGATCGACAATGATCTTTAGATTTTTATTGAATTCAAATTCCACCATCTGCTGTGGTGGGTTTTGAACCCGGGTCCCCAGAGCATTACCCTGGGTCTCTCGATTACTAGTCCAGTGACAATACCACTTTGCCACTGCCTCCCTAAATCATCATCACAAATGATCTAGTCACGTACTTCACTGCTATGTGCATCAAAACAGTATAATATATATCAAAAATTGTGTAGTTTGGTTGTTTTGATCCTTTTGTTTAAGGTATTCTTATGAGTCTATGAATCTGTATTGAATTACCTAGCAGCTTGTTATTTTCTCATTTGCTGAGGCGATGGGCAACATGGCCAAGAATCTCTCCAGGAAGTGATATAATTCAGCAGTTAAAATCAGCTTTGCCAATCTAAAACCATGGCCAGGAATTTCCGGTCCTGCCCACTGCAGGAATTGTCGCGGGTGGGACAAAAAATTTGACGGACCAGCCAAAGGTCCATTGACTTTGGGTGGGAGTGCTGGCCCATGAGAATCAAGACAATATCTATTTATATGTTATCTGCAATCCAACCAGAAACACAGAAGGGGTGCAGGGAAAGCCTCTCCTATATCTGCGGGTGACTGTTCTGGGAACTTTAAATATCCCATAGCATTTTGCAAAGGTGAGCAGGGAGTTCTCCTCATATTCTTCCCTCCACCAAAAATGGAAGATAACTGGCCACTCACTTTCTTTGTTTGTGGATCTTCCTACATGTAGAATGGCTGCTGTCTAACAGTCACTATACTTTGAAGCAATATATCGGTCTTGCTCAATTTCAACTCTTACTTATCAAAGTGTAGATGCAGCATTTCTAGCACAGCAATTTCTTTTTTTGCCATCCCTGCACCCTTACCTCTGGAATTCCTCAAGGATCAATCCTGGGTCCCCTCCTCTTTCCTATTTACATGCTGCCCCTCAGTGACACCAAAAGCCTAAGTTCAGCTGTCAGTACCATATCCTCTCTACCACAAAGACTGCTTTCTTCTAGCTCCAAAACAACCCTTTCTTCAGCAAAACTGATTACGGAACCTTCACTAAAACTCACGCATTCAGTAAACTTTCTGTTACCCTGTTCCCCACGACTCTGGCTCAGATGATTTTTTGTCTCCTTACCCTTCTGTGAAGTGCCTCGAGAGGCTTTCCCAAGTTGTAAGCGCTCATCTAAGTAGTAAGTTTTGTCACATTTACCAACCCCCCCTGCCCACCCCCACCCATTTGTGCCTGGAACGTGAGATTCGCTGGCAAAGCTACAATTTATTTATTCCTCATTGCACTGAGGTAGTGGTGGCAGAGGGGCCGCTGCTTTCACTGCCCCACTCCTTTTACTGAAGGTGCTTTAAGATAGGGAATTCCAGGATGCTGACCTAGCGACGAAGGAATGGCAATAAACTGTACACCCAAAGCAGTAACGAAAGTATAGCAGCACATGTCCAAATGTGTGATTTGGAGGGGAACTTGAAAGCGATGCTGTTTCCACAATTTCACTGCTCTGGCCCTTCAGGGGTGGAGTATTAAGCTGAGGGGCGCTGTGAACTGTATAATACAAATCCATCAATTCATAGAACGGTAACAGCACAGAAAGGGGGCATTCAACCTGTTGTGGTTGTGCCGGCTTTAAGAGCAGCTCAGTTTGTCCTGCTCCCATGTCTTTTCCCTGGAGCCCTGCAAATTTTTCTCTTCAGATAATTATCCAATTCCCTTTTGAAAGCCACGATTGAATCTGCCTCCACCGCAGATCGGGCACCATAAGTCGCTTTAAGTCTTCTTCTGGTTATCTAGCCCTTGGCTCTGCAATAAAGTATATGGGGAGCCTCCAGATAAAATAGCAGAGCTCAAAGTTTCATAAAAATTATGTTAGGTTTGCCTCGTTACAGACAAATTTATATCACTATTCAGTCAGTAAAGGTCCTGTTGATAGCTCTGGCCAAGACTTTTCAAATTTATTGGTGAACAACTGAGTGTCGCAGGAGGTTGGATGAGGTCAAAACACATCTAGGGGTTTTATTCAGGGTTGCCGATTGGAGGTCCAGTTGATACAGAACAAGTTTGTACCTTAGTTGCTGGCACTATGAAAGGTTTCAACAAGCTACTCAAAAGAAGGCAAGTCCGTTTACCAACAGGTGCTTGGCCACAAAGTTACCCCCAAGGCCTGAATTAGACACTTATTTATAGGGTGGTTGAGTACTGCAATTTATCAGAAGGCAATTTAGAGCAAAGGTCAGATATGGAAAGGGAGTGGAGGAGCGACAGGAAGGAAGTCAGTCCCTAAAGCTGCCCCATTTATCATCATTGGGTAAAAGATTCACAGCCACCCAAGCAGAACTACTGTGTTTGTAAAAGAATATGCACCACTGTTGGCCATACACCTTCTTTCCATTCAGGAGAAGTAGACATAATTGGCCTGCATTTATTGCCCATTTCTACACAGCTAGACCATTTTAGAGGTTAATTAGGAGTCACTGTGTGGTTCTGGAGACACACTTAGGCTCGATGGGCTAAGTCAGCAGATTTCCTTCCCTAAAGGCTTTACAAACTGACAGCAAATCTGACACAGCCACCAGGGGCAGAGCTTCCCTCAATGGCACCAGCCAACACCCATTTCAGACCCTCATCAGACAACAATTGCTTATTTTCACTGAAGTTAAGACTGCCTTTAAGGTTCTAAGAATGGGTTTTCAAAAGGAGGCCTGTGAACTCAGTTATACAAGGGTTCAAATTTAAATCTCGATATTTGCTTGGGCGTCTGCAAGTCCGAAATTGGCACAATGCTTCTGCTAGCGACTATAACAGGTTTTTCCTGCATTCACAGCATCACTCACCTAAAGTCTTTGGGCAGCTTTACGACAGTATATCCCACATGGGACGTCCCACCACCTGTAAGGGGTTCTGTTCGACATATTATGAGAACAATTTACTGTAAAGTGAATCCCACATTAGAATTCTGGTGGTAGAATTAAGGCTCAGCAAGTGCTGGTATCAGAGGAATGATACTGAGTTCAATGCTTTCCTTATTGACCATCAGTAGAGTCGTCAGTCAAGGGTTACATCAGCAAGTAGCGTTATTTAGGTGGTCACTGTTAGTTCTGGTATTCCTAAATCCAATTCTTGAACAGAAATCAACATTTATCGTTACAAGAAAAGAACCATCAAGGTGCAAAGGGTGAAGTAGAGCTCTTAATTTAAATCTTAGTCATAATTTTTTTTAAAAAAAATCTTCAATTTGTTCTTGTTCTGGGAGATATTTTGTACTAGCATCATTTGGGACTTGTGCAGTCAGCTATAACCCAAAGGTAAACCTTTCCCAACTTCGAGGTCAGGAGTTGAGAAGACAATCACCACAAGAATGGGTCAAATGGGTCTGCAAATAGCACAGCCCAAGGGGGAAGTATTCACAGATACACAATTCGGCAGCAGTAATCGGAAATGATCTGACATCCTTGAGGAAGAGGGTCAGGTATCCCTACCCAGCCCAATCGACATGTGAATCCAGTCCCACATCGTATGATTGATTCTTAACACCTTTGGAGTATTGACAGATAGGTAATAAATAAAACCAAACATTAAAACTCAGTGATTTTTCAATGATGTATCAATACCAATATGGTAAGCAAGGCAAGAGACAACAATTGGTACAAAGGAAGATATTTCCTGCAACAATCAGGTTCAGGGACCATTCTGTACATTAACTGCGGAGCCCTACTCCAGCCAGGATTGGCTAACTTAGTGCAGACCAGGTACGAGTGTATAGGTAACAGACACTCTCCAGGGTATGTTACTCAGAAGTTTGCATAGGGGTTGGGTGGGGGGAGAGAGAGAGAGAGAGAGAGAAAGAGTGCGTGAAAGAGAAAACTAGGAGGAAAGAGAAAAACAATGGGGAGAAGCAATACTTTAATTGAAAAAAAAAGTGATTTGGCAGGAATACTCAGTTCCTTTTCCCATTTTCCATTAAATAACAAACTGCCGCTGGCTGTATTAATAGAGACATTATCTTGACACCACATAAATGACACAAGGTCTCAGCTCGGATGATGTGGCAGTAGTGTCCACATGAATTTCCATCAGACATCATAATATGTTTTTTGTTTTGGCTTGCCATCCATCTTTTTCTGATTACTCCTCTGTAAGTCACTTTGGAGCGTTCTGCTATGTTAAAGGTTGTATATAAGTGGAGCTTGTTGCATTATTGCTGGATGCCAAGCAAGTAGGTTCCTTCGCTATTTAGTGCTGCAGCAGACTGATTCGTTTTCTTTGCTTGGGGGAGAGGGAAGCAAGGGGAAGAGAGGAGGAAGGAGGTGAAAAGCCAGGAGCAATGTGAACAACAAAGATGTACATGGTAACCACCCTGAAGCTGGTCACTGACAGCTAGAGTGTAAACAAGTTCCTCCACCTATTGCTGGCCTATCCAGCTTCACCTATTTCACCACATTTCTACTTCCCTTTAGCTCTGAAGAAGAGTCATACAGACTCGAAACATTAACTCTGTCTTTCTCTCCACAGTAGTTGTCAGACTTGGTGAGTCTTTCCAGTACTTTCTGTTTTTGTTTCAGACAACTTTGACTTTGCAGACAAGCTATAGCCTTAATCTCCCCTCAAATTAGGACTAGAGAGAGATAGAGAGTCAATGTTCTGAGCAATCGCGAGCATCATATCAACAGCAGAAAAACAGAATGGTTACACCAGAGGTTCCATCTGTCAAACTGACAGTGACACTTCTCTTAGTGACAGTTACCAACAAGTGTGATAGAATATGACAGCAGTCTCAGCAGAGCTTTAAAAGCAAATCTCTGACTCTGTGTGAAACACAGTAGGACAGCTCACTGGATTCGGCAGTTTCAATGCAAAGACGCACTTAATTGCTCTGCATTGAAAATGACAGAACAATGAATTTGCGATTATATAGTGCTTTCCACAGCCCCAGGGCATCCCACCTAAAAATACCTTTAAACAGCAGTCACCTTTGCGAGGTACAGAAACGCAACAACCAGTTTATACATGGCAGGTTCCCACAAGCAATACGACAATAGAGAAAGATTTACAGCACAGGAGGCCATTCGGCCCATGGCGTCCATGCCAATTAAAAGAGCTATTCCGTGTAATCCCAGCTCTTGCTCTATAGCCCTGTAGGTTATGGTATCTCAAATGCATATCCATGTGTTATTTGTAAAGGTGATGATGGGTCTCTGCCTCAACCATCCTTTCAGGCAGCGGGTTCCAGACCCTCACCACCCACTGGGTGAAAAAATCCTCAATTCGCCTCTAATCTTTATATCCTTACCCTTTGATTTTTGACTTTGCAAAAGGGAACAGGTCCTTCCAATCCACACTCTGACACCTCAGTTTTATGAACCTCAACTATATCTCCTTTCAGCCTATCCAATCTTTCCTCATAGCTAAAATTCTCTATTCCTGGCAACATTCTTGTGTCTCCTCTGTATGATCTTCAGTGTGATCATGTCCTTCTTATAATATTGTGAGCATCTGTACACAGTGTTCTAGTTGTGGTCTAACTACCGTTTTATACAGTACTAGCACAATCTCCATACTCTTAATACTCTAGCTCACCTTATCTACCTGATCAGTTAATATAAAAGCAAAATGTTGTAGATGCTGGAAATCTGAAATAAAAAGATAACATTCTAGAAATACTGAGCAGGTTAGGCAGCATCAGTGGAGAGAAAAACAGAGTCAACAGTTCAGGTCAATGACCTGAAGAAGAGAATCTACCTCCACTTGGAGAGGCAAGGTTTGATCAGGGATAGTCAGCATGGCTTTGTCAGAGGGAGGTCATGCCTGGCCTAACAAATCTGATTGAATTTTTTGAGGAGGTGACCAGGTGTGTAGATGAGGGTAGTGCAGTTGATGTAGTTTATATGGATTTCAGCAAAGCTTTTGACAAGGTCCCACATGGGAGACTTATAAAGAAGGCAAATGCACATGGGGTACAGGGTAATTTGATAAGGTGGATTCAAAATTGGCTTAGTTGTAGGAGACAGAGGGTGATGACAGAAGGATGCTTTAGTGACTGGAAGCCAGTGTCCAGTGGCGTACCACAGGGATCTGTGCTGGGTCCCTTGTTATTTGTAATTTATATAAACGACATAGATGACTATGTGGGGGGGTAGGATTAGTAAGTTTGCGGATGACACAAAGATTGGCTGGGTGGTTAACAGTGAGGTTGAGTGTCTTGGGCTACAGGAAGATATAGACGGCTGGTCAAATAGAATTTAACCCTGAAAACTGTGAGGTGATACACTTTGGAAGGAGTACTTTGACAAGGAAGTATTCAATGAAGGGCATGACACTAGGAAGTTCTGAGGAACAAAGGAACCTTGGTGTGTGTGTCCATAGATCTCTGAAGGCGGAGGGGCATGTTAGTGGGGGTGGAGAAAAAGGCATATGGGACACTTGCCTTCATTAATCGAGTCATAGATTACAAAAGTAGGGAGGTCATGTTGGAGTTGCATAGAACCTTGGTGAGGCCACAGCTGGAGTACTGTGTGCAGTTCTGGTCGCCACATTATAGGAAGGATGTGATTGCACTGGAGGGGGTGCAAAGGAGATTCACCAGGAAGTGGCCTGGGATGAAACATTTAAGTTATGAAGAGAGGTTGGATAGACTTGGGTTGTTTTCATTGGAGCAGAGAAGACTGAGGGGCGACCTGATCGAGGTGTACAAGATTATGAGGGGCATGGACAGGGTGGATAGGGAGCCGCTGTTCCCCTTAGTTGAAGGGTCAGTCATGAGGGGGCACAAGTTCAAGGTGAGGGGCAGGAGGTTTAGGGGGGATATGAGGAAAAACTTTTTCACCCAGAGGGTGGTGACAGTCTGGAATGCGCTGCCTGGGAGGGTGGTGGAGGCGGGTTGCCTGACATCCTTTAAAAAGTACCTGGATGAGCACTTGGCACGTCATAACATTCAAGGCTATGAGCCAAGTGCTGGTAAATGGGATTAGATAGGTAGGTCAGGTGTTTCTCACGTGTCGGTGCAGACTCGATGGGCCAAAGGGCCTCTTCTGCACTGAGATTTTGTGATTCTGTCATTACAGTAGTTCTGATGAAAGGTCAGAAATGTTAAATCATTTCTCTCCACAGACGCTGCCAAACCCAGCTGAGTATTTCCAGAATTTTGTTTTTTTTTAAATGAATAGATAGAGTGTTGCTTGAGGGTTAAATATTGACCAGGGCACCAGGGAGAACGCTCCACCCTTCTTTGCAAAGTGCCACATGATCTTTAGCATTCACCCGAGACAGAAGAGGTCTTGATTTAATGCCTCACCCAAAAGAAACTTTAAAAATTGCGACATTACAATTTCTCAAAAAATTTATCAAGGTTCAGATTGGAGGCCATTTCAATTAAAATAGTTATGCCTAGATTACATTTTTCTCTTTAAATTAGTCTTTCAAAAGTATTTGGGGCAAGAAATGTCTATAGGATAAGCAATCCTTGCAACCATAAAGCTCCATGTAAGCACATATTAAAAGCTATCTTTATCTACTCGCCTGTGCTAATGGAACAATTTCTACCCAGCTCTCCTTGAATCGGGCAGGTTAATTAGGGGAATATTAATATAACTAACAAAGTGGGAAAATTCAGCCAGTAAACCATAATCAGAGGCACTAACTTTGATGAATGATTAAATAACTAGGATTATTCTTGAAAGTCAAGCATAGCTGGAGTGTATTTCCATCCATTGTTTTATCTCTACCTTTTAGCCTATTTCGATCCCTTCCCCCCACCCCACTCCCACTAGAGCGTTTCTATCTGTACCTTGCTCGTCCTGCTTTCTACCCTTAATTATCACATTTCTTTAGATAATATCACCACCTTCAACACCTCTTTGTCCTTTTGTCTGTGACATCTTTTGGTTATCTCCACCTATCACTGACCCTCTATCCAGCTCTTCTTGTCCCCCCCCCTTAAACCAGCTTATATTTCACCTCTTTTCTATTTTTACTTAGTTCCGTTGAAGGGGCATTCGGACTCGAAACGTTAACTGTGTTCCTCTCCGCAGATGCTGCCAGACCTGCTGAGTTTTTCCAGGTATTTTTATTTTTGTTTTGGATTTCCAGCATCCGCAGTTTTTTGCTTTTATTTAAGCATAGTTGGATCTCTACTTTACGCCTGACCTGTACTAGGCTGCTGTAGATGTGTACTAAACTAGTGCCAAATAAACACAATTTGGCTGAATCATCTCTGCCCTTCGTACCTGATGCATGGCACAGAAGCACCTTGCACTTTGGACTGTGCCTGTTCTGTACCAGGCTAAGGCCAACCAACACAAAAACAGAAATACCTGGAAAAACTCAGCAGCTCTGGCAGCATCAGCGGAGAAGAGCAAAGTTGACTTTTCGAGTCCTCATGACCCTTCAACAGAACTAAGTAAAAATAGGAAAGGGGTGAAATATAAGCTGGTTTAAGGGGGAGGGGGGGTTGTTGGGACAAGCAAGCAGTGATAGGAGGAGATAACCAAAAGATGTCACAGACAAAAGAACAAAGAGGTGTTGAAGGTGGTGATATTATCTAAAAGAATGTGCTAATTAAGAGTGGAGAGCAGGACAAACAAAGTACAGATAGCTCTAGTGGGGGTGGGGTGAAATAAACGATGGGTGGAATACATTTAAAAATAATGGAAATAGGTGGGAAAAGAAAAATCTATATAAATTATTGGAAAAAACAAAAAGGAGGGGGAAGAAATGGAAAGGGGGTGGGGATGGAGGAGGGAGTTCAAGATCTAAAATTGTTGAACTCAATATTCAGTCCGGAAGGCTGTAAAGTGCCTAGTCGGAAGATGAGGTGCTGTTCCTCCAGTTTGCGTTGAGCTTCACTGGAACAATGCAGCAAGCCAAGGACAGACATGTGGGCAAGAGAGCAGGGTGGGGTGTTAAAATGGCAAGCGACAGGGAGGTCTGGGTAATGCTTGCGGACAGACCGATGGTGTTCTGCAAAGCAGTCACCCAGTCTGCATTTGGTCTCTCCAATGTAGAGGAAACTGCATTGGGAGCAACGAATGCAATAGACTAAGTTGGGGGAAATGCAAGTGAAATGCTGCTTCACTTGAAAGGAGTGTTTGGGCCCTTGGACGGTGAGGAGAGAGGAAGTGAAGGGGTAGGTGTTGCATATTCTGCGTTTGCATGGGGAGGTGCCGTAGGAGGGGGTTGAGGAGTAGGGGGTGATGGAGGAGTGGACCAGGGTGTCACGGAGGGAACGATCCCTACGGAATGCTGCCAGAGGGGTGAAGGGAAGATGTGTTTGGTGGTGGCATCATGCTGGAGTTGGCGGAAATGGCGGAGGATGATCCTTTGAATGCGGAGGCTGGTGGGGTGATAAGCGACGACAAGGGGGACCCTATCATGTTTCTGGGAGGGAGGAGAAGGCGTGAGGGCGGATGCGCGGGAGATGGGCTGGACACGGTTGAGGGCCCTGTCAACGACCATGGGTGGAAAACCTCGGTTAAGGAAGGAGGAGGACATGTCAGAGGAGCTGTTTTTGAAGGTAGCATCATCAGAACAGATGCGACAGAGGCGAAGGAACTGAGAGAATGGGATGGAGTCTTTACAGGAAGCGGGGTGTGAGGAGCTGTAGTCGAGGTAGCTGTGGGAGTCGGTAGGCTTGTAATGGATATTGGTGGACAGTCTATCACCAGAAATTGAGACAGAGAGGTCAAGGAAGGGAAGGGAAGTGTCAGAGATGGACCATGTGAAAATGATGGAGGGGTGGAGCTTGGAAGCAAAATTAATAAATTTTTCCAGGTCCCGA
Source organism: Cetorhinus maximus (assembly GCF_964194155.1). Taxonomy (NCBI): domain Eukaryota; kingdom Metazoa; phylum Chordata; class Chondrichthyes; order Lamniformes; family Cetorhinidae; genus Cetorhinus; species Cetorhinus maximus. The sequence continues at coordinate 4,592,118 of NC_135881.1, forward strand.
CGAGAGCATGAAGCAGCACCGAAGTAATCATCGATGTACCGGAGAAAGAGTTGTGGGAGGGGGCCGGATTAGGACTGGAACAAGGAATGTTCCACATACCCCATAAAGAGACAGGCAAAATACTTCGGTGCTGCTTCATGCTCTAGTCAGGACCTGGAAAAATTTATTAATTTTGCTTTCAATCTCCACCCCTCCATCATTTTCACATGGTTCACATTTCCCCCAACTTAGTCTACTGCATTCGTTGCTCCCAACGCGGTTTCCTCTACATTGGAGAAACCAAACGCAGACTGGGTGACCGCTTTGCAGAACACCTTCGGTCTGTCCGCAAGCATTACCTAGACCTCCCTGTCGCTTGCCATTTTAACACTCCACCCTGCTCTCTTGCCCACATGTCTGTCCTTGGCTTGCTGCATTGTTCCAGTGAAGCTCAACGCAAACTGGAGGAACAGCAGCTCATCTTCCGACTAGGCACTTTACAGCCTTCCAGACTGAATATTGAGTTCAACAATTTTAGATCTTGAACTCCCTCCTCCATCCCCACCCCCTTTCCGTTTCTTCCCCCTCCTTTTTGTTTTTTCCAATAATTTATATGGATTTTTCTTTTCCCACCTATTTCCATTATTTTTAAATGTATTCCACCCATCGTTTATTTCCCCCCACCCCCACTAGAGCTATCTGTACCTTGCTTGTCCTGCTCTCCACTCTTAATTAGCACATTCTTTTAGATATCACCACCTTCAACACCTCTTTGTTCTTTTGTTTGTGACATCTTTTGGTTATCTCCACCTATCACTGGCTGCTTGTCCCAATGCTGCCAGACCTGCTGAGTTTTTCCAGGTATTTCTGTTTTTGTTTTGGATTTCCAGCATCCGCAGTTTTTTGTTTTTATTAAGGCCAACCAACCCTCCCTCTACATCTCTCTGATCTACAACCCCCCTGATAGGGGGTTGTTAACCTTCCGGGTTGTCTTGAAATCTCCGGGATTTGAAAAGTTATTTCCTGGACACTGCTGTGAGCAAGTCAGGAGGAAAAATCAATTCATCATTACATAAGTTTGTTTATTTCCCCACTTCACTAGCTATATCAATATTGGAAATGGGACAAAGGGGTGTTTGACTGGGCAGAGCTTATAGAGGCGAGCGGCGGGAAATCATAGGAATACGTCCAACCAGAGTAAAGGCATCCCTAGGTAGCAGCGACCACAATATGATTGCATTTTACATCCAGTTTGAAAGGGAGAAGTGTGGGTCCAAGTCTAGTATTTTAAACTTAAATAAGGGCAACTATGTGGGTATGAAAGTTGAGCTAGCTGGTGAACTGGGATACTAAGCTAGAGGATAAATCAATAGAGGAGCAGTGGCAGACATTTAAGGGGATATTTCAGAATACACAGATTAAGTACATTCCTACTATAAAGAAAAATTCTAAAGGGAGGATCCACCAACCGTGGTTAACTAAGAAGTTAAGGAAAGCATCAAACTTAAGGAAAAAGCATATAACTGTGCAAAGATGAGCAGCAGGAGAGATGGTTGGTCAGAATATTATGAACAGCAGAGAATGACTGAAAGGTTAATTGGAGAAATAAATTAGAATAGGAGAGGAAGCTAGCTAGAAATGTAAAAACAAATAGCAAGAGCTTCAATAAATTTAAGCAATTTATTGGAGTTCTTTGAAGGAGTAACATGCGCCCTGGATAAAGGGGAGCCTGTAGACGTGCTGTACTTGGATTTCCATAAGGCATTTGATAAGGTGCCACATCAAAGGTTGTTGCGAAAAATAAAAGCTCATGGTAACATAGTAGCCTGGAGAGAGGATTGGCTGGCTGGCAGAAAACAGAATGCATAAATGGGTCTTTTTCTGATTGGCAGGGTGTGACGGGGAGTTCCGCAGGGATCTGTGCAGGGGCCTCAGCAATTTAGTGACTTAGGGGAGCGAGCATGGTACAGTGCCACATTTAGCATGGTAGCTAAATTTGCAGGTGACACAAAGATAGGTAAGAAAATGTTATGAAGAAGACATTAGGAATTTGCAGAGAGATATAGGTAGATTGAGTGAGTGAGTGAGCAAAAGTCTAGCAGATGGAGTATAACGTGGGAAAATGTGAAATTGTTCATTTTGGCAGGAAGAATAAAAATGCAGAGTTTTTTTTAAAAATTCATTCATAGGATGTGGGCATCGCTGGCTAGGCCAGCATTTATTGCCCTTGAGAAGGTGGGGGTGAGCTGCCTTCTTGAACCGCTGTAGTCCATGTGGTGTAGGTACACCCACAGTGCTGTTAGGGAGGGAGTTCCAGGATTTTGACCCAGCGACAGTGAAGGAACGGCGATATATTTCCAAGTCAGGATGGTGAGTGGTTTGGTGGGGAACTTCCAAGTGGTGGTGTTCCAATCAGTTTGCTGCCCATGTCCTTCTAGATGATAGTAGTTGTGGATTTGGAAGATGCTGTCTAAGGAGGCTTGGTGAATTCCTGCAGTGTGTCTTGTAGATGTGTCACACTGCTGCCACTGTGCGTCAGTGGTGGAATGAATGTTTACTTAAATAGAGAATGACTGCAGAATTTGGAGGTGCAGAGGGATCTGGGTGTTCTAGTACATGAGTCACAAAAAGTTAGTATGCAGGTACAGCAAGTAATTAAGGCGGCTAAGAAATGCTATCCTTTATTACAAGAGGAATTGAAGATAAAAGTAAGGATGTTATGCTTCAGTTATACAAGGCATTGATGAGACCACATCTCGAATACCGTGTGCAGTTTTGGTCTCCTTATTCAAGGAAGGATGTAAATGCGTTAGAGGCGGTTCAGAGGAGGGTTTACTGGATTGATAATGGAATGAGCGGGCTGACTTATGAGGAAAGGTTGGACAGGCTGGGCTTGTTTCCGCTGGAGTTTAAAAGAGTGAGGGGGTGACTTGATTGAAGTATACAAGATCCTGAACAGTCTTGACAAGGTGGACATGGAAAAGATGCTTCCTCTTGTGGGTGAATCCAGAACTGTTTTAAAATTAGGGGTTGCCCCTTTAGGACAGAGACAAAGAGAAATGTTGTCTCTCAAAGGGTTGTGAAACTCTGGAACACTGCCTCAGAAGCCAGTGGAGGCAGGGTCATTGAATATTTTTATGGCCGGGGTGGATTCTTGTTAGGCAAGGGAATAAAAGGTTATCGAGGGTAAGATGGGAATGTGGAATACGGAACACAAACAGATCAGCCATGATCTTATTGAACGGCGGGTCCGAATATCCTACTTCTGCTCCTGTTTCTTTTTTGTATTTGGCCGAACTATTCAGATAAGACCCAACACAAAAGCCTGATCTCTACCCTGCATATGATTCACCAGTCAAATGCGGCTGATACATTTATGAACAGAATTCACTTAGTCATATGAGCTGCAGTTTAAAACTCTTGTTCATTTCCTGTAGAAATGCTCAGATTTAGATTTCTGAAATATGCTTCCCAAGCCCAAAACTTCTCTCCGGAGGAAAAAATTCTCTTCAGATCAGAAGTGCAGTGAGCCAAACAGTTGCTAAGGCAACTTACATCCAACTCCAAGTCTGCTGCAACAAAGAACTTTTAAAATTCCTACATTGTAACTGGGATAGCTTTAGCGTTTAGAATGGGCGTCATGTTTCTAATTCCCAAGCAACTGAGGCAATCTCAACCACGTAACTATGGGGACACCATCAACAGAGTAGTAAAAGGTTTCCCACGGGGAGACTGGATTGGGGGGGAAAATAGAAAGATACCGGGCTGGTTACAGAGCACATCTACAGTCTACCCGTTTTGGCTGGGTGGGGGTAGGATGTGGTAAATGTATGAAGGAATAGCTGTGTGAGGTTAAAGGAGCCTTTTCAGTTATCTTTGGTTAACCCTTTCTGATCTGAGATTGGAAAAGCTAGTTCCTTGTAACAGCTTTGATTAGCTGTTTTTCATATTGAACCGAAATAGATCACATTTGGATCTAATTCACAACTTTGTTAAAATGGTAGCTTCCAGTCAGATACTTGGGATGTTCCATTTTCATCACCGTTACATTTCAGCCCTTATCTCTATCCAAAAAATGGAAGAACAGAAGATGGAATAACAAAGAATGACATAGCAATTCCATCAAGCTCTCTTTAAATTCTCTCTTCTCTAAATAACAACTAATGCCAACTTCTCCAGTCTCTCCACATGATGGAAGTCAGTCATCCTGTATCATTCTGGTACGGTACCTCTACAGCCTCTTCAAGACCTTGGAACCCTCGTATTCTACCCCCTACAAGATGGCCCCTGGACAGTCAAATCTTCTCATTGTGCATTTCAATCCTTGGCCAACCGCTGCCAAACTTGGCCCTCTCTCCACAAATCTTCCCTGTTCCACTGTTTACGTTCCCCAGCTCGAACGGTGGGTGCATTTGATTGAGATGTACAAAATTGAGGGGCCTGGATAGAGTGGATGGGAAGGACCTGGATAGAGTGGATGACAAGGGCCTATTTAATTTAACAGAGAGGTCAGTGACTAGGAGGCATAAGTTTAAAGTGATTGGTAGAAAGGTCAGAGGGGAGATGAGGATAAACGTTTTCACCCAGAGAGTTGTGGGGGGGTCTGGAACTCACTGCCTGAAAGGGTAGTAGAGACAGAAACCCTCAACTCATATAAAAGGGTTCTGAAAATGCATCTCAAGTGCTGTAACCTGCAGGGCTATGGACCAAATGCTGGCAAGGGCCTCTTCTGCACTGTGAGATTCTGTGATGTGGGATTAAGCTGGGTGGCTCATTTTTCCACTGGTACAGACACGATGGGCCGAGTGGCCTCTTTCTATGCTGTAAACTTTCTATGATTCTAGGGATGGGTAACAAATGCTAGCCTTACCAAAGATGCCCACAACTCATGAAATAATATTTTTTTTAAAAAAGTGCAAAATTAGAGCAATGTGGAAATTTCAGAGGGTTGTGGGGTTGGAGATTACAGAGATAGGGAGGGGCAAGGCCATGGTGGGATCTGAAAACAAGGATGAGAATTCTGAAGTCAAGACATAGCTTGACTGGGAGCTGATGTGGGTCAGTGAGCACAGCGGTGATAGGGGAACAGGACTTGGTTCAGGTTAAGACACGGGCAGCGGAGTTTTGGACGGCCTCAAGTTTATGGAGGGCTGAATTTGGCAGCCTCACCAGGAGTGCATTGGAATAGTTGAGCCTAAAGGTATCAAAGGCATGAATGAGGGCTTCAACAGCAGTGGAGCTGAGACAGGGGTGAAGTCAGGCGATGTTACAAAGGTGGAAATAGTCAGTCTTAGTGATGGCATGAACTTGAGGTCGGAAGCTTACCTCATGTTCAAATGTGACACCAAGTTTGTGAACAGGTTGACTTCATCTCAGGCTGTTGCCATGAAGAGAGATGGAGTCGGTAGGTAGGGAAGGGGCTCTGGAGTAGAGACGGAAAACAATGGCTTCAGTCTTCCCCAATATTCAACTGAAGGAAATTTCTGCTTATCCAATACTAGATGTCGGATAAGCGGTCTGAATTTAACAACAGAGGAGGAGGCATGACAGGCGGGGGTGAGATGGAGCTGAGTGTTGTCAGAATACAGCCTACATCACATCTGATGAATTAGCTGGAAACTGAGACATTTGGGGGGGTGGGAGGGAAACAGCAACTATTTGGTGCACAGCAGATTCCCACAAAACCGAATGAAAGAACATGATCATTTAATTTATTCCTCAGGGGATAAGAACAAAACACTGCGGATGCTGGAAAGTGTTTTGCGATGGATTTTTGGTTCAGACACCAGAAAAGAACACTCTGCTAGTCTATCAACAATCCCATTGCATTTTTGAACAACCATCTGAACAGGCATCTTGGGATTAATTTTAATGCTGCATCCAGAGTAGAGACACCACTGACAACTACTCGACAGCACTCAGCATCGCACTGGAGACAGAGTCCAAATCAAACACTCATGCCCTGGGAGTGAGGTTTGAACTCACAAACTTCAGATTCAGACAGAAGGCTGTCCACTGAATTTTTCAGGTACCTTTATCCTGTTGCGCGCTTTAGAAGCATTCACATGGTTGGATCAGAGTGGTGTGGATTACAAAAACCAAAGAAAACTGTTGATTTACAAACCAATAATCCCTGAGCAGAATTAACTCCATTGTGGGCAAGGCTTATATGCTCCATTTCACTCAATTACTTAATGAAACAGTTATTACAGGAATCAGTAATGCCTGACTTGACTCCCCTCAGTATCACATTTCAACCCACATGTGCAGCTTTATATTAGATCCATGCCTCCGAGGATAATTTATTACGGGAAGAGAATAAAACCCTGAATTATGCAGGATTTGAGTAACTCCACTGCTCTCTTCAACTGTGCCCACTCCTCCTCGCAGGGATTTAAAATGAATCCACACTGTTACCATCAATGTTTGATGTGGAGTAAGTTTCTAGGTGGTGTTTTAATGAGCTGTACATAAAACCCACGTCTAGGTAGTCAGTGTGCTTGGTGGTTGCAAATTCTTGAAGGTTTTCCTTCAAAGATTCGGGAATTGAAGAACAATGTTCTAGACACTGCTGTAAGCAACCCAGGAGAAAAATTAATGGGGCATTAAATAAAATTGCATGCTTTTTTCTCCCTATTTTCTTTGAACACTTATTTCTTCCAAAAACATTGGAGATGGGAAAATTAACGGTTTGACTAGGCAAGGCAGTTAGAGATGGGCAGGCACGTGGATGGAAGCTCTGGGAATACATCCAGAGTTGATTATCCTGGTGTCAGTTAGGCACAATGAAGGCTAGTGGCTCACTTCCCACTTCAGGGACTTGAGAACATTATCTAGTCCAAAAATCCCTTGGATTTCTCTTTGGCGTCCAGGCCTACATTTATTTTACCCAACAAAACCATAAAAATAGGATCAGCTGCTGTTTGTCAGACCTTGCTGCATGCAAAATGGCTGCTTCATCATTCTTAATGACAAATAACTTTACTGCAAAAGTAATTCATTGCCCATGAAGCACTTTGAAATGCCCCGTGGACATGGAAGGCATTATAGAAAAGCAAGTTTTATTTCTTTTCAGTCAGACAGTACACTGCCAGGAAATGCTGGAAGAACTCAGCAGGTCTAGCAGCATCCGTGCAGGGAGAAACAGCTGACGTTTCGAGTCCCTATGACTACTCTTCTTCAGAGCTGAAGAGAAGTGGAAATGTACACTGCCAGTCAAGAATGACACTCCAGTGCAGTCCTGAGGTAGTACTTTAATGTCAGCGGTGCTGTCTTTCAGATGAGGCATTAAACCAAGGCTCTCTTCTGCTGAGTCATATTGGACTCAAAACACGAACTCTGCTTCTCTCTGCGCAGATGCTGCCAGACTTCCTGTGTTTTCCCAGCACTTTCTGTTTTTACTTCAGATCTCCAATGGTATTTTGCTTTTAGTTTTGTTTCTGTGACGTTGATTCAGGGATAAAGATTGGCCAAAGCACCTGGAATAACTCAGATAAAAACAAAAAACTACTGCGGATGCTGGAAATCCAAAACAAAAACAGAATTACCTGGAAAAACTCAGCAGGTCCGGCAGCATCGGCGGAGAAGAAAAGGGTTGACGTTTCGAGTCCTCATGACCCTTCTGCTGAAGGGTCATGAGGACTCGAAACGTCAACTCTTTTCTTCTCCGCCGATGCTGCCAGACCTGCTGAGTTTTTCCTGGAATAACTTGCCCGCCTGTCTTCAAAACAGTGCCAAGGGATCTTTTACTTCCACCTGAGAGTGCAGATGGGGCCTCGGTTTAACATCTCAGCTGAAAGACAACACCTCCAACAGTGCAGCATTCCCTCAGTGCTATACTGGACTGTCAGCCTAGATTTTTGCGCAGGATCAAGATCACTTGGTTTTGAGCTTGAATTCAATGTTTGTGCTTCACTGCTGTACTGAAGGCGTACTTCATTTTCATTGGCTAAAGGGAAACATCTTGTGGTTTGTTTCCACACATGTTTGACTGTTAGCTGCTTTTTTTATCCAAGGGATACAGATCGCTCAGAGTTTTTCTAGTCTGTCAGTAACAAGCAACCGGAAAAAGGTTGACATTCCGAGGCCCGAGTAGATTTTGCTCTGGACCTGCTCAACACCCGCCTGAATCAAGGGGGTCGGAGGTTGATCAAAATCTAGTTATCCTAGCTCCACAGGCAGCAAGCCTGAGTGAAGAAATCAATATTGGGCTGCCTGTGTATTACTGGCAGTGACCATCTGGCAGGTCCAGGGTTGAGGAATTGGAGTAGGTTATTGAGCAATCCCTGTGGGGGATATCCAAACAGGCCTGCTCCTTCTGGCTCCACACGATGGGTTTACTTGACAGAACAAAAATAAATTGACTTAAATTGAAGTTGGTGGCCCTCGGGGTTACTGAAGACTCTGGGGTGCGGCAGGCTACTGTGCTCAGCTGACTGATATCTGGATGGGGCCTTCAAGCATTAGGCCCCTAAATATGCAAATGAAGAGTCTGATACCTGTTTAGAGAGTCGGGATAAATGGGTCTTTTTCTGGATGGCAAGCTGTAACTAGTGGGGTGCCACAGGGTTCGGTCCTTAGGCCCCAACTATTTACAATCTATATGAATGACTTGGATTCAGGGATAGAAGGTACTATAGCTAAATTTGCAGATGACAGCAAAATAGGTGGGAAAGTAAGTTGCAATGAAGAAATAAGAAATTTACAAATGGATATGGACAGGTTAGGTGAATGGGCCAAAATTTGGCAGATGGAGTTTAACGTAGTTAAGTGTGAGGTTATCCATTTTGGTCGGAAGAATAAAAAAGTGACTTATTATTTAAATGGAGAGAAAACTTCAGAATGCTTCAGTGCAGAGGGATCTGGGTGTCCTCGTGCATGAATCGCTGAAAGCTAGTCTGCAGGTACAGCAGGTAATAAGGAAGGCAAATGGAATTTTGGCATTTATTGCTAAAGGAATAGAGTATAAAAATAGGGAAGTGTTGTTGCAACTGTACAAGGCATTGGTGAGACCGCACCTGGAGTACTGTGCACAGTTTTGGTCCCCTTACTTGAGGAAGGATGTAGTTGCATTGGAGGTGGTTCAGAGGAGGTTCACTAGATTGATTCCAGAGATGCGGGGCTTGTCTTATGAGGAGAGATTGAGCAGTTTAGGTCTATACTCGCTAGAGTTTAGAAGGATGAGAGGTGATCTAATTGAGGTATATAAGATGCTAAAGGGAATAGACAAAGTAAACGTGGAGCGGATGTTTCCCCTTGTGGGGCATTCTAGAACGAGAGGCCACAGTTTTAGGCTAAGAGGTGGCAGATTTAAATCAGAGATGAGGAGGAATTACTTTTCTCAAAGGGTCGTGAATCTGTGGAACTCACTACCTCAGAGTGCAGTGGATGCCGGGACGCTGAATAAATTTAAGGAGGAGACAGACAAGTTTTTAATTAGTAACGGGTTGAAAAGTTATGGGGAGAGGGCGGGAAATTGGAGTTGAGGCCGAAATGAGATCAGCCATGATCGTATTGGATGGCGGGGCAGACTCGAGGGGCTGAATTGCCTACTCCTGCTCTTAGTTCTTATGTTTAAGCTGTAAAGAAATGGGCTCCACAAATTTCTTTGTGCCTCCACATCTTGTGTGCAGATCATTCTACTGCTAAACTGGTGTGCTCCGTTGCCGTATTAGGCCTGAAAAATGAAAACAAATGATTTCTACCTCTTGTGTCTGGTCCAATTCGCACTGTAGTTTAACAGTTCAGAAGAGGAATGTATCCAATGCAAACCTACAGTTCACCTATATTTACATTCTAATAAACCCACAACTATTTATAGCCTCATGCTGTCTAGAGGAGCATTCATTTTAATTCTGTCCAATGGTTACATGAGGGGACATGATTAGCCAGTTGTCAAAAGACAGCAACAGAGGCTTTCGCTTTGATCCACGAGCTGGCGATCTATATATTGGGCAGATAAGGAAGGTGTACTCCAGTTCATTGGGAATGAGGCTCTGCCTACAGAAGTGGCTCGATATGCTAAAGCAAGAAAACTATCTGGGCTAAAGACCCAGGCACATAACAGTGTAGTCTTTTAGATGAGACCTTAAACCAAGACAAATTCCAGTGGTTCACAAGGATGTGAAAGCTCGCATGGCATGGTTCTCTTAGTGTCCTGGCTAACATTCATCCTTGAACCAACAGCACAGAAAACAGATTAACAGGATATTCTTCTCATTTGTTTGTAAGGCTGTCTTGTGCAAGTTGCTGCATTCGCCTGTCAACTGTGAAGGCGCTTGAAAAATAATCGCTTCTCAAACAATCTATAATGTCCTGATTACATGATAAACGATTTTTAAATCAAGTTCCTTATCTTCTCTATTTTTGGCAGTATCCTGTACAACAGGCCTTGGACCTTCACTTGAGCCACTGAATAAAATAAATTGTTACTTGTTTATCAAGGGGTAAGTTAGTTGAGTACCAGGTATAGTCCTCAAACATTAAACTCATGTCAGATTGGTAGAATTGATTAGGAAATTTAGAAGAGACTTCTTTACCCAAAGAGTAGTGAGAGTGTGGAGCTTGCTACCACAGGGAATAGTATAGATTCATTTAATGGGAGGCTAGAAAAGCATGTATGAGGCAGAAGGGAATAGATGGTTACTATGCTAGATTTAGATGAGGAAAGATGGGAGGAGGCTCGAGTGGAGCATAAACGCTAGCATGGACTGGTTGGGCAGAATGGCCTGTTCTTGTGCTGTACATCCTATGAAATGTAATCTTAGCTGGTACCTTCCCCAATCCTGCTAGACAAGTTCACCCAGCAGTGACAATTATAAAATGCATTCAGTTACAGTTTATGGCACCACTGTGCTAGAACCTGTTTTACAGAGGAGTATGGTACTTAGTTCATTGTATGTTAATGCACAAAAATCACTACAAAAGAGAACAAAATGCAAAGAAAAGTACTTGCCTCAGCAGATAAAGACAAGACACATAATTTGCATAAAATCATCTGCAAAGAATTTTGGAACACTTTCAGAGTAACCCAAGTGCCTTCAGGTTATAAATCCCACATGGACAAGGCCAAGTTTACTGCAGCACTGTGCAACTTAGTTACACCAGGAAAATGGGACACATTTCAATGCTGATGATGAATGCCTTGAACTTAAAAAGAAATATCTAATTCCTTTAAGATGGGATACTGTTTCAAAAGTTGAAGGTTTAATTCGCAAATCCAGCTTCAAAACAGCCCATTGTACCAATGCTAGTTTTTAAATCCTCTGGCATGTAATTGGGTGCATTAAAATATAAATTTGTAAGCAGGTCCATTGGGACTCACCAGCATGACCACACACCAGTTGAGAATTCCTCTGTAGTTGTTGTATCCACTCGCTGAGCTCAACAAGGACTCCTGGAGCTTGTGACAACTGGAACAAACAAAACGATAATGAGGAAACAATTCACACAACAGTACAATTCGTGCCCAGTTTAAATTCTTTTAGAAAAGCTAATTTTCAGGATGTGGGCAGCACTGGCAAAGTCGGCATTTATTGCCCCATCTCAGTTGCCCTGAGAAGGTTGTGGTCCTCATGTGATGATTCTGGCCAATCTTTGCAATGGATTGATACATCGGAGCAGCTTCCAGGCTATGTCAGAGGGGGAATTAAGGGTTGGTATGGAACTGGAGTCACGCATAAGCCAGACTGGGTAAGTAAGACAAGTTCCTTCCCTAAGGGACATCAGTGAACAAACTGGATTATCCGACAGCTTTATTTTCACTTTTACTGATATCAGCTATTAAACCAAAATCAAATTTTCTAACCGTCAGAGGGATTGAAATTCACTTTCTCTGGGTTATTAGTCCAGACCTCTGAATTAACTGATCCAGTAACAACCTATATATTGCTGTATCTACGTAATTAAAACTGAGAGCTGGACTGGAGTTGATTTTACTGTGCACAGTGGAATAGTCTGACCAAAGGATTCTCACACCTTTGTTCCCTGGTTTTATACCTATATTTAATTTTATAGTTGAGGTGCTGGTCAACAGGGGGTCGTACCGGTAGGTGTGGGGGGGTGGGGAAGAGTGCCATGGGTCATTGTCCCAATAAGCTGAGACGTGGTACCTGATGTGTATGCTGTCTATAGATACGTTTATGATGACCCAATGAATAAAGATGGGAGGAGGCTCGAGTAACAAACTGGTTGGGCCAAATGGCCTTTTTCTGTACCATCCAAACATATGCAAAAGCATTTCCCCCCCACAAACAATGACGATCAATAAAATCTGCCAAGTTTTTAAGCCACATGTACTTGACAGGTGAAATTCAGAGCAGCAGCTGAAAGGTCATTCACATTGGTACTATTTAAAAAAAATTCCTTTATGGGATGTGGGCTGGTTGGGCCAGCAGTTATTGCCCATCCCTAGTTGCCCTCGAGAAGGTGATGGTGAGCTGCCTTTTTGAACCGCTGCAGTCCATGTGGTGTAGGTACACCCACCGTGCTGTATGGAAGGGAGTTCCCGGATTTTGACCCAGCGACAGTGAAGGAACGGCGATATATTTTCAAGTCAGGATGGAGAGAGGCTTGGAAGGGAATTTCTAGGTGGTGGTGTTCCCATGTGTCTGCTGCCCTTGCCCTTCTAGGGTGGTACCGGTCGTGGGTTTGGAAGATGCAGAAGCTTCATACCACTAATTATAAACCAATGGCACCTGATGTGGAAGCTGATTCAAGTAGAACATCTACAGCACTCTTGTCACCAGGAATTTCAGTGAATCATAATGAGGCCATGAGAAAGGTCTAGCTTTAGTTTTAAGGTTAACTGCCTTATTCTGGACCCTCTCACAGGAAGAAAAAAAGTCTCTTATCCAACCCATCAAATCCCTTAACCATCCCAACTCAACTTCAATTTGAAAAATCCTTAAACTTCTATCCTCGAGATACAAACCTAGGCTATGCTATCTGTCCTCATAATTAAACCCTTTTAGCCTTGGTATCATCCTGCATCCTCTAGGCCAATGTATCCTTCCTGAAGGTGCCCAGAACTGAATGCAGTTACTCCAAAAGGTGCCCAACTCCAGCTCTGCACTGCTTCAACATAACCTCTGGCCCTTTATGCTTCAGCAATTGAAATACTGACCAGTTTTTTCCTTGTTGCAAATGTTCACTCATTTATAATTCTGCATTTTTCATTTCAGCCTTCCAGCATTTCAGCTTTTTTGTTCAGCCTCACCTGTTGTTCCTCTCTCTTCTCTTTGCCCACCGAGCTATACATCGCCCTCACCTTGATCCCACAGCTTTCTGTCCTCCACCTTTCATAAATCTCTCATCTAAGGGGGGGGGAGACAGTGGAGTAGTGGTGATGTCACAGGGCTAGTCATCCAGAGGCTCCAGGCTAATTCTCTGGGGACACGGGCTCAAATCCCACTCTGAATTCAATTAAATGAATCTGGAATATGAAACTAGCATTGATCATCGTAAAAATGGTTCACTAATGTCTGTCATCCTACCTGGTTTGGCCTACATGGGACTGTCGGCCCACAGTAACACAGATGACTTGTAACTGCCCTCTGAAACGACCTAGCAAGCCACGCAGTTTAAGGGCGATTAAGAATAGGCAACAAATTCTCAGCGACACCCACGTATCATGAAATAATAAATTTAAGACGATCCAAACGTCGGTTCCCTGCATCCTATCCCATGCACGCCAGGAAAGGTCGAAGGCTCAAAGCCCAGGATGACAATTTGTGAAATAGCACCAAATCAAAAATAAGCACTAAGAAATGTGCCAGATTTTCAAATTCCCAGCTGATTTAGCTAACATCCGGCCATCCAACCAAGATCATACTTGTCTCCAATTTCATATTAGTTAACCTTTAGTACCCTTAATCTAATAAATGTTGCCTACCCAGTGTCTCACATCCCAAGGTAAAATATGGAAAAAAAAAATCCATTTCCTTGCAAGTAGCTATTAAGCAGTAACAGCTGGCGTAGGACTTGCTGACTTAATCTCTCAGCAGCACCTATTTGTTAATCCGTAGGATAAGGTAACTGCTTACCAGCCGCATCCTCTCCAGTAAGCCAGTTTAGAAATCTACCAGAATAGTACCACATGAGAAGTGATATTTAAACAATGAGGCAACGGTGTTCTCCCCCAGTCAGAGAACACTGGGGAAAAATCGATACTTCAAAGACCAAACAAATGTTTTTGACCGATTTAAATACTGTCAAAATGTTTTCAAAATGAGCAATCGTGAAAAATAGACCTCGGAGCTACCGAGCGTTTTAAGAACGTAAGAAATAGGAGCAGCACTAAACTATACAGTGCCTCAAGCCTGCTTCAATAAGATCACAGCTTATCTACCTCAACTCCGCTTTCCTGCCTGCTGCCCACATCCCTCGATTTCCCAAGAGACAAATAAAAATCCACTATCTCTGCCTCGAATAACCATAGAAAATGAAGTTACGCTTTGGTTTATTAATCCACGATACTTCAGTAGCTGGGCAACAAAAACTTGCACGTATATAGCACTTCTAATGTAGCAAACCATCTGAAGCTCTTCACCGGAGCATTATTAAGAAAAAACACCAAGTCACATAAGGACATTGAGTAACCTAAAGTTTGGTCAGAGGTAGATTTTAAGGTGTGTCTTAAAGGAGGAAAGAGGACAGGGGTTTATAGAGGGAATACAGAGCTAAAAGCCCAGGCACCTGAAGGCACCATCAGCAATGGTGAAGTGTTGAAAATTGGGTATGCAGAAGCAGCCAGACTTGGAGGAGCAGAGAGGTTTGGGTGAATTGCAGGAGGTTACAGAGATGCATGTTTTAATTGTTAATTCAGCTCGCTCTAAGTTCCAAGGAAATTGGTTGTGTGGCTTCGCAGAGATTATTTGATTACTGGTAAAAAAAAAATCTTTTCAAGTTTGAATGCCGATTCCAGGTTCTTAACAGTGCTGAGATTTATTTTATAAGCAGTGTGGGAAGGTAGGTGGAGCCAGAGGTAAGCTCAGGTCAGGTGGAAGCAGTAAAGTAAATCCACGACACCTGTGTGCGACAAAGCACAAAGCATTGACTAAGCAAGTCTTATTTAACCCACAAAGCTCCTATCCTACCAGTTTTTATTCCACATATTCCCTCTCCAGAGGAAAGGTTCTGCAATTAAATGTTTTCCAATCCACAAATAAAATCCAAGTGGAATTTCAAGGAAAAACAGTGACTCATCTGCACCATTCTACCCTAGTTACACGCCTGAACAAGAACAAAGAACAAAGAAAAGTACAGCACAGGAACAGGCCCGTCAGCCCTCCAAGCCTGCGCAGATCATATTGCCTATCAAACTAAAACATTTTGCACTTCCAGGGTCCGTATCCCTCTATTCCCATCCTATTCATGTATTTGTCAAGCTGCCTCTTAAACACCACTATCGTACCTGCTTCCACCACCTCCTCTGGCAGCGAATTCCAGACACTCACTACCCTCTGCGTAAAAAACTTGCCCCGCACATCTCCTCTATAGGTTTCTCCTCTCACCTTAACTCTATGTCCCCTAGTAATTGACTCTTCCACCCTGGGGAAAAAGCTTCTATCTACTCTGTCCATGCCACTCATAATTTTGTAAACTTCTATCAAGTCGCCCCTCAATCTCCGTCGCTCTAGTGAGAACAATCCGAGTTTCTCCAACCTCTCCTCATAGCTAATAACCTCCAGACCAGGCAGCATCCTGGTAAACCTCCTCTGCACCCTCTCCAATGCCTCCATATCCTTCTGGTAATGTGGCAACCAGAATTGCACGCAATATTCCAAGTGTGGCCTAACCAAGGTTCTATACAGCTGCAGCATGACTTCCCAGCTTTTATACTCAATACCCCTGCCAATGAAGGCAAGCATGCCATATGCCTTCCTGACTACCTTATCCACCTGCGTTGCCACTTTCAGTGACCTGTGGACCTGTACACCCAGATCCCTCTGCCCGTCAATGCACTTAAGGGTTCTGCCATTTACTGTATAATTCCTGCCTGTATTAGACCTTCCAAAATGCATTACCTCGCATTTGTCCGGATTAAACCCCATCTGCCATTTCTCCGCCCAAGTTTCCAACCGATCTATATCCCGTTGTATCCTTTGACAATCCTCTTCACTATCTGCAACTCCTCCAACCTTAGTGTTGTCTGCAAACTTACTAATTAGCCCAGTTACATTTTCCTCCAAATCATTTATGTATACTACAAACAGCAAAGGTCCCAGCACTGATCGCTGCGGAACTCCACTAGTCACAGCTCTCCATTCAGAAAAGCACCCTTCCACTGCTACCCTCTGTCTTCTATGACCAAGCCAATTCTGTATCCATCTTGCCAGTTCACCTCTGACCCCATGCGACTTTACCTTCTGTACCAGTCTGCCATGAGGGACCTTGTCAAAGGCCTTACTAAAATCCACGTATATAACATCCACTGCCCTTCCATCATCGATCATCTTTGTCACTTCCTTGAAAAACTCGATCAAGTTAGTGAGACACGACCTCCCCTTCACAAAACCATGCTGCCTCTCGCTAATATGCCGATTTGCTTCCAAATGGTAGTAAATCCTGTCACAAAGAATCTTCTCCAATAATTTCCCCACCACTGACGTAAGGCTCACCGGCCTGTAATTTCCTGGATTATCCCTGCTACCCTTCTTAAACAACGGAACAACATTGACCATTCTCCAGTCCTCTGGGACCTCACCCGGAGCCAGTGAGGATACAAAGATTTCTGTCAAGGCCCCAGCAATCTCCTCCCTTGCCTCCCTCAGTACTCTGGGGTAGATCCCATCTGGCCCTGGGGACTTATCCACCTTGATATTCTTCAAGACACCTAACACCTCCTCTTTTTTGATCTCAACATGATCCAGGCTATCTACACACTCTTCCCTAGACAAATCGACTGCTAAGTCCTTCTCTTTGGTGAATACTGATGAGAAGTATTCATTTAGTATCTCTCCCATTTCTTCTGGCTCCGCACACACATTCCCACCTCTGTCCCTGAGTGGGCCTACCCTTTCCCTGGCTACCCTCTTGCTTTTTACATATGTATAAAAGGCCTTGGGATTTTCCTTAATCCTGGTTGCCAGTGACTTTTCATGACCCCTTTTAGCCCTCCCGACTCCTTGCTTAAGTTTCTTCCTACTTTCTTTGTATTCTCCACGGGCTTCATCTGTTCCCAGCCTTCTAGCCCTTGCGAATGCTTCCCTTTTCTTTTTGACTAATCTCACAATATCCTTTGTTATCCAAGGTTCCTGAAACTTGCCATGCTTATTCTTCATCCTAGCAGGAACATGCCGGTCCTGAATTCTTTTCAACTGATGTTTGAAAGCCCCCCACATGTCAGTTGTAGATTTGCCCTCAAACATCCGCCTCCAGTCTAGATTCCTCAGTTCCTGCCTAATATTGTTATAATTAGCCTTCCCCCAATTAAGCACCTTAACCCAAGGACTCCTGTTATCCTTATCCACCAGTACCTTGAAACTTACTGAATTATGGTCATTTTTCCCGAAATGCTCCCCTACTGAAACTTCGACCACTTGGCCGGGTTCATTCCCTAATACCAGGTCCAGTATTGCCCCTTCCCTAGTTGGACTATCTACATATTGTCTCAGGAAGCCCTCCTGGATGCACCTTACAAATTCTGCACCATCCAAACCCCTAGCACTAAGTGATTCCCAGTCAATATAGGGGAAGTTAAAATCACCCACAACAACCCTATTGCTTTTACATCTTTCCAAAATCTGCCTACATAACTGTTCCTCAATCTCCCGCCAGCAATTGGGAGGCCTATAGTAAACCCCCAACATTGTGACTGCACCCTTCCTATTCCGGAGCTCTACCCATATTGTCTTGCTGCATGAGCCCACCGAGGTGTCCTCCTGTCGTACAGCTGTGATATTCCCCTTAACCAGCAGTGCAACTCCCCCACCTCTTCTACATCCCTCTCTATCCTGCCTGAAACATCTAAATCCTGGAACGTTTATCTGCCAATCCTGTCCATCCTTAAACCAAGTCTCTGTAATAGCAATAACATCATAGTCCCAAATACTAATCCAAGCTCTAAGCTAATCTGCCTTGCCTGTTATACTTCTCGCATTGAAACAAATGCATTTCAGACCCCCAGTCCCACTGTGTTCAGTAATTTCTCCCTGCCTGCCCTTCCTCTTAGTCCTACTGGCCATATTCACTGGCTCACAGTCATTTATTTCACCAGCTGACCTATTGCTCTGGTTCCCACCCCCCTGCCATACTAGTTTAAACCCTCCCAAGTGACACTAGCAAACCTCGCAGCCAGGATATTGGTGCCCCTCCAGTTTAGATGCAACCCGTCCTTCTTGTACAGGTCCCACCTGCCCCAGAAGAGATCCCACTGATCCAGATATCGGAAACCCTCCCTCGTACACCATCTGTTCAGCCACGTGTTCAGCTGCACTATCTTCCTATTTCTAGCCTCACTGGCACATGGCACAGGGAGTAATCCTGAGATTACAACCCTAGAGGTCCTGGTTTTTTAACTTTCTGCCTAACTCCCTGAACTCGCGCTGCAGGACCTCGTCGCTCTTCCTGCCTATGTCGTTAGTACCAATGTGTACCACGACCTCTGGCTGTTCTCCCTCCCACTTCAGAATGTCCCATACCCGATCAGAAACATCCTGGACCCTGGCACCAGGGAGGCAACATACCATCCTGGTGTCTCTTTCACGACCACTACATCTAAGAATGTATCTTAGATTTATGAGGGGACTGTCGAGTCTTGCTGTAGATTTGGAAGGGTGGGGGGGGGGGGTGAATATATTTTTTTTAAAAGCAGCTTAATGATCTCACTTTTACACTACTTGCAGGAAAATGATTTACACAAATGCACTTGCACCCTCTTGGTTCCAACCAGTTTTTACAGCATTCCTGCAAATTTACCATCTGGTTAAAAGGTCATCCCACAGTCCTGTACGTCAGCATCTGGATGCAATTAAGTAACTAGATAAATTACACTGCGAAGGCCTCTCTACACAAACTGCTGGCTTTATTGCTAGACAGAAGAAAATGTACAAATGGGCTATGTGACATTGAAGCATGCCACACTACATCAGGAAAGCTTCAGCACAAGCAGTTCATTGTGTTAAATAGGGCTTCAAAATAAACATTTCAAATAGGAAGCTCAGATTGGGATGAAATCCATTTTGGGAGTCAGTTTACAGCATCGAATAGAGTGTCCTTGGCTCAGTTGTAATATTCTCGGCTCTTGAGCTGGAAGGTTGTGGGGTCAGTTCTCACTCAGTCTAGTAGGCTGACATTCCAGGGCAGTACTGACGCTGATGTACAGGACTGAGGAAGCATTGCATTGCTGGAGGTGCTGTCATTGTTGGACCTGCCTGCCCTCTCAGGTGGATGGAAAAGGTTCCACGCCATTATTCGAAGAGCAGCAGTTTGTTCTCCGTAGCATTCTACTCAACATTTAGCCCCTCAGCCACCAAAGCATTTAGCTCAATGCTGTTGGTGGAATCCTGCTGTGCATAAAGTGGCTGCTGCATCTCTCTACGCTACAACAGTAACTGCACTTCAAATTGGCTCCAAAGTACTTTTGGATATCCAAAGCTCATGAAGGCCCACGTATAAAAACAAGTTCTCTTTCTTCCAACAGACCGAGTATCCTTTACCCGAAACCCTAGGGACAAGTGCATTTCGGATTTCAGATCATTTTGGTTTTCGGGTACTGCATATGAACTTACATTATAATAGCCTAAATAACTTAAGCCTAGGCTAGCTATAGTCTAAAGTAAATAAAATGGCGAGAAAAGTAAGATGTATCACTGAATAATAAGTACAGGGTACATGTAACAAGTTTCTTTTTGACATGTTCACCACAAAAATCGCAAGGTAAACAGTGCAGACAAACAACGAACTAGGCCTCCTGCACCAAACGCCGATGAAGTTCACAAAAAAAACGTGTGTTTGTCGGATATGTTCGGTTTTCTGATTTAAGGGTAAAGGATACTCGGCCTGTACTGAACAGACCCTGGGGGGAAAGAAAAAACAATGCTTAACTTTGGAATCAGCATATTTTCACTCTTACATATTAATGGCGCTGTAACGTACAGGCAAATTGACAAAATTTCTCCTTGTTGACAAACACAAGGATGGCAATATCATCAACTTCATTTAAAATCAGGCTCGTCACAGCAGGCGTGGTAGCTAGAAACAAAATCTAACAGCATTTTTGCTTAAAGGTTCCTCAAAGATCAAATAATGCTGTAACTGTAACAGTCTGAACCCCACACAAATCTATGCTGAACCCAGAATGGAATGTCAAGGGACGAAACCAGGACTAGCAACGCAACTTGATAAACTGCAGCTCTTTGGTAGAACTGGGAGGATTACACGCTGATCTAATGTGAAGTGTTTAAATTATGCAGGGACAAGACAGAGTACACAGACAGTCTCCATTGATTGAGGGGTCTAAAACGAAGGAACATAGATGAAAGATTCAATGCAGGGAGCAGCAGAAACCTTTTTTTTTATAGAATAAAACAGAGGGTTGTGAAGCCTTGGAATGAGGCTGACGCAAAGGCCAATCAACATTCAATAGGTTACATGGAGGATTGAAGGAAAGGAGAATAAAAGGATATGGGAACAGGGGTGGGTACATGGCATTCAGACTGCTACTCATGTGAAAGAAAACTATAGACTAGTTGGCCCACCTCCGTCATACAAATTCTATTCACTGCAAGCCTTCAGAGCACGTCACCTACTAAATTCCTTAACAAGGTCAAAGTTGCATTTCTGTCAACCTCTGCGATATGGATAAGGAAATTGAGTAAACTTGGTTACTCGTGGACTGGGAGCATAAAAATGACGGTGAAAGCTGTTGGGTTATTGTAAAAACCTGACCGATATCCTGGCCACCCGTAACCAGTCAGGCCTATATGTGACTTTAGCCCCAAACTACGTTGTTGACTCAATGTCCACAGAATGAGCAATAAATGCTGCAAGTTGGCTATGGATGAATTGGGAAAGTACACAAAGAAATGACAGTATACAGGCAATGCCTAGTATTTAAAGAATGACTACATGGTCTACATACATATACATGCGTCTGAAGCACAAACACCCAAAGGGAAAGGTAAATCAACCATGGTTAACAAAAGCAGTTAAAGATTGCATTAAATCAAAGGAAGTGGCTTATAAGGTTGCCAGAAAACGTGGTACACCTGAGGATTGGGAGCAATTTTGAATCCAGCAAAGGAGGGCCAAGAAACTGATAAAGGGAAAAGAGAATATGAATGCAAACTAGTGAGAAACATAAAGGCGGACTGTAAAAGCTCCTTTAGGCACATGAAAAGGAAAAGATTAGCCAGGACAAACGTGGGCCCATTACAGGTGGGGACAGGAGAACAGGAAAATGATTGAGAAACTAAGCAGTTACTTTGCATCTGTCTTCATGGAAGAAGATACAGAAAATCTCCCAGAAATACGAGGAGAGGTAGTACTTGAAAAGTTAACTGGATTGAAGGTTGGTAAATCCCCTGGACCAGATGAGCTTCACCTTGGAGTGTTGAAGGAGCTAGCTAGAGAGAAAGTGGATGCATTGGTAATTATCTTTCAAAATTCTACAGATTCTGGAAAGGTTTCTGCGGACTGGAAAGTAGCAAATGTAACCCCACTATTTAAGAAGGGAGGAAGAGGGAGAATGGAGAACTACAGATCTGTTGGTCTGATATTGGGAGAAGGGAAAATGTTAGAGTCTATTATTGAGGATGTGATAACTGGGCATTTGTAGGAATGGTAAAATTGGATAGAGTCAGCACAGATTTATTAAAACGAAATCAACTTGGAGTCTTTTGAGGATGTTACTTGCAGCATAGATAAAGGAAAACCATGGATGTGGTGTATTTGGGTTTTCAGAAGGCTCTAAGGTCCCACGTAGGAGGTTAGTAAATAAAATTGGGTGCATGGGATTGAGGGTAACATGGATTGAGAATTGATTAACAGACAGAATTCAGAGAGTAGGAATAAACGAATTATTCTCAGGATGGCAGGCTGTTACTAGTGGGGTACCACAAGGATCAATGCCAGGTCCACAGCCGTTCACAATCTACATAAATGATTTGGATGTAGGGACCAACCGTAACATTTCCAAATTTGCTAATGACACCAAACTGGGTAGGAATGCAAGTTGTGAGGAGGATGCAAGGAGACTTCAAGAGTACTTGGACAGGCTAAGTGAATGGGTTAGGACATGGCAGATGGAATATAATGTGAATAAGTTTGAAGTTATTTGCTTTGGTAGAAAAAACAGAAAGGCAGAGTATTTCTTAAATGGAGAGAGTTTGGGAAGTGCAGGTGTCCAAAGGGACCTTATTCATGAGTCATTAAGAGTTACCATGTAGGTGCAGCAAGAAATTAGGAAGGCAAATGGTGTGTTGGCTTTCATCGCAAGGGGATGTGAGTACAGGAGTAAGGATGTTTTGCTGCAGTTGCATAGAGCTTTGGTGTGACCTCACCCGGAGTTTTGTGTACAGTTTTGGTCCCCTTATCTGCCATAGAGGGAGTGCAACAGAGGTTCACCAGATTAATCTTTGGGGTGGCAGGATTGTCTTATGAGAGATTGAGGAGACTGGATCTGTGTTCCCTAGAGCTGAGTTTCGAAGGATGAGCGGTGACCTCATTGAAACTTAAGGGACTCTTACAAGATGTGACAGGATGGATGTAGATAAGACAGCATGGTGAGTCAAAAATCAGGGGGCATAATCTCAGGGTAGGCCATTTAACACTGAGATGAGGAAGAATTTCTTCATTCAGAGGGTGGTGAACCTTGGAATTCTCTACCCCAGAGGGCTGTGGAAGCTCAATCATTCTGCATGTCCAAGACAGAAATTGACATATTTTTAGATAATGACATTAAGGAATATGGAGATAGTGCAAGAAAGTCACGCTGAAGTAGATGACCAGCCATGATTGTATTGATTGATGGAGCAGGATCAACAGGCTGAATGGCCTACTCCTATGTTCCTGCCGTGTCTGCACCACCCACATCATGAGAGTAAAGATAATGGAAATTATCAGGAAACAGCACCCTGAAACCCAACGGGGTGCTGACTGGCAGTTGCGCCTTCAGCTCCAAAGCACCTATACACTGGAATTTCTTTCCTAAACCCCTCTCCTCCTTTAAGTCCTTCCATAAAGCCTAACTCTGACCAGGCACTTGATCACATGTCCTAATATTTCTAAGTGGTTCGGTGTCAAATTTTCACTGATAATGTGCCTTGTGAAGCAGCACCCTGGGACTCCTTTTACAATAATCACATTATAAAAATGGAAGTTGTAACTGAATTTCACCCTACACAGCAATTTTATATCTGACAACTTCTGCGTTAGAGATAGGTTTGGTCAGATGTTCTCGATTAGATTACCAAACAAATGATTAAGGATGTTTATGGTACAAAGATCTGTTCAACCTTTTGATCTACTTACAATTCACACAAAGGATCCAAGTACAGAATTACTCGGTGACCTAAAGAGTTCATCTATAACTGGCTAAAAAAACAAAGTACCTCGAGATTAGTAATATAACGTCTTAATCTTTGAATAGAGTAATACATTTCCTCTGTTTACAAACCCACTCCATTATACCGTGTTTCCCCATATCCTGAGGCAAGTAATAGCATAAAACAGCAGATCATATTACTCATGGAATAAAAGGCAGTGGAGGTTAAGTTACAACTGCACAGAGCGCTCTGGTTAGAATCCATCTGGAATAACTGCATTTAGTACAGGGCATGCTACTCAAAGAAGGACATACTGGTCTTGGAGGGCATGTGACGCATATTCACCAGAGTAGAGTAAATGACTAAAAGGATCAAGTTACGAGGACAAATTGTATTGACTAGGCTTTCCATTGACTAGGCTTGTATTCCCTTGAATTTCAAACTTTAAGGGGTGCTCTATTGATACGAACAGAGTGAAGGGCACAGAGGGCACAAAATTCTTGAACTGCATTCAAGAGAACTTTTTCAACCAGCGTGTAACAAGCCCAACGGGAAGGGGCGCAATTCTAGATTTAGTCTTAGGAAATGGAGTTGGGCAAATGGATGAAGTAGCATTGGGGGACCAGTTTGGGGAAAGTGAGGATAATGCAGTTTCATCATTATGGAAAAGGACAAAGATGGAACAAGAGTAAAAGTTCTAAATTGGCAGAAGACAGATTTTACAAAGCTGAGAGGTGAACTGGCAAAAGTGGACTGGATACAGCTACTAGAAGGGAAAAGAGTGTCAGATCAGTGGGAGGCATTGAAAAGCGAGATTCTACAGGCACAGTGTAGCCATGTCCCCACAAAGAAAAGGGGTGATACTACCAAATCTAGAGCCCCCTGGTTATCCAGAAGCATACAGGGTGAGATAAAGTAGAAAAAGAAAGCTTATGGCAGTCACAAAAAGCTTAGTACTGGAGAAAGCCTGCAGGAGTCTAGAAAGTACAGGGGTGAAATAAAAAAGCAAACTAGGAAAGCAAAGAGAGGATACAAAAATATTGGCCGGTAAAATCAAAGAAAACCCAAAGATGTTTTACCAGTACATTCAGAGCAAGAGACCAACTAAGGAGAGGGAAGGGCCTATCAGAGATGTACATGGTAACTTGTGCATTGATGCTGAAGATGTGGGCAGGGTTCTCAATGAGTACTTTGTCTCTGTCTTCACTAAGGAGAGGGATGATGCAGACATTATGGTTAAAGAGGAGCAGTGTACTATATTAGATACAATAAGCACAATGAGAGAGGGAGTACTGGAGGGGCTGACATCCTTGAAGGTGGATAAATCACCAGGGCTGGAAGGATTGTATCCCAGGCTGGTAAAGGAAGCCAGAGAGGAAATAGCAGATGCTCTGATGATCATTTTCCAATCCTCACTAGATTCAGACAAGGTACCAGAGGAATGCAGGTCTGCAACGTTGTACCATTATTTAAAAAGGGTGCGTGGGATAGGCCAGAAAATTATAGGCTAGTCAGACTGACTTCGGTAGTGGGCAAATTATCGGAATCAATACCGAGACAGGATAAACTGTCACTTAGAAAGGCATGATTGATCAGGGATAGTCGGCATGGTTTTGTTAGGGGAAGATCGTGTCTTACTAATTCAACAGAATTTTTTGAGGAAGTAACGAGGAGGATTGATGAGGGTTGTGCAGTGGATGTTGTCTACATGGATTTCAGTAAGGCATCTGACAAGGTCCCACATGGCAGACTGGTCAGAAACGTGAGATCCCATGGGATACAGGGGAAGGTGGTGAGTTAGATCCAAAATTGGTTCCGCTACAGGGAACAAAGGATAATGGTCAATGGATGTTTTTGTGAATGGAAAGCGGTTTCCAGTGGTGTTCCACAGGGCTAAGTGTTGGGGCCCTTGCTGTTAGTTGTATATATTAATGATTTGGACTTAAATGTGGGAGGCATGATTGAGAAATTTGCAGATGATACAAAAATTGGCCGATTAGTTGACAGTGAAGAGGGTAGCTGTCGTCTCCAGAATTATATCAATGGTTTGGCTGAGTGGGCAGAAAAGTGGCAAATGGAATTCAATCTGGAAAAGTGTGAGGTAATGCATTTGGGGAGGGCAAATAAAGCCAGGGAATACTCAATAAACGGAAAGATATTGAGATGGGTTGGGGAAGTGAGAGACCTTGGAGTGCATGTCCACAGGTCCCTGAAGGTGGCAGCGCAGGTAGATAACATGGTAAAGAAAGCTTATGGAATGCTTTCCTTTACTGAACGAAATATTGAATACAATACAAGTGATGGAACTGTATAAAATGCTGGTTAGGCCACAGCTGGAATTGCGTACAGAGTTCTGGTTACCACATTACAGGCAGGGCATAATTGCTCTGGAGAGAGTACAGAGGAGACTTACAAGAATGTTGCCAGGGCTTGAACATTCAGCTATAAAGAAAGGTAGGATAGGCTAGGACGGTTTTCCTTCAGACAGAGGAGGCTGAGGAGTGACCAAATTGAGGTGTACAAAATTATGAGGGGCCTCGATAGGGTAGACAGGAAAGACCTGTTTCCCCTAGCTGAGGGGTCAATTACTAGGGGCATAGATTTATGGCGATTGGTAAAAGGATTAGAGGGGACATGAGGAAATCCTTTTCACCAAGAGGGTGGTGGGCGTCAAAAATTCACTGCCTAAGTTGGTAGTTGCGGCTGAACACAACTCATTGAAAAGGTACCTGGATTCGCACCTGAGGTGCCGAAACCTACAAGGCTATGGACCAGATGCTGGAAAGTGGGATTAAAATGGGTGGCTAGTTTCTTTTCTTTTCCTCTTTCTTGGCTGGTGCAGACACGATGGGCTGAATGGCCTCTTTCTGCGCTGTAGCTTTTCTATGGTTCTAACAGAACAATGGATGCGCAATAATTGAACAAATATTTCTAATATTTAGTAAATAAATGCAACCCAGGTAACATATCATTCTTGCAAATTGGGTTAAACCATTTGGCAAATGGAACCTGCTTAGATATTATGTTAGCCAAGCAATTATATAGAATTGTGCAGAAGGAGGCCATTCAGATCATTGTGCCTTGTGGTTAACATTAAAATACGAAGAACAGTTGAGTTGGAGGAAGCAGGCAGCTAATAACAGAGAAGTTACATAATGTGAAAGCGGAAAATCGGAGCAGGCAAAATACATGTGTCATCGGTATATTCTCATACTGTGGAAATAGTTAAAAGTGCAGTGAGAAAGGATATAGGATATCATTGCAGATTTACCACTGAACATGTTGAATCCCTCTGGGGAACCAATACAGAGAGTGAGTGGAATGCTAAGTTATATTGCTGGATCAGTGCAGTATAACTTGGGATGCCTTGATAAAACTATGCAGTGCCCTCTTTGCACTGCGCCCTGATATGGTGCCAGTTTTGGTCCCTGCAGGTGCGACACAAGATTTTCAAAGCTCTTAAATTTTCTTTTCAATCCCAATTTCCCACTTTCGCCTGCATACCTTTTTACTACTTTAGTTTTCAAGTGTCTCTCCAGAGTAAAATAGGGTTTCCGGCAAGGTAATTCCAGAAAGAGATTCAGATTTCCAGAACGTCACAGCTGCAAAGTTGTCATATTTTTCTACACAAGAGATACGAACAGGGTAGTCTGCCCTGCCCTGCCCCTTGAGCTTGTTCCACCATTCAATACAATCATGGCTGATCTTGCGTTTCAACTCCACTTTCCCACCCGTTCCCCATATCCCTCGATTCCCTGAGACACCAACATTGAGCGATCTATCTTGAGCATCCTCTCAGAAAGATTGAAAGAGTAAACATAGATATCGGCTTCAGGTGACAAGGGAGGGCTTTTACAGTTACTTCCCTGCGTTATGTCATCACACAAGTGGATATTGGGAACTGCAAGACAACTTCCAAAAAGGTAATGCGCTCAGGACCACCTGTGGAATTAAGACTTCTCTTGGTAGTGGGGCACGTTGGCCAACACCAGTGAACTTATTGCTCTTCCTTAGATAGCACCATGGAATCTTTGACATCCACCTGAGCATGCAGAATGGGCCTTCTTAACATCTCCAAAAGGCAGTACCTGCCTACAACACAATCAGCAGGACACGGAAGTGCTGGCTGAGATTGTGCTCAAATCCAGGAGTATGGCCTGAACCCACCACCTACTTATTACAAATCAAAGTACTTGTAACGGAGTCACACACGCATTAGTTAACTAGCATTGAACAAAACTTTGCTTCAAGGCTGGATGAACAGCATAAATAATGACAAGTAATCATTCTCTTTCTCAACACATGTTGGTACATTGACCTGAAATATATCAATATGGTCAAAACGAACTGAGATATGTATCTTTGCAGTCCCTGCATTTTGGCCAAAAAAAAAACAATCCACCTTAGACTTACGTTGAAAGATACAGTTCCTCCTGTACCTTTGAGCTGTGGATTTTTTTTTTCTTGAATCTTTCATAAGATGTGGGAGTTGCTGACAAGGCCAGCATTTTTGTTGCACATCCTTAACTGCCCTTGAACTGAGTGGTTTCCCTGGCCATTTCAGAGCCCAGTTCTGCTGAGGGACTACGAGCAGCTCAGGGCCAAATTAAAAAGCAGAACCATAAAGGTAATAATCTCCGGATTACTACCTGAGCCACGTGCAAATTGGTGTAGGATATAAAATTAGAGGGGTAAATGCCTGGCTCAAAAATTGGTGTGGGAGAAATGGGTTCTGATTCATGGGGCACTGGCACCAGTACTGGGGAAGGAGAGAGCTGTTCTGTTGGGACGGGCTTCATTTGAACCATGCTGGGACCAGTGTCCTGGTGAATCGTATAACTAGGGTTGTAGATAGGGATTTAAACTAATCAGTGGCGGGGGTGGGAGGGAATTGAAGGGAAGTTTAAAAAATCAAAATGAAACAAGAGAGCAGAGGTGCAGGGTAATGAAGAGGCGAATGATAATCAAAGTGTGACAGGAAAGGGCAGAAAATATAAGCAGAAGAGTGCAGCAGAAATTAGAACCAGAATGATTAATAATGGTAAAAAGTCAAAGCTTAAGGCTCCCTATCTGAATGCACGCAGCATTTGTAACAAGATTGGTGAGTTGACGGCACAAATAGAAATGAATGAATATGACTTGATAGCTATTACAGAGATGTGGTTTGAGGGTGACCAAGACTGAGAACTCAATATTCAAGGGTATTCGACATTCTGGAAAAGTAGGCAAAATGGAAAAAGAGATGGGGTAGCTTTGTTACTAAAGGAAGATATCAGTGCAGTGGTGAGTAGTGATAATCGGTTCAATAGATCGTAATGTGGAATCAGTTTGGGTAGAAATAAGATATAGCAAGAGGAAGAAGTCATGGGTGGGAGTCATCTATAGGCCCCCGAAGAGTTGCCTCACTGTAGGACAAAGTATAAATTGGGAAATAATGGGAGGCATGCAAGAAGGCTGCTACAATTGTCATGGGTGATTTTAATCTGCACATTGACTGGACAAATCAGATTGGCAGGGGTAACATGGAAGACGAATTTGTAGAGTGCATTAGGGATTGTTTCTTAGGGCAATATGTTGTAGAACTTACCTGGGAACAGGCTATTTTAGATCTAGTAATGTGCAATGAGGTGGGATTAATAAGAGATCTCGTAGTTAAGGATCCTCTAGGGGGTAGCAATCACAACGTGGTAGAATTTCAAATTCAGTTTGACAGCGAGCAAGTTGAGTCTCAAACCAGTGTCCTCAGCTTAAATAAGGGCAATTACAGAGGTACGAAGAAAGAGTTGTCTAAAGCGAGCTGGGAAAATAGACTAAGGGAAAAGGTCAGTGGATGAGCAGTGGCAGACATTTAAGCAGATATTTCATAACACTCAGCAAAAATTTATCCCAGTCAAAAAGAAGGACTCAATGAGAAGGGTAAACCACCTGTAGTTAACGGCCAAGGAGAGTATCCAATCAAAAACTAAGGCATACAAAGTGACGAAAGCTAGTGATAGGCCAGAGGATCGGGAATTTTTTAGGAACCAGCAGCGGAGACTAAAAAGCTAATAAAGCTAATGAAAGTAAATTGGCAAGAAATATAAAAACAAACAGCAAGAGCTTCTACAGGTATATAAAAGGAAAGAGAGTGGCTAAAGTCAGCGTGGGTCCCTTGGAGAATGCAACTGAAGAATTGATAATGGGGAACAGGGAAGTAGCAGATAATTTAAACCAATGTTTTGCATCGGTCTTCACGGTGGAGGACACTTTAAAAATTCCAAAGATATCAGATAAGAAAGGAGCTAATGGGAGGAAAGATCTTGTAACTGTCTGTATCAAGTATTTGACAAACTAATGGGACTAAAGGCAGACAAGTCGCCAGGACCTGATGGCCTGCATCCCAGGGTTTTAAAGGAAGTGGCTGCAGAGATAGTGGAGGCATTGGTTGAAATATTCCAGAACTCACTGGATTCCAGGAGGGTCCCAGCGGATTGGAAAACTGCTAATGTGATGCCCCTGTTCAAGAAGGGAGGGAGGCAAAGACAGGAAACTATAGGCCAGTCAGTCTAACATCTGTCATTGGGAAAATGCTAGAGTCCATTACTAAGGAAGAAATAGCAGGACATTTAGAAAAGATTAACTCAATCAAACAGACTCAACATGGTTTTGTGAAAGGGAAATCATGTTTGACAAATTTGCTAGAGTTCTTTGAGGATATAGCAAGCAGAGTTGATAAAGGGGAGCTGGTAGATGTAGTATATTTAGATTTCCAGATGGTATTTGATAAGGTGCCACATAAAAGGTTATTGCACAAGATAAGAGCTCACGGTATTGGGGGTAATGTAATAGCATGGATTGAGGATTGGTTAACACACAGAAGACAGAGAGTCGGGATTAATGGGTCTTTTTCAGGTTGAAAAGACATAACTAGTGGAGTGCCACAAAGAGGCCTCAATTATTTACTATCTATATTAATGACTTGGAGGAGGGGGCAGAATGTAATGTAACCAAATTTGCTGATAATACAAAAGTAGATGGGAGGGCATATTGTGATGGAGACATAAGGAATCTACAAGGGGATATAGACAGGTTGAGTGAGTGGGTAAAAACTTGGCAGATGGAGTTTAATGTAGGAAAGTGTGAGGTCATGCACTTTGGTAGGAATAATCAAAAGGCAGACTA
Source organism: Cetorhinus maximus (assembly GCF_964194155.1). Classification (NCBI taxonomy): domain Eukaryota; kingdom Metazoa; phylum Chordata; class Chondrichthyes; order Lamniformes; family Cetorhinidae; genus Cetorhinus; species Cetorhinus maximus. The sequence goes on from NC_135881.1 coordinate 4,622,744, forward strand.
TTATTTAAATGGAGAGAGACTCCAAAAAAGTGCAGCACTGAGGGATCTGGGTGTTCTTGTGCATGAAACAAAAAGTTAGCATGCAGGTGCAGCAAGTAATTAAGAAGGTAAATGGAATCTTGGTTTGTATTGCTAGGAGGTTGGAGTTTAAAAATAGGGAAGCCTTGTTACAATTATACAAGGTTTTGGTGAGGCCACACCTGGAGTACTGTGTACAGCTTTGGTCCCCGTATTTAAGAAAGGATATATTGGCATTGGAGGCGGATCAAAAGAGATTCACTAGGCTGATTCCTGGGATGAAGGGGTTGACTTATCAAGAACGGCTAAACAGGTTAGGCCTTTATTCATTGAAGTTTAGACGAATGAGGGGTGACCTTATTGAAATGTACAAGGTTCTGAGGTGGATTGACAGGGTAGGTGTTGAAAAGATGTTTCCACTAGTGGGGGAATCTCGAATTAGGGGACATAGTTACAGAATAAGGGGGCACTCATTTAAAACTGAGATGCGAAGGAATTTCTTCTCTCTGAGGGTAATGAATGTCTGGAATTCTCTAACCCAGAGAGTTGTGGAGTCTAGATCACTGCAAGTATTTAAGAGGTAGATAGATTTTTGAAATAATTGGGGAGTTGAGGGTTATGAGGAGCTGGCACAAAAGAGGAGCTAAGGCATGGGGCAGATCAGCCATGATCTTATTGAATGAGAGGGCAGGGCTTGAGGGGCCGAATGGCCTACTCCTGCTCCTATTTCTTATGTTCTTAAAGTTACAAAACGTCAAATTCTCTTCAAATGAAATCGGTAGTGAAAATTCTCCCTTCATTGGGTTAAAAGGTACTTTGGCTGTTAGCGATTTGTCGTATTCATTTTTTTTGCAATTGAGTGACACTGCCCTTGGTGCAAGCCAACTGAGTTGTATTTAATTTTAGGCATTTATGTCTTGCTGCACCTAGGCAGGGATTTTTACAATTCCAGCTTGAAATAGGCTTCAGAAACTGAACTAACAGGAATCTTGATATCCACCTTTACAGCATTTTCCCATTTTGAAGTTAGGTGGCAAAAAAAGCCTGATTTATCACATTTGGAGAGTGTGAAAGGATCTGAGTGCGGAAGAAGTTCCTGCACAATTGAAGGTAAGGATGGAAACTTTGACGCTCAGGTGTGCTCTGCACAATAATGAATAGTACTGCAGCCCACAGGCACATGCCAAATCCATCACAAGCCAAACATTACCAGACTGCAGCTTAGGCTCCAAACCTTCAAGTTTACTAACAGGACCTTGGGATTTCCCCGCACAAACTGGTCAACAGGACTTACTATGTTCAGCCTGCCTGCATCACTTTCACCCTGCTCTCTCTCTCAGGGCCGCTCATGCGAGCAGTGGAGAATTGCGCTCATCAGAATTTCTTCCATTCCCAAATTTCTCCTCGCCAGGGCCCTTCTCATGAATTATGAGGGCTCTTGGGGCCTTCTGAGCAGCTTCTCCTCCCCCACACTGCTTGACCTAGACAAATGGTCATTCTGCTGGGCCAGTATTACCTGATCTTGCTCAACCCTTACTATTTGTGTTTGTCTTCAGTAACTGATATTTATGCTGCAATCTGTTTTCTCTCTTACCACATCCTCCATCAAACTTGCTAAGTTTCATCATCTCTCACTGGGTTGAGCACCTTCCTTTCAAAGTGTGAGCAGTTTTCATCTGAGCTGGCCATGGTTATATACTCTGCTTTTCTTTTCCTCGCCAATTTGTACCTGCTCTACAGTGTACAAACACATACATTAGTTTTCCATTGTGGTAGATACACACTTACATGCTCCTATAACCACATGTCCCTAGAATGGCACAATATTTGTCAGATTGCAAATGAATGCAATTATTTTGCCTTTGCTTTCTCAATAGTACATAAACCAAGTTTGGAGTGTTTTGCCAGACAGCAGAAAGGGGCACCATGTTAAAGCTGATTACCAGACAGTGATACTGATAGACATCCGTATTTAGGGGGATTTACCGGCAAAGATACAGATAGACACCGTGATTAGGGTGATTTACCGGCAATGATGCAGATAAACACCGTGATTAGGGTGATTTACCGGACAGTGATACAGATAGACACCATGTCTTATGCTTTAGAGCGATTTATCGGGAAATGATACAGATAGACACTGTGTTTAGGGCGATTTACCGAGAACGATGCAGATAGACACCGTGTTTAGGGCAATTTACCGGACCGGTGATACAAACAGACACGGTGTTCAGGGTTATTTACCGGACAGTGATACAGATAGACCCCGTGTTCGGGGGTTAATTAGTAGACGGTGATAGAGAAGAACACCGTGTTTAGGGTTAATTACCGGACAGTGATACAGATAGACACCGTGTTTAGGGCAATTTACCGGACAGTGATAGATAGACGCTGTGTTTAGGGTGATTTACCGAGAACAATGCAGATAGACACTGTGTTTAGGGCAATTTACCGGACGGTAATACAGACAGACATGGTGTTCAGGGTAATTTACCGGACAGTGATACAGATAGACCCCGTGTTCAGGGTTAATTACTGGACGGTGATGCAGAAGAACAATGTGTTTAGGGTTAATTACCGGACAGTGATACAGATAGACACCGCGTTTAGGGTTAATTACCGGACAGCGATACAGATAGGCACCGTGTTCAGGGTTAATTACCGGACAGTGATACAGATAGACACCGTGTTTAGGGTTAATTTCGGACAGTGATACAGATAGACACCATGTTTAGGGTGATTTACCGGACAGTGATACAGGTAAACACCGCATTTGGATGATTTACCGGACAGTGATACAGATAGACACCGTGTTTAGGGTTTTTTACCGGACAGTGATACAGATAGACACCGTGTTTAGGGTTTTTTACCGGACAGTGATACAGATAGACACCGTGTTTAGTGTGATTTACCAGACAGTGATACAGATAGACACTGTGATTAGGGTGATTTACCGGACAGTGATACAGATAGACACCGTGTTTAGGGTGATTTACCGGACAGTGATACAGGTAGACACCGTGTTTAGGCTGATTTACCGGACAGTGATACAGATAGACACCATGTTTAGGGTGATTTACCGGACAGTGATACAGATAGACACCGTGTTTAGGGTGATTTACCGGACAGTGATACAGATAGACACCGTGTTCAGGGTTAATTACTGGACAGTGATACAGATAGACACCATGTTTAGGGTTAATTACCGGACAGTGATACAGATAGACACCATGTTTAGGGTGATTGACCGGACAGTGATACAGATAGACACCATGTTTAGGGTGATTTACCGGACAGTGATACAGATAGACACCATGTTTAGGGTGATTGACCGGACAGTGATACAGATAGACACCGTGTTTAGGGTTAATTACCGGACAGTGATACAGATAGACACCGTGTTTAGGGTGATTTACCGGACAGTGATACAGATAGACACCGTGTTTAGGGTTAATTACCGGACAGTGATACAGATAGACACCGTGTTTAGGGTTAATTACCGGACAGTGATACAGATAGACACCATGTTTAGGGTGATTGACCGGACAGTGATACAGATAGACACCGTGTTTAGGGTTATTTACCGGACAGTGATACAGATAGACACCATGTTCAGGGTTATTTACCGGACAGTGATACAGATAGACACCATGTTTAGGGTGATTTACCGGACAGTGATACAGATAGACACCGTGTTTAGGGTTAATTACCGGACAGTGATACAGATAGACACCGTGTTTAGGGTGATTTACCGGACAGTGATACAGATAAACACCATGTTTAGGGTGATTGACCGGACAGTGATACAGATAGACACCATGTTTAGGGTGATTGACCGGACAGTGATACAGATAGACACCGTGTTTAGGGTGATTTACCGGACAGTGATACAGATAGACACCGTGTTTAGGGTGATTTATTGACAGTGATACAGATAGGCACCGTGTTTAGGGTTAATTACTGGACAGTGATACAGATAGACACCGTGTTTAGGGTTAATTACTGGACAGTGATACAGATAGACCCCGTGATTAGGGTGATTTATTGACAGTGATACAGATAAACACCATGTTTAGGGTGATTGACTGGACAGTGATACAGATAGACACCGTGTTTAGGGTGATTGACCGGACAGTGATACAGATAGACACCGTGTTTAGGGTGATTGACCAGACAGTGATACAGATAGACACCATGTTCAGGCTTATTTACCGGACAGTGATACAGATAGACACCGTGTTTAGGGTGATTTACCGGACAGTGATACAGATAAACACCGTGATTAGGCTGATTTACCGGACAGTGATACAGATAGACACCATGTTCAGGGTTATTTACCGGACAGTGATACAGCTAGACACCATGTTTAGGGTTAATTACCAGACAGTGATACAGATAGACACCGTGTTTAGGGTGATTTACCGGACAGTGATACAAATAGACACCATGTTTTGGGTTATTTACCGGACAGTGATACAGATAGACACCATGTTCAGGGTTATTTACCGGACAGTGATACAAATAGACACCATGTTTTGGGTTATTTACCGGACAGTGATACAGATAGACACCATGTTCAGGGTTATTTACCGGACAGTGATACAGATAGACACCATGTTCAGGGTTAATTACCGGACAGTGATACAGACAGACACTTTGTTTAGGGTGATTTACAGACAGTGGTACAGATAGATACCATGTTTTGGGTGATTTATTGACAGTGATATAGATAGACACCGCATTTGGACGATTTACCGGACAATGATACAGATAGACTCCGTGCTTAGGGTGATTTATTGACAGTGATACAGATAGACACCGCATTTGGATTATTTACCAACAGTAATACAGAGACCGCGTTTAGGGTGACACAGTGATAGAGATAGATACCGTGTCTGGGGTGATTTACTGACAGTGATAGAGACAGGTACCGTGTTCAGCGTGATTTACTTACAATCTTATGCAATGAAGAAATAAGAAATTTACAAATGGATATGGACAGGTTAGGTGAATGGGCGAAAATTTGGCAGATGGAGTTTAATGTGTATATGTGTGAGGTTATCCATTTTGGTCGAAAGAATAAAAAGGCGACTTATTATTTAAATGGAGAGAAACTTCAGAATTCTTCAGTGCAGAGGGATCTGGGTGTCCTCGTGCATGAATCGCTGAATGCTAGTCTGCAGGTACAGCAGGTAATAAGGAAGGCAAATGGAATTTTGGCATTTATTGCTAAAGGAATAGAGTATAAAAATAGGGATGTGTTGTTGCAACTGTACAAGGCATTGGTGAGACCGCACCTGGAGCACTGTGCACAGTTTTGGTCCCCTTACTTGAGGAAGGATGTAGTTGCACTGGAGGCGGTTCAGAGCAGGTTCACTAGATTGATTCCAGAGATGCGGGGCTTGTCTTATGAGGCGAGATTGAGCAGTTTAGGCCTATACTCCCTAGAGTTTAGAAGGATGAGAGGAGATCTAATTGAGGTATATAAGATGCTAAAGGGAATAGACAAAGTAGACGTGGAGCGGATGCTTCCCCTTGTGGGGCATTCTAGAATGAGAGGCCAGAGTTTTAGGCTAAGGGGTGGTAGATTTAAATCAGAGATGAGGAGGAATTACTTTTCTCAAAGGGTCGTGGTTCTGTGGAATTCACTACCTCAGAGTACAGTGGATGCCGGGACGCTGAATAAATTTAAGGAGGAGTTAGACAGATTTTTAATTAGTAACGGGTTGAAAGGTTATGGGGAGAGGGTGGGAAATTAGAGTTGAGGCCGAAATGAGATCAGCCATGATCGTATTGAATGGCGGGGCAGGCTCGAGGGGCTTTATTGCTACTCCTGCTCCTAGTTCTTATGTTTAGGGTGATTTACCGGACAGTGATACAGGCAGACCCCGTGTTCAGGCTGATTTACCGGACAGTGATACAGGCAGACACGGTGTTTAGGGTGATTTACCGGACAGTGATACAGGCAGACACGGTGTTCAGGGTGACTTACCGGACAGTGATACAGGCAGACCCCGTGTTCAGGGTGATTTACCGGACAGTGATACAGGCAGACACGGCGTTCAGGGTGATTTACCGGACAGTGATACAGGCAGACCCCATGTTCAGGTGATTTACCGGACAGTGATACAGGAAGACCCCGTGTTCAGGGTGATTTAACGGACAGTGTGATACAGGCAGACCTAGTGTTCAGGGTGATTTACCGGACAGTGACACAGGCAGACTCTGTGTTCAGGGTGATTTACCGGACAGTGATACATGCAGACACGGTGTTCGGGGTGATTTACCGGACAGTGTTACAGGCAGACACCGTGTTCAGGGTGATTTACCAGATAGCTTTACAGGCAGACACCGTGTTCAGGGTGATATACCGGACAGTGTTACAGGCAGACACAGTGTTCAGGGTGATTTACCGGACAGTGATACAGGCAGACACAGTGTTCAGGGTGATTTACCGGATAGCTTTACAGGCAGACACCGTGTTCAGGGTGATTTACCGGACAGTGTTACAGGCAGACACCGTGTTCAGGGTGATTTACCAGACAGTGTTACAGGCAGACACCGTGTTCAGGGTGATTTACCGGACAGTGTTACAGGCAGACCCCGTGTTCAGGGTGATTTACTGGACAGTGGGATACAGGCAGACCCGGTGTACAGGGTGAATTACCGGACAGTGTGATACAGGCAGACCCGGTGTACAGGGTGAATTACCAGACAGGGATACAGGCAGACCCGGTGTACAGGGTGAATTACCGGACAGTGTGATACAGGCAGACCCGGTGTACAGGGTGAATTACCAGACAGGGATACAGGCAGACCCGGTGTACAGGGTGAATTACCAGACAGGGATACAGGCAGACCCGGTGTACAGGGTGAATTACCAGACAGGGATACAGGCAGACCCGGTGTACAGGGTGAATTACCGGACAGTGTGATACAGGCAGACCCGGTGTACAGGGTGAATTACCGGACAGTGTGATACAGGCAGACCCGGTGTACAGGGTGAATTACCGGACAGTGTGATACAGTCAGACCCGGTGCACAGGGTGAATTACCGGACAGTGTGATACAGGCAGACCCGGTGTGGGGGTGAATTACCGGACAGTGTGATACAGGCAGACCCGGTGCACAGGGTGAATTACCGGACAGGGTGATACAGGCAGACCCGGTGTACAGGGTGAATTACCGGACAGTGTGATACAGTCAGACCTGGTGCACAGGGTGAATTACCGGACAGTGTGATACAGGCAGACCCGGTGTACAGGGTGAATTACCGGACAGGGTGATACAGGCAGACCCGGTGTACAGGGTGAATTACCGGACAGTGTGATACAGTCAGACCCGGTGCACAGGGTGAATTACCGGACAGTGTGATACAGGCAGACCCGGTGTACAGGGTGAATTACCGGACAGTGTGATACAGTCAGACCCGGTGCACAGGGTGAATTACCGGACAGTGTGATACAGGCAGACCCGGTGCGGGGGTGAATTACCGGACAGTGTGATACAGGCAGACCCGGTGTACAGGGTGAATTACCGGACAGGGTGATACAGGCAGACCCGGTGTACAGGGTGAATTACCGGACAGTGTGATACAGTCAGACCCGGTGCACAGGGTGAATTACTGGACAGTGTGATACAGTCAGACCCGGTGCACAGGGTGAATTACCGGACAGTGTGATACAGGCAGACCCGGTGTACAGGGTGAATTACCGGACAGTGTGATACAGGCAGACCCGGTGTACAGGGTGATTTACCGGACAGTGTGATACAGGCAGACCCGGTGTACAGGGTGAATTACCGGACAGGGTGATACAGGCAGACCCGGTGTACAGGGTGAATTACTGGACAGGGTGATACAGGCAGACCCGGTGTACAGGGTGATTTACCGGACAGTGTGATACAGGCAGACCCGGTGTACAGGGTGAATTACCGGACAGGGTGATACAGACAGACCCGGTGTACAGGGTGATTTACCGGACAGTGTGATACAGGCAGACCCGGTGTACAGGGTGATTTACCGGACAGGGTGGTACAGTCAGACCCGGTGTACAGGGTGATTTACCGGACAGTGTGATACAGGCAGACCCGGTGCACAGGGTGAATTACCGGACAGGGTGATACAGGCAGACCCGGTGTACAGGGTGAATTACCGGACAGTGTGATACAGGCAGACCCGGTGTACGGGGTGATTTACCGGACAGGGTGATACAGTCAGACCCGGTGTACGGGGTGATTTACCGGACAGTGTGATACAGGCAGACCCGGTGCACAGGGTGAATTACCGGACAGTGTGATACAGGCAGACCCGGTGTGGGGGTGAATTACCGGACAGGGTGATACAGGCAGACCCGGTGCACAGGGTGAATTACCGGACAGGGTGGTACAGGCAGACCCGGTGCACAGGGTGATTTACCGGACAGTGTGATACAGTCAGACCCGGTGTACGGGGTGATTTACCGGACACTGTGATACAGTCAGACCCGGTGTACGGGGTGATTTACCGGACAGGGTGATACAGGCAGACCCGGTGTACAGGGTGATTTACCGGACACTGTGATACAGTCAGACCCGGTGTACGGGGTGATTTACCGGACAGGGTGATACAGGCAGACCCGGTGTACGGGGTGATTTACCGGACACTGTGATACAGGCAGACCCGGTGTACGGGGTGATTTACCGGACACTGTGATACAGTCAGACCCGGTGTACGGGGTGATTTACCGGACAGGGTGATACAGGCAGACCCGGTGCACAGGGTGATTTACCGGACAGGGTGATACAGTCAGACCCGGTGTACGGGGTGATTTACCGGACAGGGTGATACAGGCAGACCCGGTGTACGGGGTGATTTACCGGACAGTGTGATACAGTCAGACCCGGTGCACAGGGTGATTTACCGGACAGGGTGATACAGGCAGAATTACCGGTAGTTTGACGGGTTTACCTGAGCCAGTTCCTCTCGCTCAGCTCCGCCTCCTGGAGTTTGTTCAGGTCCTTGTGACTCAGGGACCGAGACGCTCTGGTCATCCCCGCCGATCCGCTCCCGCTCCCGGACCCGCTCCCGGTACCGTGCCCGTGCCCGTGCCCGTGTCCGCGCCGCCGCGCGGGAGCGGCCGCCACTCCGCTCATGGTGCCGGTGCCGGTGAGAGGCGGACGGCTCCGGGTGGTGGGGGGGCGGGGGCAGCAGAGCGAGCGGAGGGGGCGGTGCCGTCCGTGTGTGGAGGGGGCGGGGCGCTGGACGTGACGGACGGGCGGGGGGGGGCGGAGTCTCCCCCCTTGTAGGCGGGGCCGGAGTCTCTCCTGTTGCTCCAGCGACACGGGGGGCGCAGCAGCTCCTCCTCCCCACGCGTGGCGACCGCTTTTTCCCGCCTTGCGCTCGCGACTCGTGCTCGCGGGCCACCTGACCCCCACTTCCGGGCCAGCGACCAGTCACGGACCGACCCAATCAGATCCCGAGGCGGCCAACACATGTGCGCATGCGCGGAGCCGCCGAACTGCCCCTTGGGAAATGTAGTTCAATTCCAGTCGAGACACGTGGGGGGTTTGAATGGATTTGTCTCCAGCCTTGGGTGGGTCAAGTTGGTGCAGATCAATTTTTGACTTAACAATGTAATAAAAACACCTGCTTATTATATTTAAATTGGTTTGTCATTTGTGTTATATTGTCTTACTGATAATTATATTCCTAATTCCCCTGTCTCTGGTTAATGAAAGGAGTTAAAAACAGAAATAGTAATAATAAAGGAGTTTGTATTCCTGTAATGGACACAGAAAGTGCTGGAGATGCTCAGCAGCTCAGACAGGTTTACCTGGAATAACTCCCCTCCCCTCCAAATAGTGCCACCGGATCTTTTATGTCCACCCGTGAGAAAAGACTTGCATTTCTATAGCAAAAACAAAAACACCTGGAAAAACTCAGCAGGTCTGACAGCATCGGCGGAGAGGAACACAGTTAACGTTTCGAGTCCGTGTGACTCTTCAACAGAACCGAGGAAAAATAGAAAAGGGGTGAAATATAAGCTGGTTTGGGGGGGGGGTGGGGGTTGGGACAGGTAGAGCTGGATAGAGGGCCAGTGATAGGTGGAGATAACCAAAAGATGTCACTGAGAAAGGAAATCTGGCTGTGAAAGCGGGTTTTAGTAAACACCTTGTCAAACACCAGGAGAGAAATGGAAAGCAATGAAGGTGAACGAGGCAAAAGAGAGATACGAAAATCCTGACGGAGAGAACAGCCAAACTTCTATAGTGTCTTTCAGGTCCAGTGCTCTTTAGAGCCAACGAGGTACTTTTGAAATGCAGCCTCGCTCTTTCCCAGATTGTGGGCGATGCTGGCAAGGTCAGCACGTATTGCTGTTCAGTGCTGCAGTCCATGTGGCGTAGGAACACTCAGTGCTGTTAGGGAGGGAGTTCCCAGCGGCAGTGAAAGAATGGTGATGTATTTCCAAGTCAGGATGGTGTTGGACTTGGAGGGGAACTTGCAGTTGGTGGTGTTCCCTGCATCCGCTGCCTTTGTCCTTCTCGGTGGCAGGGGTCGTGGGTTTGGAAGGCGCTGTCGAAGGAACCTTGGTGAGTTGCTGCAGTGCATCTTGTAAGTGGTACACACTGCTGCCACTGTGCGTCTGTGATGGAGGGAGTGAATGCTGAAGGAGTGGTAAGGGTGCCAATCCAGTGGGCTGCTTTGTCCTGGATGGTGTTGAGCTTCTTGAGTGTTGTGGGAGCTGCACTCATCCAGGCAAGTGGGGAGTATTCCATCACACACCTGACTTGTGCCTTGTAGATGGTGGACAGGCTTTGGGGAGTCAGGAGGTGGGTTACTCATCGCAGGATTCCTAGCCTCTGACCTGCTCTTGTAGCCACAGTATTTGTTTGGCTAGTCCAGTTCAGTTTCTGGTCAATGGTAACTCCCATGATGTCGATAGTGGGGGATTTAGTGATGGTAATGCCATTGAATGTCAAGACGAGATGGTTGGATTCTCTCTTGTTAAAGATGGTCACAGCCTGTCACTTGTGTGTCGTGAATGTTACTTGCCACTTGTCAGCCAAAGCCTGGATATTGTCCAGGTCTTGCTGCATTTGGACATGGACTGCTTCAGTATCTGAGGAGTTACGAATCGTGCCAAACATTTAGCCGTAATTTCCCAGTGTCGTATTGGGGGAAACACCTTCAGAAGGTTTGCATGGCAATTGCCCAGAAGCGCAAACTTCTCCTGGGTAATTGCCCTGCACTGGGAAACTTCAGATGAAGATGAAAAAGGAAGAAGGTTTAAAACCACTTTTAACTCCTGGGTAACTATTGTACAGACACAGACCAACCCCCTACCCCCCATGGGACTTCCCCCACACCCTCAACCCCAGAGGGGACCCCAAAGTGTTGTGGCCTCCTTCTCTTCGACTGCTGGACTTCGATGCTGGGCCCCAGAGATGTGCACTGGCTGGATCTCGCCCAGCCTGAGTTGGGAGGTCAGGCAAAGACAGGTTGGGAAAAGAAAATCAGGTAAGAAATTGGGCACAGAGTAGCAATCTGATGCTGATTGCCACTGCGAGGAAGTTCAGGCCCATTGTGCAATCATCAGCAAACATTCCCACTTCTGACCTTATGAAGGAAGGAAGTTCATTGATGAAGCAGCTGAAGACAATTGGGCCAAGGACACTACCCTGAGGAACTCCTGCACTGATGTCCTGGAGCTGAGATGAATGACCCCCAACAGCCACAACCATCTTCCTTTGTACTAGGTATGACTCCAACCAGCAGAATTTTCCTCCTAATTCCCATTGACTCCAGTTTTGCTGGGGCTCCTTGATGTCACACTCAGTTGATGTCAAGAGCAGTCACTCTCACCTCACCTCGGGAGTTCAGCTCTTTTGTCCATGTTTGAACCAAGGCTGTAATGAGGTCAGGAGCTGAGTGGCCCTGGCAGAACCCAAACTGGGTGTCAGTGAGCAGGTTATTGCTGAGTAATTGTCACTTGATAACACTGTCCATGACCCCATCCATCACTTTACTGATGATGGAGAGTAGACTGATAGGGCGGTAATTGGCCGGGTTGGATTTGTCCTGCTTTTTGTGTACAGGACATACCTGGGCTATTTTCCACATAGCCGGGTAGATGTCAGTGTTGTAGCTGTACTGAAACAGCTTGGCTAGGGGCACGGCAAGTTCTGGAGCACAAGTCTTCAGTACTATTGCCGGAATGTTGTCAGGACCCATAGCCTTTGCAGTATCCAGTGCCTTCAGCCATTTCTTGATGTCACGTGGAGTGAATTGAATTGGCTGAAGACTGGCATCTGTGATGCCGGGGACCTCCGCAGGAGGCCGAGATGGATCATCCACTTGGCACTTCTGGTTAAAGATTGTAACAAATGCTTCAGGCTTGTCTACTGATGTGCTGAACTCCCCCATTATTGAGGATGGGGATTTTGTGTAGCCCCCTGCTCCAGTGAGTTGTTTAATTGTCCACTCCATTCATGACTGGATTTGGCAGAACTGCAGAGCTTAGATTTGATCTCTGGTTGAGGAATCGCTTAGGCCTGTCTATCGCAAGCTGCTTTTTCTGTTTGACACGCAAGTAGTCCTGTGCTGTAACACAGGAAACATTAGGAAAGGGCAGAAAAGGCTGAAAGACTCTGGATTAGATCCTCAGTACTGACCCTCTGACAGTGCAGCACTCCCTCAGTACTGACCCTCTGACAGTGCAGCACTCCCTCAGTACTGACCCTCTGACAGTGCAGCACTCCCTCAGTACTGACCCTCTGACAGTGCAGCGCTCCCTCAGTAATGACCCTCTAACAGTGCAGCACTCCCTCGGTACTGACCCTCTGACAGTGCAGCACTCCCTCAGTACTGACCCTCTGACAGTGCAGCACTCCCTCAGTACTGACCCTCTGACAGTGCAGCACTCCCTCCGTACTGACCCTCTGACAGTGCAGCACTCCCTCAGTACTGACCCTCTGACAGTGCAGCACTCCCTCAGTACTGACCCTCTGACAGTGCAGCACTCCCTCAGTACTGACCCTCTGACAGTGCAGCTTGCCTTCAGTCCTTCACTGGTCAGTCTATTTGACGTACTGCAGTCTTTGGGGTGGGTCTTGAACCCAAAACCAACGGGTTGACCGGTCAGCAATTTTGCCACCCGCTGACCCACAACTGACCTTGTTTGGTCAGCACGTGACGAATATGTCACCATGTCATTCAGTGACAATCATTACGCTGCTGTGAAGCGCTCGGAGACATCTTCCAAGGATTGAGTGTGTGACATGTAGATGCAGGTTGTTGTTGTTATGGAAGGGAAACTATTCCGAGACTTTGACCTGGAGAGCGGGCACGGTGTCTTTGACAACACCGCCACCCCGTGGTCTGGAGCAGAACTGATCAAATTCCTCCTGTTTTTTTTGGGAGGGGATCGTGAGGGGGTGTCTCAGGTGGAATGACCCTGAAAGGCTGATTTATTTATTATTCACCCGCTGATGATGTTGAGCAGGATTGTGGGAATGCAATGGCAGCTCTTGCCATGGTTTCGTTAAACGGTACAGACCTGAAGTCAACAAAACTTTTAATTCCAGTCCCGAGTCAACTCTATAAAGGTAAAGTGTTGACTTGGGGGTGGTAGTGGTGTGGGATCCAGTGGATCCTGGTTGTTCGGGGCTAAAGGATCCGATTGCTCGCTGGTTTCGGGGTGACCGAGCTGGTACCAAGACAGAGAAGATCAGTTCTTAGGAGGAACACATTCTGTTTATTTACACATGGAACTCAGCAGCGACACTTGTCAGCTGACAACTCCAAACTCTGTCTTTCCTCTTCAGACTCGAACTCAAGGCGACTGACCACAGAGGGAGCCCGCGCTGCTCTGCTATTGGCTATCAACATCATGTGACCTTACAGTGCAACATTTGTCTTAAAGGTGTATTACACCTCAGATGACTGCAGGTAGCATTTGGGTTTTGACCGTCTATCTGGTCCGTATCGTCCCTGGCAGTGGTCAGCTCGGTCTCGCTCAGGGAGAAGTGTCACAGCAACTTGGACTTAATGTGGAGAAACTTTCCAGGGAGGATTCACCATCGAAGAAAAACTGGATACCAACAAAAGCCAATGCTATTTATAAACCAGCTTTTATATATGCTAAAACATCCCCAAGGTGCTTTATGAAACATTATCAAACACCGAAACACATGAGGAGGTCCTAGGACAGATGACGAAAAGCTGAGCCAAACGAGATCGGTGTTTAAAAGTGTCTGAAAGGAGAGCGAGGTCGACAGCCTTGTTCCCACTGAGATGTGTGGGGTGTGTGGCTGTGCAGGAACCTTGGGAACCCCTCGCAGAGCAATAAAACAGGCCGTGCACAACCGATATCTGCTCTAAGATACACCTGTGCACATCCGGGAAGTCCCTGTCGATGTACCGCACGGTCCCTGTCGATGTACCGCACAGTCCCTGTCGATGTACCGAGCGGTCCCTGTCGATGTACCGAGCGGTCCCTGTCGATGTACCGAGCGGTCCCTGTCGATGTACCGAGCGGTCCCTGTCGATGTACCACACGGTCCCTGTCGATGTACCGAGCGGTCCCTGTCGATGTACCGCACGGTCCCTGTCGATGTACCGAGCGGTCCCTGTCGATGTACCGCACAGTCCCTGTCGATGTGCCGAGCGGTTCCTGTCGATGTACTGAGCTGTCCCTGTCGATGTACCGCACAGTCCCTGTCGATGTACCGCACAGTCCCTGTCGATGTACCGCACAGTCCCTGTCGATGTACCGAGCGGTTCCTGTCGATGTAGCGAGCGGTCCCTGTCGATGTACTGCACAGTCCCTGTCGATGTACTGAGCGGTCCCTGTCGATGTACCGAGCGGTCCCTGTCGATGTACCGAGCGGTCCCTGTCGATGTACCGAGCGGTCCCTGTCGATGTACCGAGCGGTCCCTGTCGATGTACCGAGCGGTCCCTGTCGATGTACCGCGCGGTCCCTGTCGATGTACCGAGCGGTCCCTGTCGATGTACCGCACGGTCCCTGTCGATGTACCGAGCGGTCCCTGTCGATGTACCGAGCGGCCCCTGGCGATGTACCGCACAGTCCCTGTCGATGTACCGAGCGGTCCCTGTCGATGTACCGAGCGGTCCCTGTCGATGTAGCGCACGGTCCTTGTCGATGTACCGAGCGGTCCCTGTCGATGTACCGAGCGGTGCCACAAAACAGGCTGTGTACACCAATGAAATATTAGAGGGGATGTTGGTGGAGAGTCCGAGAGGGTTAGGGAGGGAATTCAGGAGCTGGGGGCCTGGACAGCTGAATCCAACAATGGTGGGTCTGTGGAAATCACGGATGGGCAACGGGGCAGGATTGGAGACGAGGTTCTGGAGGGTTTTGGGGCTGATGGAGATTCCGGAGATGGGAGGGGCTGAGGCCATGAACGGATTTGTAAACAAGGCCGACAATTTGAAAATGAGTGAACGTTAAATTGAAGAGGTGACTTTTACTGTTTTAAAGTCAAAAAGAGAGGTGAGATTTAATGGCTGAATTGCAGAGTGTGTAATGCGGAGAGTGGAGGGGACAGCTGCCAATGGTAACGTGAATGGGTCGAGGGGGAGGTAGCGCACAAGCCATTATTCCGGGATGAATGATGTGATAATTGCAGTCGACTGTCTTACACCTCCTGCCCTCTCCTCGCTCCGCACAGTGGAAAGTCTGGTCAGGCTTCAGTCTAGGCTCAAAGCCAATGGCAGCACCTTTGACAAGTTGTCAACCATTTAGAGAGGTAAGGTGAGAAAGGTGAATAAAAAGATAACAACATGCAGCCTGCCCACAAAACACTGGCACTGTCGGATCCCATACCAGGGATTGTCAGTACTTTATGTTTCCTGTAGAAAGGTCAGACACCTCAGAATGTCCCTTAAACCTCCAAAAGGTCCCAGGGTACTTGGCAGGAGTGAGATATCGACACTGAGACACGTAAGGAGATATTAAGACAGGTGACTAAAAGCTTGGTCAAAGACTGTCATAAAGGAGGGGAGAGGGAGAGAGAGAGAGAGAGAGAGAGAGAGAGGGACAGGGATAGAGGATTTCCAGGGTTTAGGATCCAGGCTGCTGGGGATACAGCCAGTGATTGAGAATTGCGTGTTCTCAGAGGGTTGTAGGGATGGAGGAGGTTACGGAGACAAAGGGGGTGAGTCCACGGAGCGATTCATGTTGAAAGATGAGAAATTTAAAACTGATGCACAGCTGGAAAGCCAAGTGCTGACAGTGAGCACCGGGATGATGGATGAATGGGATTTCAAGCGAATTAGGATCCAGACAACAGATCATTACTCAAGGTGCTGGAGAGTGACAGTGAAACGCTGGCCAGGAAACCATTGGAATAGTCAAATCCAGAGGTAAAAAAATGTAAGGGTGAGGTTGTGAGAGGCAGACGGACTGGAGCAGGAGCAGATTTGGCGATATTACAGAGTCGGAAGTGGGATGTTTTTGTGATGGGGAGAATGTGCATTTCGATAGAACTAGAACCAAGGACAGCACAAGTACAGGGAGACACACCAGTACAGGGAGACACACCAGTACAGGGAGACAGCACCAGTACAGGGAGACAGCACCAGTACAGGGAGACAGCACCAGTACAGGGAGACACACCAGTACAGGGAGACAGCACCAGCACAGGGAGACTTCACCAGTACAGGGAGACAGCACCAGTACAGGGAGACAGCATCAGTACAGGGAGACAGCACCAGTACAGGGAGACAGCACCAGTACAGGGAGACAGCATCAGTACAGGGAGACAGCACCAGTTCAGGGAGACAGCACCAGTACAGGGAGACAGCACCAGTACAGGGAGACAGCACCAGTACAGGGAGACAGCACCAGTACAGGGAGACAGCACCAGCACAGGGAGACTTCACCAGTACAGGGAGACAGCATCAGTACAGGGAGACAGCACCAGTACAGGGAGACAGCACCAGTACAGGGAGACAGCATCAGTACAGGGAGACAGCACCAGTACAGGGAGACAGCACCAGTGCAGGAACACAGCACCAGTACAGGAACACAGCACCAGTACAGGAACACAGCACCAATACAGGGAGACAGCACCAGTACAGGGAGACAGCACCAGTACAGGGAGACAGCACCAGCACAGGGAGACTTCACCGGTACACGGAGACAGCATCAGTACAGGGAGACAGCACCAGTACAGGGAGACAGCACCAGTACAGGGAGACAGCATCAGTACAGGGAGACAGCACCAGTACAGGGAGACAGCACCAGTACAGGAACACAGCACCAGTACAGGAACACAGCACCAATACAGGGAGACAGCACCAGTACAGGGAGACAGCACCAGTACAGGAACACAGCACCAGCACAGGGAGACAGCACCAGTACAGGGAGACAGCACCAGTACAGGGAGACAGCACCAGTACAGGGAGACAGCTCCAGTACAGGGGGACACACCAGCACAGGGAGACAGCACCAATACAGGGAGACAGCACCAGTACAGGGAGACAGCACCAATACAGGGAGACAGCACCAGTACAGGGGGACAGCACCAGTACAGGGAGACAGCTCCAGTACAGGGAGACAGCACCAGTACAGGAAGACAGCACCAGTACAGGGAGACAGCAGCAGTACAGGGGGACAGCACCAGTACAGGGAGACAGCACCAGCACAGGAACGCAGCACCAGTACAGGGAGACAGCACCAGTACAGGGAGACAGCAGCAGTACATGGGGACAGCAGTATTGCCCTTCTGACAGTGTGGCACTCCCTCAGTACTGCCGCTCCAGCAGTGCTGTGCTCCCTCAGTACTGACCCTCTGACAGTGCAGCACTCCCTCAGTACTGACCCTCCGACGGTGCAGCACTCCCTCAGAACTGACCCTCTGACAGTGCAGCACTCCCTCAGTACTGACCCTCCAACAGTGCAGCACTCCCTCAGTACTGACCCTCTGACAGTGCAGCACTCCCTCAGTACTGACCCTCCGACAGTGCAGCACTTCCTCAGTACTGACCCTCTGACAGTGCAGCACTCCCTCAGTACTGACCCTCTGACAGTGCAGCACTCCCTCAGTACTGACCCTCTGACAGTGCAGCACTCCCTCAGCACTGACCCTCCGACAGTGCAGCACTCCCTCAGTACTAACCCTCCGACAGTGCGGCACTCCCTCAGTACTGACCCTCCGACAGTGCGGCACTCCGTCAGTACTGACCCTCCGACAGTGCAGCACTCCCTCAGTACTGACCCTCTGACAGTGCGGCACTCCCTCAGTACTGACCCTCTGACAGTGCAGCACTCCCTCAGTACTGACCCTCTGACAGTGCGGCACTCCCTCAGTACTGACCCTCTGACAGTGCGGCACTCCCTCAGTACTGACCCTCTGACAGTGCAGCACTCCCTCAGTACTGACCCTCTGACAGTGCAGCACTCCCTCAGTACTGACCCTCTGACAGTGCAGCACTCCCTCAGTACTGCATTGGGTGTGAAGCCTGAATTCTGTGTGTGCTCTGGTCTTGAATCCATGGCCTTCTCACTCAGAGAAGTGGGCACTAAGCAAGGACAGGAACCTTCGTGCCTTCATTTATCCAACATCTAGAATTACATAAAACATAGAGCACAGAAAAAGGTCATTTGGTCCTCATCCAAACCTATCAGCTTATCCTCCTTCATATGCTTACTCACTTCCTGTTAACAACAATAACTTATTTTTATACAGTGCCTTCAACATAATGAAGCATCCCAAGCTGCTTCAACAGAACACTATACTACACACTATAGGTGGGTCTTATGGAGTGTCTTAAAGGAGGGAGGTGAGGTAGAGAGGCAAAGAGGCGTAAGGAGGGAATTGCAGAGGTTGGTGCCTGGGCAACTGAAGGCACGGCCACCAATGGTGGAGCAGTTAAAATCGGGGATGCTTAAGAGGGCAGAATTATAGAAATGCAGAGATGTTGGAGGGTTGTGGGGCTGGGAAAGATTACAGAGAAAGGGAGGAGCGAGGCCATTGAGATGTCTGAAAACAAGGATGAGACATTTAAGCCCAAGGTATTGCTTGACTGGAAGCCAATGTAGATTAGCGAGCACAGGGGGTGGTAGGGAAAAGGGACTTAGTGTGAGTTAAGACCCGGGCAACAGGGTCTTGGATGACCTCTGTACTATTGGCCTAACCTTTCCCAGTGGTAGTGAGTTCCACATTCTCAGCACCCTTTGGTTAAAGAAGTTTCTCCTGAATTCTCTATTGGATTTCTTGGTGACTATCTGATCTTGGTGGAACTGTAGCTTTGCTCTCTCCCCCCACCACCACAAGTAGAACCAATCTGAACTCAATCTGAGTGTGAGTGGGTTTTGAGTGAGTTAAAATCCAATCTCTCTCTGTCTGCTCCATCAAACCTTTCCTAAATGTCAAGAGCTCTATGGACCACTCTTCTCAAGAGAAAAGAGACTCAGCCTATTCATCCATTCCCGATAGGAATAACCTCCCAATTCCGGTGACTAGGTGACAATTATTTTTCACACCCTTTTCTTCCTATTGATTATCTGGTGACCAGGACAGTTCACCTTTCTCCAGGTGTGGTCTAACTAAGGTTCGATAAATGTTTCAGCATAACTTCTCTGATTTTCAATTTCTTCTGTAAATAACCTCTGGTTTGCCTTTTCATGGCTTTATGTAGCTGTGTCACTATGTTTGGTGATCTGTTTATTTGTGCTCCTGGATCTCTTTGCTCCTTACCACATTTAGATTCTTAATTTCTAACTCATATGTGATCTCAATGCTTTTCTTACCAAAATGTAATCTTATTCATTCGTTCACAGGATGTAGGCATCGCTGGCTAGGCCAGCATCCGTTGCCCATCCCTAGTTGCCCTTGAGAAGGTGGTGGTGAGCTGCCTTCTTGAATCGCTGCAGTCCATGTGGTGTAGGTACACCCACAGTGCTGTTTTAAGGAGGGAGTTCCAGGATTTTGACCCAGAGCTACTGAAGGAACGGTGATATATTTCCAAGTCAGGATGGTGAGTGGCTTGGAGTGGAACTTGCAGGTGGTGGTGTTCCCCATGCAGCTACTACCCTTGTCCCTCTAGATGGTAGAGGTTGTAGGTTTGGAAGGTGCTGTCTAAGGAGCCTTGGTGAGTTGCTGCAGTGCATCTTGTAGATGGTACACACTGCTGCTACTGTGCGTCAGTGGTGGAGGGAGTGAATGTTGAAGTTGGTGGATGGGGTGCCAATCAAGTGGGATGCTTTGACCTCATACTTACCTATGCTAAAATTTGTTTGCCAATTGTATGTCCATTCTGCTAGTTTGTTAATTTCTTCTGGGATATGTTGCAATCCTCTTCAGAGTTGACTGCCTCCCTCCCCACGAATTGGTATCGTCTGCAAATTTAGAATTGATGTTTTTCATTGCCAAGTCTAAATCGTAAATAATAAATTGTGAACAACCAGTGGTCCCAGTTCTGACCCTTGGGGATGCTCACTGGGCACTTTCTGCCAATCTGAATAAATACCCTTTAGCCCCAAGTCTCTGCTTCCTTCCAGCTAACTGTCCATTCTGCCACTTGTCTCCGACCAGTCTAATATGTGGCACCTTATCAAAGGCCTTTTAAAAACCTACAGCGTGACTATTGTCTACTCTCTCTGTCACCTCCTCAACGAATTCAATGACGTGGATAAAGATTTATCTTTTTAAAATTCTGTGTGTGTTCATAGGGGCAAAAGTGAATGCTCAGTTATTGCCCACCACCTGCACACGACTAAACACAATTAATGTGCAGCTCATGGTCAGATGTCCCCCTACTGTGTCCAATTTTGGGCACCACAATTAGGAAGGATGTGAAGGCTTTAGAGGTGGTATTGCCTGCCTGCTGCAGATGCATCTGTCCATGACAGTATCGGTAGCAGTGACCACCGCACAGTCATTGTGGAGACGAAGTCCCGCCTTCACATTGAGGATACCCTCCATCGTGTTGTGTGGCACTACCACTGTGCTAAATGGGATAGATTTCAAACAGATCTAACAACTCAAGACTGGGCATCCATGAGGTGCTGTGGGCCATCCACAGCAGTAGAATTGTACTCGAACACAATCTGTAACCTCATGGCCCGGCATATTCCCCAATCTACCATTACCATCAAGCCTGAGGATCAACCCTGAAACAATGAAGAGTGCAGGAGGGCATGCCAGGAGCAACACCAGGCATACCGAAAAATGAGGTGTCAACCTGGTGAAGCTATAACACAGGACTACATGTTGCCAAACAGCATAAGCAGCAAGTGATAGACAGAACTAAGCGATCCCACAACAAAGGATCAGAGCTAAGCTCTGTAGTCCTGCTACATCCAGTCATGAATGGTGGTGGGCAATTAAACAACTCACTGGAGGAGGAGGCTCCAAAAATATTCCCAACCTCAATTATGGAGGAGCCCAGCAGGTCAGTGCAAAAGATAAGGCTGAAGCCTTCGCTACAATCTTCAGCCAGAAGTGCCGAGTGGATGATCCATCTCGGCCTCCTCCAGAGGTCTCCAGCATCACAGATGCCAGTCTTCAGCCAATTCAATTCACTCCACGTGATATCAAGAAATGGCTGAAGGCACTGGATACTGCAAAGGCTATGGGCCCTAACAATATTCCAGCAATTGTACTGAAGACTTGTGCTCCAGAACTTGCCACGCCCCTAGCCAAGCTGTTCCAGTATAGCTACAACACTGGCATCTACCCGGCTATGTGGAAAATTGCCCAGGTATGTCCTATACACAAAAAGCAGGACAAATCCAACCCTGCCAATTACCACCCCATTAGTCTACACTTGATCATCAGTAAAGTAATGGAAGGGGTCAACAGCAGTGCTGTCACCTGCTCACTGACACCCAGTTTGGGTTCTGCCAGGGCCACTCGGCTCCTGACCTCATTACAGCCTTGGTTCAAACATGGACAAAAGAGCTGAACTCCTGAGGTGAGGTGAGAGTGACTGCCCTTGACATCAAGGCAGCATTTGACTGAGTGTGGCATCAAGGAGCCCTAGGCAAAACTAGAGTCAATGGAATCAGGGGCAAAATTCTCCACTGGTTGGAGTCATACCGAGCACAAACAAAGATGGTTGTGGTTGTTGGAGGTCAGTCATCTCAGTTCCAGGACATCACTGCAGGAGTTCCTCAGGGTAGTGTCCTAGGCCCATCTTCAGCTGCTTTATCAATGATGTTCCTTCCATCATAAGGTCAGAAGTGGGGATGTTCGCTGATGATTGCACAATGTTCAGCACCATTCGTAACTCCTCAGATACTGAAGCAGTCCATGTCCAAATGCATCAAGACCTGGACAATATCCAGGCTTGGGCTGACAAGTAGAGAGTAACATTTGCGCCACGCAAGTGCTAAGCAATGACCATCTCCAACAAGAGAGAATCTAACTATTGCCCCTTGGCATTCAATGGCATTATCATCACTGAATCCCCCACTACCAACATCCTGGGGGTTACCATTGACCAGAAACTGAACTGGACCAGCCATATAAATACTGTGGCTACAAGAGCAGGTCAGGGGATAGGAATCGTGTGATGAATAACTCACCTCCTGACTCCCCAAAGCCTGTCCACTATCTACAAGGCACAAGTCAGGAGTGTGATGGGATACTCCCCACTTGCCTGGATGAGTGCAGCTCCCACTACACTCAAGAAGCTTGACACCGTCCAGGACAAAGCAGCCCGCTTGATTGGCACCACATCCAAAAACATTCACTCCCTCCACCACCGATGCACAGTATCAGCAGTGTGTTCTATCTACAAGATGCACTGCAGGAATTCACCAAGGCTCCTTCAGCAGCACCTTCCAAACCCAGGACCACTACCATCTAGAAGGACAAGGGTAGTAGGAAGGTGGGAATACCACCACCTGGAAGGTCCCCTCCAAGTCACTCACCATCCTGACTTGGAAAAATATCGCCGTCCCTTCACTGTCGTTGGGTCAAAATTTTGGAACTCCTTTCCTAATAGCACTGTGGGTGTACCTACACCACATGGACTCCTTACACTCCTCCCAGCCTGCTTCACAGTGATGCTGACCTGCTTCACACTTCTCCTGATCTGTTTCACAGTGATCCTCTCCGGTTTCACACTCCTCCCGGTCTGCTTCACAGTAATGATGACCTGCTTCACATTCCTCCCAGTCTGCTTCACAATGATCCTGACCTGCTTTACACTCTCCCTGCTTTGCTTCGCAGTGATGCTGATCGGCTTCACACTCCTCCTAGTCTGCTTCGCAGAGATCCTGACCTCCTTCACACTTCTCGAGATCTGCATCACATTGATCCTGATCTACTTCACACTCTGGCTGACCTGCTTCATATTCCTTCTTAAAAGCAAAATACTGCAGCTGCTGGAAATCTGAAAGAAAAACAGAAAATGCTGGAAAAACTCAGCGGGTCTAACAGCATCTGTGGAGAAAAAAAGAGTTAACGTTTTGAGTTCTGCTTCAGAGCTAAAGAGAAGTAAAAATGAAATTTATACTGTTTAAGGGGGGGGTGTGGAGCAGGTGAAGCTGGATAGAAGGTCAGCGATAGGTGGAAGCAAAGGAGAGATTGCCAGTGATGTCATAAACAGAAGGACAAAGGGGTGTTAATGGTAGTGATACCGTCTAAAGGAGGTGCTGATGGCGGCATTAAGGTAAGAAAGCAGAATGTGATAATAGCAGGACAAGGGTAAGTACTCTGGAAAGAACAACATGAACAAGTGACAGAGGGCCCTTATGGGGATTCGAGGTGTGGGGAGCGGATGGTGGTGGGGAAAAAGAGTGAAAATAGGATAAAAGGTGGGGATAAAACAATGAATAAAAATGAAAATAAATAAAAATGAAAATAAATGGTTAAAAAATAAAAATTAAAAACTAAAAATTTTAAAATGAAAATGAATATTGAAAAAAGGTGATAAAAAGGGGGTAAGGATGGAGAAGAGAATTCATGGTCTGAAGTTGTTGAACTCAATGTTAAGTCCGGAAGGCTGTAAAGTGCCTAATCGGAAGATGAGGTGCTGTTCCTCCAGTTTGCGTTGGGCTTCACTGGAACAATGCAGCAGGCCAAGGACAGACATGTGAGCATGAGAGCAGGGTGGAGTGTTAAAATAACAAGCGACAGGAAGGCCTGGGTTATGCTTGCGGACAGACCAAAGGTGTTCTGCAAAGTGGTCCCTCAGTCTGCATTTGGTCTCTCCAATGTAGAGGAAACTGCATTGAAGCTAAATGGAAGGCCAGTGATTGGTGGAGGCAAAGGAGAGATTGACAAGGATGTCATGGGCGAAAGGACAAAGGGGTGTTAATGATAGTGGTACTGGCTAAAGGAGCTTCACCTGCTGCACCCCCCCCCCCCCCCCTTAAACAGTATAAATTTCATTATATTTTTACTTCTCTTTTACTCTGAAGAAGAGTCATAAGGACTCAAAATCTTAACTCTGTTTTCTTTTTCTCCACAGATGCTGTTAGACCTGCTGAGTTTTTCCAGCATTTTCTGTTTTTGTTTCATATTCCTCCTTGTCTGCATCACGGCGATCCAGACCTCCTGCACACTCCTCTAGGTCTCTTCACAGTGATCCTGACCTCCTTCACTCCTCCCGGTCTGCTTCATAGTGATCCTGACCTGCTTCACACTCCTCCCAGGTTGCTTCATAGTGATCTTGACCTGCTTCACACTCCTCCTGGTCTGCTTCACATTAATCCTGACCTGCTTCACACTGCTCCTGCTCTGCTCCATAGTGATCCTGACCTGCTTTACACTCCTCCCGGTCTGCTTCACACTCTTCCATGTCTGCTTCACGTTAATCTTGACCTGCTTCACACTCCTCCCTGTCTGCTTTATAGTGATCCTGACCTGCTTCACACTCCTCCCGGTCTGCTTCAAGGTGATCTTGATCTGCTTCACACTCCTCCTGGTCTGCTTCACATAATCCTGACCTGCTTCACACTCCTCCTGGTCTGCTTCACATTAATCCTGACCCTGCTTCACACTCTTCCTTGTCTGCTTCACATTAATCCTGACCTGATTCACACTAATCCTGACCCTGCTTCACACTAATCCTGACCCTGCTTCACACTCCTCCTGATCTGCTTCACATTAATCCTGGTCTGCTTCACACTCCTCCTGGTCTGCTCCATAGTGATCCTGACCTGCTTTACACTCCTCCCGGTCTGCTTCACACTCTTCCATGTCTGCTTCACGTTAATCTTGACCTGCTTCACACTCCTCCCTGTCTGCTTCATAGTGATCCTGACCTGCTTCACACTCCTCCCGGTCTGCTTCAAGGTGATCTTGATCTGCTTCACACTCCTCCTGGTCTGCTTCACATAATCATGACCTGCTTCACACTCCTCCTGGTCTGCTTCACATTAATCCTGACCCTGCTTCACACTCTTCCTTGTCTGCTTCACATTAATCCTGACCTGATTCACACTAATCCTGACCCTGCTTCACACTAATCCTGACCCTGCTTCACACTCCTCCTGGTCTGCTTCACATTAATCCTGGTCTGCTTCACACTCCTCCTGGTCTGCTCCATAGTGATCCTGACCTGCTTTACACTCCTCCCGGTCTGCTTCACACTCCTCCCTGTCTGCTTCATAGTGATCCTGACCTGCTTCACACTCCTCCCGGTCTGCTTCAAAGTGATCTTGATCTGCTTCACACTCCTCCTGGTCTGCTTCACATAATCCTGACCTGCTTCACACTCCTCCTGGTCTGCTTCACATTAATCCTGACCCTGCTTCACACTCTTCCTTGTCTGCTTCACATTAATCCTGACCTGATTCACACTAATCCTGACCCTGCTTCACACTAATCCTGACCCTGCTTCACACTCCTCCTGGTCTGCTTCACATTAATCCTGGTCTGCTTCACACTCCTCCTGGTCTGCTCCATAGTGATCCTGACCTGCTTTACACTCCTCCCGGTCTGCTTCACACTCTTCCATGTCTGCTTCACGTTAATCCTGACCTGCTTCACACTCCTCCCTGTCTGCTTCATAGTGATCCTGACCTGCTTCACACTCCTCCCAGTCTGCTTCAAGGTGATCTTGATCTGCTTCACACTCCTCCTGGTCTGTTTCACATTAATCCTGACCTGCTTCACACTCCTCCTGGTCTGCTTCATAGTGATCCTGACCTGCTTCACACTCCTCCCAGTCTGCTTCACATTAATCCTGACCCTGCTTCACACTCTTCCTTGTCTGCTTCACAGTGATCCTGACCTGCTTCACATTAATTCTGGCCTGCTTCAGACTCCACCTGGTCTGCTTCACAGTAATCCTGACCTGCTTCACACTGCTCCCGGGTTGCTTCACAGTGATCCTGATCTCCTTCGCATCCTCTTGGTCTGCTTCGCAGTGATGCTGACCTCCTCCTCCCAGTCGGCTTCATGGTGATCTTGACCTGCTGCCAGTTTCCAGGATTGTCGCAATGACAACTAGGCAAAATTATCCAGTGTCACCATTGCCAACTGAGCAATGAAGGGCACCCTAACAATATTAATTTCGATAGTATTTATTTACTCTTTCATGAGATTATAGGCATGGCAAGGTCAGCATTGGCTGCACACCTTTCATTACCCTTGAACAGAATGGCTTACTAGGCCATTTCAGACAGCAGTGAAGAGTAACGTGAGTCAGACAGAGACCAGGACAGGTAAGGATGGCAGATTTCTGAACCACAGCCATGTGGTTGACTCTTAACTGCCCCCCAAACAAGGGCAATTAGGGTTGGGCAATGATTGCTGGCCTAGCCCACATCGCATGAAGGAATAAAACAAAAACCGAATTCAAATTCCACCAGCTGCTGTCCTGGGATTCAAACCCCCATCCGTACAACATTGGGTCTGAGCCTCAGGAATGACCATTGGACTCACTGGGATGACCAGGGGGATGATTGCGCATAAAATGAGCCCAACATCACCCCGTAGGGAGGCGGGGAACTACAAATACGGGGAACGCGCAGCGTCACGCTGCGTCACGCAGCCCCCGCGGGATGATTGACGGGCGCTTCGACCAATCAGCAGGCTGGGTGACCGATACGCCCCCCCACTGAGGAAGCTCGCCAGGGATTGGCCAAGCTCCGCCAATCCGACAGCGGGACCCGGGTAGGGGGCGGGGCAGTCGGGGAGCGCGCTGCGGCGGAGGCCGGGCCGGGCCGGCTGCTGAGGGCAGCGGGGGAGAGATGGCGGTTCCGGCAGCCGCTGCGATCCGGGTTCCTTTTTTTTTAAACAGAAGCAGGTGAAGGAAACAAGATTCGCCAAATGAAGAAGGGCAGGAGGCCGAGTGTGAAAGGCCAGGGGACCGTTACCTGCGGGAGAGCGGCAGGTAGGAGCACGTGACACGGCGGGGCTGCTCACGTGACCAGTAGCACTGAGCAGGCGCAATCATGTCAGGACATTCACAGGCAATGTCAGTCTATTCACAGGCAATGTCAGTGTATATTCACAGGCAATGTCAGTGTATATTCACAGGCAATGTCAGTCTATTCACAGGCAATGTCAGTGTATATTCACAGGCAATGTCAGTGTATATTCACAGGCAATGTCAGTGTACATTCACAGGCAATGTCAGTCTATTCACAGGCAATGTCAGTGTACATTCACAGGCAATGTCAGTGTATATTCACAGGCAATGTCAGTCTATTCACAGGCAATGTCAGTGTATATTCACAGGCAATGTCAGTGTATATTCACAGGCAATGTCAGTGTATTCACAGGCAATGTCAGTGTACATTCACAGGCAATGTCAGTGTACATTCACAGGCAATGTCAGTGTACGTTCACAGGCAATGTCAGTGTACGTTCACAGGCAATGTCTGTAAATTCACAGGCAATGTCAGTGTACATTCACAGGCAATGTTAGTGTGTATTCACAGGCAATATCAGTGTATATTCACAGGCAATGTCAGTGTGTATTCACAGGCAATGACAGTGTACGTTCACAGGCAATGTCAGTGTACATTCACAGGCAATGTCAGTGTACATTCACAGGCAATGTCAGTGTACATTCACAGGCAATGTCAGTACATTCACAGGCAATGTCAGTGTATAATCACAGGCAATGTCAGTGTATATTCACAGGCAATGTCAGTACATTCACAGGCAATGTCAGTGTATATTCACAGGCAATGTCAGTACATTCACAGGCAATGTCAGTACATTCACAGGCAATGTCAGTGCACATTCACAGGCAATGTCAGTAGATTCACAGGCAATGTCAGTATATTCACCGGCAAAAACAAAAATACCTGGAAAAACTCAGCAGGTCTGGCAGCATCTGTAGAGAGGAGCACAGTTAACGTTTCAAATCCGAATGACCCTTCAACAGTATATTCACCGGCAATGTCGGTATATTCACCGCCAATGTCGGTATATTCACCGGCAATGTCGGTATATTCAGAGGCAATGCATGCACATTCACAGGCAATGTCGGTGCACATTCACAGGCAATGTCAGTATATTCGCAGGCAATGTCAGTATATTCGCAGGCAATGTCAGTATATTCGCAGGCAATGTCAGTCTATTCACAGGCAATGTCAATGCATTCACGTACAATGTCGGGATATTCCCAGCCGACGTCAGTGCGTAGCCCCAGGGGCCGTCAGTGCAGATTCGCAGCCACTATGGCAACGTCAGTGTATATTCACAGTACGTTTAGAGTGCAGAAGGAGGCTATTTGGCTAATCGAGTCTGCACTGGCTCTCTGAAAGAGCATTCCACCTAGTCCCACTCCCCTGCCTTATTCTTGAAACCTTGCACATCTCTCTTTTCAGGTAGCAATCTAATTCCCTTTTGAATACCTCGATTGAACCTGCCTCCACCACCCTTTCAGGAAGTTTGTTCCAGACTCCAACCACCCTCTGGGTGAAAAAATTTTTCCTCACTTCACAGGCAATGTCAGTGTACATTCACAGGCAATGTCAGTGTACATTCACAGGCAATGTCAGTGTATATTCACAGGCAATGTCAGTGTATATTCACAGGCAATGTCAGTGTATATTCACAGGCAATGTCAGTGTATTCACAGGCAATGTCAGTGTATATTCACAGGCAATGTCAGTGTATTCACAGGCAATGTCAGTGTATATTCACAGGCACTGTCAGTGTATATTGACAGGCAATGTCAGTGTATATTCACAGGCAATGTCAGTACATTCACAGGCAATGTCAGTGTATATTCACAGGCAATGTCAGTGTATTCACAGGCAATGTCAGTGTATATTCACAGGCAATGTCAGTCTATTCACAGGCAATGTCAGTGTATTCACAGGCAATGTCAGTGTATATTCACAGGCAATGTCAGTGTATATTCACAGGCAATGTCAGCGTATATTCACAGGCAATGTCAGCCTATTCACAGGCAATGTCAGTGTATATTCACAGGCAATGTCAGTGTATGTTCACAGGCAATGTCAGTGTATATTCACAGGCAATGTCAGTGTATATTCACAGGCAATGTCAGTGTACATTCACAGGCAATGTCAGTGTACATTCACAGGCAATGTCAGTGTACATTCACAGGCCAGGTCAGTGTACATTCACAGGCAATGTCAATGTACGTTCACAGGCAATGTCAGTGTACGTTCACAGGCAATGTCAGTGTACGTTCACAGGCAATGTCAGTGTACATACACAGGCAATGTCAGTGTACATTCACAGGCAATGTCAGTGTACATTCACAGGCAATGTCAATGTACATTCACAGGCAATGTCAGTGTACATTCACAGGCAATGTCAGTGTACATTCACAGGCAATGTCAGTGTACATTCACAGGCAATGTCAGTGTACATTCACAGGCAATGTCAGTGTACGTTCACAGGCAATGTCAGTGTACGTTCACAGGCAATGTCAATGTACGTTCACAGGCAATGTCAATGTACGTTCACAGGCAATGTCAGTGTACGTTCACAGGCAATGTCAGTGTACGTTCACAGGCAATGTCAGTGTACGTTCACAGGCAATGTCAGTGTACGTTCACAGGCAATGTCAGTGTACGTTCACAGGCAATGTCAGTGTACGTTCACAGGCAATGTCAGTGTACGTTCACAGGCAATGTCAGTGTACGTTCACAGGCAATGTCAGTGTATATTCACAGGCAATGTCAGTGTATTCACAGGCAATGTCAGTGTATATTCACAGGCAATGTCAGTGTATTCACAGGCAATGTCAGTGTATTCACAGGCAATGTCAGTGTATATTCACAGGCAATGTCAGTCTATTCACAGGCAATGTCAGTGTATATTCACAGGCAATGTCAGCCTATTCACAGGCAATGTCAGTGTATATTCACAGGCAATGTCAGTGTATATTCACAGGCAATGTCAGTGTATATTCACAGGCAATGTCAGTGTACATTCACAGGCAATGTCAGTGTACATTCACAGGCAATGTCAGTGTACATTCACAGGCCAGGTCAGTGTACATTCACAGGCAATGTCAATGTACGTTCACAGGCAATGTCAGTGTACGTTCACAGGCAATGTCAGTGTACGTTCACAGGCAATGTCAGTGTACATACACAGGCAATGTCAGTGTATATTCACAGGCAATGTCAGTGTACGTTCACAGGCAATGTCAGTGTACGTTCACAGGCAATGTCAGTGTACGTTCACAGGCAATGTCAGTGTACGTTCACAGGCAATGTCATTGTACGTTCACAGGCAATGTCTGTACGTTCACAGGCAATGTCAGTGTGTAATCACAGGCAATGTCAGTGTGTAATCATAGGCTATGTCCGTGTATATTCGCAGGCTATGTCCGTGTATATTCGCAGGCAACGTCAGTGTATATTCGCAGGCAACGTCAGTGTATATTCGCAGGCAACGTCAGTGTATATTCGCAGGCAACGTCAGTGTACATTCACAGGCAACGTCAGTGTATATTCACAGGCAACGTCAGTGTATATTCACAGGCAACGTCGGTACATTCACGGGCAACGTCGGTACATTCACGGGCAAGGTCGGTACATTCACGGGCAATGTCGGTACATTCACGGGCAATGTCAGTGTATATTCACAGGCAATGTCAGTGTATATTCACAGGCAATGTCAGTGTGTATTCACAGGCAATGTCAGTGTGTATTCACAGGCAATGTCAATGTACGTTCACAGGCAATGTCAGTGTACGTTCACAGACAATGTCAGTGTATGTTCACAGGCAATGTCAGTGTACGTTCACAGGCAATGTCAGTGTACATTCACAGGCAATGTCAGGGTACGTTCACAGGCAATGTCAGTGTGTATTCACAGGCAATGTCAGTGTACGTTCACAGGCAATGTCAGTGTACGTTCACAGGCAATGTCATTGTACGTTCACAGGCAATGTCTGTACGTTCACAGGCAATGTCAGTGTGTAATCACAGGCAATGTCAGTGTGTAATCACAGGCTATGTCCGTGTATATTCGCAGGCTATGTCCGTGTATATTCGCAGGCAATGTCAGTGTATATTCGCAGGCAACGTCAGTGTATATTCGCAGGCAACGTCAGTGTATATTCGCAGGCAACGTCAGTGTATATTCGCAGGCAACGTCAGTGTACATTCGCAGGCAACGTCAGTGTATATTCACAGGCAACGTCAGTGTACATTCACAGGCAACGTCGGTACATTCACGGGCAAGGTCGGTACATTCACGGGCAAGGTCGGTACATTCACGGGCAATGTCGGTACATTCACGGGCAATGTCAGTGTATATTCACAGGCAATGTCAGTGTATATTCACAGGCAATGTCAGTGTGTATTCACAGGCAATGTCAGTGTGTATTCACAGGCAATGTCAGTGTGTATTCACAGGCAATGTCAGTGTACGTTCACAGGCAATGTCAGTGTACGTTCACAGGCAATGTCGGTGCTCATTCACAGGCAATGTCGGTGCACATTCACAGGCAATGTCGGTGCACATTCACAGGCAATGTCGGTGCACATTCACAGGCCATGTCAGTATATTCGCAGGCAATGTCAGTATATTCACAGGCAATGTCAGTGCATTCACGTACAATGTCGGGATATTCCCAGCCGACG
This sequence comes from Cetorhinus maximus, assembly GCF_964194155.1. Taxonomy (NCBI): domain Eukaryota; kingdom Metazoa; phylum Chordata; class Chondrichthyes; order Lamniformes; family Cetorhinidae; genus Cetorhinus; species Cetorhinus maximus. The sequence continues at coordinate 4,654,751 of NC_135881.1, forward strand.
TCAGTGCGTAGCCCCAGGGGCCGTCAGTGCAGATTCGCAGCCACTATGGCAACGTCAGTGTATATTCACAGTACGTTTAGAGTGCAGAAGGAGGCTATTTGGCTAATCGAGTCTGCACTGGCTCTCTGAAAGAGCATTCCACCTAGTCCCACTCCCCTGCCTTATTCTTGAAACCTTGCACATCTCTCTTTTCAGGTAGCAATCTAATTCCCTTTTGAATACCTCGATTGAACCTGCCTCCACCACCCTTTCAGGAAGTTTGTTCCAGACTCCAACCACCCTCTGGGTGAAAAAATTTTTCCTCACATCACATTTACTCCTCATGCCGATTATTTTGAATCTGTACTCTCTAGTTCTTGATGTTCTCTTGAGTGGGAACAGTTTCTCACTATTTACCTTGTCCATACCCCTCAGGATCTTGAATACCTCTATCAAGTCTCCTCTCAGCCTTCTTTTCTCCGAGGAAAACAGTCCCAACCTTTCCAATCTATCCTCATCGCTACAGTTCTTCATCCTGGGAATCATTCTTGTGAATCTCCTCTGTACTCTCTCTCCAATGCCTTCACGTCCTTCCTCAAGTATGGCGCTCAGAACTGGACGCAGTACTCCGGATGAGGCCTAACTAGTGTCTTGTATAAGTTCAACATGACCTCTTCACTCTTGTACTCAATGTCCCTATCAATAAAGCCTAAGATACTATATGTTTTATTAACTGCTCTCTCAACATGCCCTGCCATCTTCAATGACCTATGTACCGAGGTCCCTCTGTTCCTGCACCTCCTTTAGAGTCTCTCCCTTTATTTCATTCTGTCTCACCATATCTTTCCTGCCAAAATGAATCACCTCACACTTCTCTGCATTGAACTTCATCTGCCATTTGTCTGCCCAATCCACCACCATGTCTATGTCCTTTTGAAGTTCAAGACTATCCCATCACAGCTGATGACATTTCCAATCTTCGTATCATCTGCAAATCTTAAAATCATGCCCTGCGCATGCAGTCTAGGTCATTAATATATATATCAGGAACAACAAGGCTCCCAACACTGATCCCTGAGGAACTCCACTACAAACCTTCCTCCAATCTGAAAAACAATTATTCATCACTACTCTCAGTTTCCTGTCACTCAGCCAATTTCTTATCCAAGTGCCAACTTTCCCTTTTATTCCATGAGCTAGAATTTTGCTCACAAGTCTGTTGTGTGGCACTGTATCAAATGCCTTTTGAAAATCCATATACACCCCCATCAACATTGTTTCCTTCTCTGTTACCTCCTCACAGTTGGCACCATAATGTCAGTGTATACTTACTGCCTGTACGGCAATGTCACTGTATATTCACTGCCTGTACGGCAATGTCACTGTATATTCACTGCCTGTACGGCAATGTCAGAGTGTATTCACAGCCAGTACGGCAACGTCAATATATATTCACAGCCAGTACGGCAATGTCAGTGTGTATTCAAGCCGATATGGCAACGTCAGTGTATATTCACAGCCAGTACGGCAATGTCAGTGTGTATTCACAGCCAGTACGGCAACATCAGTGTGTATTCACAGCCAGTACGGCAACGTCAGTTTGTATTCACAGCCAGTACGGCAACGTCAGTGTGTATTCACAGCCAGAACGGCAATGTCACTGTATATTCACAGCCTGTACGGCAACGTCAGTGTGTATTCACAGCCAGTACGGCAACGTCAGTGTGTATTCACAGCCAGTACGGCAACGTCAGTGTGTATTCACAGCCAGTACGGCAACGTCAGTTTGTATTCACAGCCAGTACGGCAACGTCAGTGTGTATTCACAGCCAGAACGGCAATGTCACTGTATATTCACAGCCTGTACGGCAACATCAGTGTGTATTCACAGCCAGTACGGCAACGTCAGTGTGTATTCACAGCCAGTACGGCAACGTCAGTGTGTATTCACAGCCAGTACGGCAACGTCAGTTTGTATTCACAGCCAGTACGGCAATGTCACTGTACATTCACAGCCGGTGCAGTAATGTCACTGTACATTCACAGCCAGTATGGCAATGTCACTGTACATTCACAGCCGGTGCAGTAATGTCACTGTACATTCACAGCCGGTGCAGCAATGTCACTGTACATTCACAGCCGGTGCAGTAATGTCACTGTACATTCACAGCCAGTGCAGCAATGTCACTGTACATTCACAGCCGGTGCAGCAATGTCAGTGTACATTCACAGCCGGTGCAGCAATGTCACTGTCCATTCACAGCCGGTGCAGCAATGTCACTGTATATTCACAGCCGATGCAGCAATGTCACTGTACATTCACAGCCGGTGCAGCAATGTCACTGTACATTCACAGCCGGTGCAGCAATGTTAGTGTACATTCACAGTCGGTGCAGCAATGTCACTGTATATTCACAGCCGGTGCAGCAATGTCACTGTATATTCACAGCCGGTGCAGCAATGTCACTGTATATTCACAGCCGGTGCAGCAATGTCGGTGTATATTCACAGCCGGTGCAGCAATGTCACTGTCCATTCACAGCCGGTGCAGCAGTGTCACTGTACATTCACAGCCGGTGCAGCAGTGTCACTGTACATTCACAGCCGGTGCAGCAGTGTCACTGTACATTCACAGCCGGTGCAGCAGTGTCACTGTACATTCACAGTCGGTGCAGCAGTGTCACTGTACATTCACAGTCGGTGCAGCAATGTCACTGTATATTCACAGCCAGTGCAGCAATGTCACTGTATATTCACAGCCGGTGCAGCAATGTCACTGTATATTCACAGCCGGTGCAGCAATGTCACTGTATATTCACAGCCGGTGCAGCAATGTCGGTGTATATTCACAGCCGGTGCAGCAATGTCACTGTCCATTCACAGCCGGTGCAGCAGTGTCACTGTACATTCACAGCCGGTGCAGCAGTGTCACTGTCCATTCATAGCCGGTGCAGCAGTGTCACTGTACATTCAAAGCCGGTGCAGCAGTGTCACTGTACATTCACAGCTGGTGTAGCAGTGTCACTGTCCATTCACAGCTGGTGCAGCAGTGTCACTGTACATTCACAGCCGGTGCAGCAATGTCACTGTACATTCACGGCCGGTGCAGCAGTGTCACTGTACATTCACAGTCGGTGCAGCAGTGTCACTGTACATTCACAGCCGGTGCAGCAATGTCACTGTATATTCACAGCCGGTGCAGCAATGTCACTGTACATTCACAGCCGGTGCAGCAATATCACTGTACATTCACAGCCGGTGCAGCAATGTCACTGTACATTCACAGCCGGTGCAGCAATGTCACTGTCCATTCACAGCCGGTGCAGCAATGTCACTGTCCATTCACAGCCGGTGCAGCAGTGTCGGTGTACATTCACAGCCGATGCAGTAATGTCACTGTACATTCAGAGTCGGTGCAGCAGTGTCACTGTACATTCACAGCCGGTGCAGCAATGTCACTGTACATTCACAGTCGGTGCAGCAGTGTCACTGTACATTCACAGTCGGTGCAGCAATGTCGGTGTACATTCACACCCGGTGCAGCAGTGTCGGTGTACATTCACACCCGGTGCAGCAATGTCACTGTATATTCACAGCCGGTGCAGCAATGTCAGTGTATATTGTTACGACTAGGATGGGAAGAGTGCACAGCTTCTGTAGCCCCACTACTCCACAGGTCGCATCATTAAACGTTTTATTTACTCACCAAAATGGCCAATTGTTTGGGATAGAATTAGTCGTCACATTGGAAAAATATGGGTTGATAAGGAAGAGCCAGTTTGGATTTCTAAAGGGGAAATCATGTTTAACTAACTTGCTGGAGTTTTTTGAAGAGGTAACAGAAAAGGTCAATGAGGGTAATGCTGTTGATGTGATGTACATGGACTTTCAAAAGGTATTTCATACAGTGCCATACAACGGACTTGTGAGAAAAGTTGTTGTTCATGGAATAAAAGGGACAGTAGCAATGTGGATACAAAATTGGCTGAAAAATAGGAGGCAGAGGGTAATGGTCAATGGATATTTTTCAGGCTGAAGGAAGGTTTGTAGTGGAGTTCCCTAGAGGTCGGCATTGGGACCCTTGTTTTTCCTGACATATATTAATCTAGATCTTGGTGTGTAGGGGACAATTTCAAAGTTTGCGTTTGAAAGGAAGCATGGGAGTGTTGTAAACTGTGAGGAGGACAGTGTAGAACTTCAGATGGACATAGACAAGTTGATGGGGTGGGCAGATGGGCGGCAGATGAAGTTCAGTATGGAGAAGTGTGAGGTGATGCATTTTGGAAGGAAGAACATGGACAGTCATTATAAAATAAGGGGTGAAATTTTGGAGGGCCTGCAGGAACAGAAAGACCTGGGTGTATTTGTGCATAGGTCATTGAAGGTGACAGGACAGGTGGAGGGAGCAGTTAATAAAGCATAAAGTATCCCGGGTTTTATTAATAGGAGCACAGAGTAAAAGAGCAGGGAGGTTATGCTGAATTTATACGAGACACTCGTTAGACCTCAGCTGAAGTATTGTGTACAGTTCTTGGCACCACACTATAGGCAGGATGTGAATACTTTGGAGAGAGTGCTGAAGAGATTTACAGGAATGGTTCCAGGGATGAGAGACTTCAGTTAAGAAGATAGATTGGAGAAGTTGGGACTGTTCTCTGGAGAGAAGGCTAAGAGGAGATTCGGTAAAGATGTTCAAAATCTTGAGGGGGCTGGACAGAGTAGATAGGGAGAAGCTGTTCCCGCTCATAAAAGGATCAAGAATGAGAGGGCACAGATTTAAAGTGATTTGCAAAAGAAGCAAATGTGACGTGAGAAAAAACTTTTTCACACAGCGAGTGGTTCAGGTCTGGAATGCGCTGCCTGGAAGTGTGGTGGAGGCAGGTTCAATCGAGGCATTCAGGAGGGCATTAGATGATTATTTGAATAGAAACAATGTGCAGGGATATTGGGAAAAGGTAAGAGGAATGACACAAAGTTATGATGCTCGTTTGGAGAGCTGGTGCAGACACGATGGGCCGAATGGCTTCCTTCTGTGCCGTTAAAATTCAGTGATTAACCTTCGCTGCTGTTAGACCCAGAATAAGAGATTTTAACCGGGCTTCTTTCAATAAACTCTGAATGATTGATCTATTATAAAACAAAACTTCTTTTTACAAACAACCTCCAAGAACTGCTTAACACACAATTTGTAATCTGGAAGGTGCCCCTTTGGAGTTTGGGTGTTCTTTTCGGTAGGGCAGAGAGCTGAAATTGTGCTTGTGAGTTGATGTCCGAGTGTACGTTCGGAAATCCAGGGGATCGGAATCTCAGGAGACGAGATTGAAACCCTGCAAGTTGGGCCTTTGTTGAAGCCACCCGGGTTTGTGCGACTTCTGGAGAGAATTCCACGGCAAAATCTCCGAAGGCAAAGACTGGAATCCCTCGCAAGAGAGTTTCAGTGAGATTGGTTGACTCAGCGTGTTACGATGTCTGGGTGGGTTGTTGAGAGATCGAAGGACTCGTCTCGGCCGCATCTGTCATTTATTGTGCAATGTGGTGTGTTTGGCCACAGCTGGCTTGTTAATTTACATGTACCTCATATTAACTCTGAATTTTAGAGTATAAGAGAGATCTTGTAAATTGTTTTATCTTTCTGAACTTGTTTAGTGAAGCTTATTTGTGCTTGTTCAAAATCACAATATTCAATGACCCAGCCTCCACTGCTGTCTGAGGTAGACCATTGCAAAGATTAAAGACCCACTGTTGTGACCACAGCCGGTGTTAATTGCTGCGCAAACCAAATCCCAGAGGGAGCCTTGGCTTACGGACCACAACCCTTGTTTGTATTCTGATAATGAGAAGGATAAGTACCAATCATAGTAGTGAGAGGTCTAGTAACATAGAAACATAGCTTCTGAAGATTTTAAAAATTAAAAATAAAAGAAAACTTAAGCACACAAGATTACAGTTACACAATTGCAGTTAGTCTTACAAAGCATTCCCCCAAAAACACTCTACTTGGTCAAACCCACAAGTAACCACTTTCCAGGGAACACTCCCTTATAGATATTTAAATATGAGATCTTGTAATATTACACAAAGCAAACTGCCGTAACTTCAGTAAAGGTGCACCATATGACATTTACCCCCTTCCACTTTGTGTTGGAATTCACTTCAGAATAGACCTGGGCTTGCTGCAGCCCAAGACTTTTCTTGCTTGGCTGGATAGGTGATTCATTCTGCATTCCTCTTCCAGCCCAGCACTATCTTAACAGCTCAACAGCTAAAACCAGCTCTCCACAGAAACTCTAATATACCTTCTTTCTCTTTCATCTTGGTCCCATTGTTCTCACACACCTTTGAAACTCAAACCCTTCCAAACATTAGATCTTTCATGTTTCCACCTTGTCTTTGCATTTGGGTCAATAAAATATCATTGCCCCACTACCTGTTTAGCTATGAATTCCTGCAAGCTGGAAACATGTTTCTTGACACCTTTGACTATCCTCTGATATTCAAACAAACTCTCAATTTATCTAAACATGCAAATGTTAGATCTAACCTGTTTGCTTGTATCTCAAACTTAACACCTCTATCCTTTTCATGTTTCCAAAGCCCCCCAGGCAACCTGACTCCTATCAAACTCTTGTGCGCGCGCACACACACACACACACACACACACACACACACACACAGGCACCCAGTCTTCTCTACAGAATAACCCAATATTCCCCAAAATATTTAAAAAAAACCACCCATTCTGACACACTCTGAGACAAGAAATTCCTCCTCATCTTTAAGCTATGTCCCCTATTTCTAGATTCCTCCAGAAGGGGAAACATCCTCTTAGCATCTACCCTGTCAAACCTTCCCAGTTTATTCTTCTAAATGCCGAAAGAATATAGGTCCAACTTGCTCAATGTTTCCTCTTAAGATAAACCCCTTCACCCCGGTTCAGTGAAAGTTCACTAAGCTGGTTCCTATGTCCAATGGAAGGATATCCCTCCTTTAAGTAAGGTGGCCAAAACTGTACACAGTACTCTAGGTGTGGTCTGACCAATACCCTGTACAGTTGTAGCAAGACTTCCCTACTTTTGTATAGATAGTGTCTCAAATCCAACTATCCAAAAACCGGTGATGTCCAACAACCAGACATTTTTTTAAGCTGCCGTGCATGAGTTTTTATTATTGTTAGATGAGTAAAGTTATTTCCTGGCTTGTTGGGCTAGGCGCTGCATTGATGCTGTGGCGTGCTGTCGAGCTGTCGTCTTCGCGCGCCTGTCTTTTCCCATGCTCCAAGTGGTCTGAGCATCCCTTGACCCGGCCCAGCCTGAACCGCCCGACTCGAAAACCAGCAAGATCTCAAATCTGGTGTGGACTCAGTCCCGGTGTTGCTGGTTTTGAGACACTGTACCTGTACTCCATTCCCCCTTACAATAAGGGCCAAGCTTCCAATTGCCTTTTTAATTACTTGCAGCAGCTGCACGCTCACTTTTTGTGATTTGTGTACATGGACACCAGTTCTAAAAAAAAGGAGCCTTGTATTTATAGGCTGCCTTTCACAACCTCGGGACTTCCTAAAATGCTTCAGAACCACCAAAGTACTTTCATTTCAACCGTAGTAATTGATGTAATGTAGGGAAGCCAATTCTCTCACACTGAGGTCTGGGTCCTCAATTATTTACAATATACACTAATGACTTGGATGAGGGAAGCGAATGTACTATCGCCAAGTTTGCGGATGATACAAAAATAGGTGGGAAGGCAAGTGGTGAGGACGACACCAGGAGTCTACAGAGGGATACAGACAGGTTAAGTGAGTGGGCAAAAAAGTGGCAGATGGAATATAGTGTGGGAAAACGTGAGGTTATGCACTTTGGCAGGAAGAGGAGCTGAATATTATTTAAATGGAGATAGAACGGAAGAAGGCTGCAGCACAGGGATTTGGGAGTCCTTGTGCATGAATCACAAAAAGCTAACAGACAAGTTTAACAGGTAAATAGGGAAGGCAAATGGAATAAAAGCAAAATACTGTGGATGCTGGAAATCTGAAACAAAAACAGAAAATGCTGGAAAAACTCAGCAGGTCTTACAGCATCTGTGGAGAGGAAACAGAGTTAATGTTTCGAGTCCGTACGACTCTTCAGAGCTAAAGAAAAGTAAAAATATGATGAAACTTATACTGTTTAAGGTGGATTATACGGACTTGAAACATTAACTCTGTTTTCTCTCCAAAGATACTGTAAGGCAAATGGAATGTTGGCCTTTACTTCAAAAGGAATGGAATATAAATATAGGGAAGTCTTACTAAAACTATACGAGACACTAGTTAGACCACACCTAGAATACAGTGAACAGTTTTGGTCCCCTTATCTAAGGAAAGATATACTGGCATTGGAGGCAGTCCAGAGAAGGTTTACTGGGTTGATCCCGGGTATGGAGGGATTTTCTTATGAGGAGAGGTTGAGTAGGTTGGGCCTGTACTCATTGGGGTTTAGAAGAATGAGAGGTGACCTTATTGAAACATATAAGATTCTTAGGGGGCTTGAGAGTGTAAAAGCTGAGAGGTTGCTTCCCCTTGTGGGAGAATCTAGGACCAGCGGGCGTAATCTCAGAGTAAGGGGCTGCCCATTTAAAATAGAGATGAGGAGGAATTTCTTCTCTCAGAGGGCAGTGAATCTGTGGAATTCTTTACCACAGAGGGCTGTAGAGGCTGGGTTGTTAAGCATATTCAAGGCTGAGATGGACAGATTTTTAATCAGTAAGGGAATCAAGGGTTATGGGGAAAAGGCAGGAAAGTGGAGTTGAGGATTATCTGATCAGCCATGATCTCATTGAATGGCGGAGCAGAGTCGATGGGCCAAATGACCTACTTCTGCCCCACGTCTTATGGTCTTGTGTTAATGACTGGAGAACCTGTATTATTGATGTTGGCTGAGGGATAAATATTGCCCAGGACACTGGGGAAACTCCCCAAGCTTTTTCTAATAACGTCATGGGATCTTTTACATTCGTTTGAGAAGAGAGATAGGGCCTCTGTTTACATTTTTATCCGAAAGATGCCATCTCTCACAGGCTGGCACTCCCTCAGCGTTGCACTGAGCTGTCATCCGAGATTATGTACTCGGGTCCAAGGAGTGGAATTGAATTCTCAACCTCCTGACTCTTGAGCTGACAGTGCTGCCAACTGATTAAAGAGCTATAATTATTCTCTCCAGATACAGCTGAAGTTTGGAATAATCAACACTTTCATTTCCTCAGTTTAAAAGAGTGAGGATTTAGGAACATAGAAACAGGAGTAGCCTATTCGGCCTGTCAAGCCTTCTTTGCCATTCAGTTAGATCATGGCCGATCATCCACCTCAACTCCACTTTCCTGCACTGTCTCCATTTTATACACAGAAAGCTGTGGCTTTACTGAGATTCTGGTGACAGATTCTGCACTGAATATTGACCACATTCTTCACTCGACAGAACCAGAATCAAAGAAAAAGAAGAAGCTGGTGGCTATTCACCAGGCATTGAACGTTGACCCGGTGGATGTGGAGACTCTACGGCGATCTGCCATTAGCGAGGGTGGGCTTCTGACTGATGAGATCCGCAGGAAGGTCTGGCCAAAGCTGCTCAATGTAAATGTTTACAACCTACCTCCGAAACCAGGTAAGGCGGGAGTGAGGAAAATTCCTTTCAACTTTATTCTCTTACAGACCAGCTTCCTCTGTAGCGAGTTAATCCTTTTGCTTCTATCCATTTACATCTTCTGCTGATGTGCAATTATTTGTATTCTTTTTTTGGTGAATATTTTTTGTCCAAGATGAGCGACGCCCATGATGGGAAGGAGGTGGCCATTCAGCCCCTCGAGCCTGTTCCACCATTCAGTTAAATCATGGCTGATCTGTATCCCTGATTAACTGTCTTAGTTCTGTAACCCTTACCCAAGTAATATCTGCCACGTTCAGTTTTGATATTTTTAGCTGATCCCCAGCCTCAACAGCTCCTTGGGGGAGAGGGTTCCAGGTTTACACTACCCTTTGTGTGAAAAAAGTGCTTACTGACAACATCCCTGAAATCCCTGGCTGTCATTTTAGGGTTATGCCCCCTTATTCTGGACTCTCCCCACCAGAGGAAATAGTTTCTCTCTCTCTCTACCCTACCAATTTTTAACATACTTCAATTAGATGACCTCTTTCTACACTTGAGGGAATACAAGACTTTCCCTTCTCCTCATTCACAGCAACAATTTTAAAATATGAACTTACAAAATAGAAGCAGAAGTAGGCCATTCGGCCCCTCGAGCCTGCTCCGCCATTTTATAAGATCATAGCTGATCAGTTAGTATTTCTAATTCCACATTCCCATCTACCCCGATACCTTTTGATTCCCTTGCCTAACAAGAATCTATGTTGCCTCTGCCTTAAAGATATTCAATGACCCTGCCTGCACCGCCTTCTGAGGCAGAGTTCCAAAGTCGCACAACCCTCTGAGAGAAAAATATTTCTTCCTATCTCTGTCCTAAAAGGGTGACCCCTTATTTTAAAACAGTGACCCCCTAGTTCTGGACTCACCCGCAAGAGGAAACATCCTTTCCACATCCACCTTGTCAAAACCGTTCAGGATCTTGTAAACTTCAATCAAATCACCCCTCACTCTTCTAAACTCCAGTGGAAACAAGCCCAGTCTGTCCAACCTTTCCTCATTAGACAACCCACTCATTCCAGGTATCAATCTAGTAAACCTCCTCTGAACTGCCTCTAACGCGTTTACAACCTTTGTTAAATAAGGAAACCAAAATTGCACACAGTATTCGAGATGTGGTCTCACCAATACCCTGTATAACTGAAGCATAACATCCTTACTTTTATGTTCAATTCTTCTCATAATAAAGGATAGCATTCCATTAGCCTTCTTAATTACTTGCTGTACCTGCATACTAACCTTTTGTGACTCATGGACCAGAACACCTAGATCCCTCTGCCCCTCAGAATTATGCTTTCGGTCTCCAGTTAAGTAATTCTTTGCTTTTTTATTCTTCCTGCCAAAATGAACGAACTTCACATTTTCCCACATTATGCCATATTTCTTGCCCACTCACTGAGCCTATCTATATCTGTCTGCAGCCTCCTTATGTCCTCGTCGCAACATACTTTCCTACCTATTTTTGTGTCATCTGCAAATTTAGCTACCATGCCTTTGCTCCCCTCATCTAAGTCATTGATATAAATTGTAAAAAGTTGAGGCCCCAGCACAGACCCTTGCGGGACTCCACTTGTTGCATCCTGCCAATTAGAAAACAACCCATTTATGCATATTCTCTGTTTTCTGCTGGCCAGCCAATCTTCTTTCCATGTTAATGTGTTACCCCCTACTCCATGAGCTTTTATTTCCTGCAATAGCCTTTGACGTGGCACCTTATCAAATACCTTCTGGAAATCCAAGTACAGCACGTCTACAGGCTCCCCTTTATCCATGGCGCAAGTTACTCCTTCAAAGAACTCCAAAAAATTGGTTAAACTTGATTTCCCTTTCACAAATGATAGCCTCTTATCACTGACTCCTGAACCATAGAATATAGTCTTTCCCCAATCACTTTATCAAATCCCGTCATAATTTTAAAAATCTCTATTAAACCTCCACTTTGTCTTCTCTGCTCCAATGGAAATGGTTCCAGTGCCTCAGAGCTTGCCCCATGAGTATAGCTTCTCTTCCTCGCACTTATCCTAGAGAATCTATGCTGCCCACTTTCTATGACTTTAATGTCCTTGCTATAGCTGCATGCAGTCTGGGCATTGCTAACCTGCTCACTTAACCAGTTTGCACTCTTAAATGCCAAAATAAACGATGGCACAGAGGTCAGCATTATTGTCTGGTTGTGGAAAGCTTTTAATGAGCTAGAGGACACTGCATACTGGCACTCTGAGACTCCATGGGCCATGGAATAAGTAGTGAAATGTTTTAGAGTTTTGGCTTCAGTGTGAAAGTGTTGCCACATGTGGGTAGGGCAGTTCTATACACTGCGAGTGCTGGTCCTGGACCATGTTGTCTGGCGGAGACAACTATCTTCCTCCCCTGAGTGAAGCTTGGGGACAACCAGAGAGCTCAGTCTCAGCTCGTGCGCACTCTCCTGTGCCTGTAATGTGGCACTGTTTGCACGGCTGGGATCAGGTTGTGGTTGGTTGAATGCCTTGGGAAGAAAATCCCAGTTTTATACTGTGTTAAAACCTGACGTATACTTGTCTTTTAAGGCAAGGATATAAGGGAAGGCCACAAAGACTACAACCAGGTGCTCATGGATGTACAACGGTCGTTGCGCAGGTTTCCTCATGGTAAGTACGTGAAAATTCTAAAGAATATGTTCAAGTGCCACTATGGCAGATTGGGCATGTAAGGAGTCAGCCAGCTGTTAGACTGGGATCCCATATAGGCCAGAATGGGTAAAGACTGCAGGTGAGTGAAAGTTTTGTTTTTAACAATCTGACCTCTTCATGGTCACTTGTACTGACTCTTTTATTTTCAGTTCTTTTAACCTGCGTATCCTATGATGACCCTTTGTGAATTTGAATTCAGGCTGCAAGGTATGATTGGTCATGGTAGGATTTGAACCCATATTCCCTGGATTATTAGTCCAGTCATCTGGTAACAAAATCACCATACTACTGGATCTATACATGAATGGCTGATGCATAGCCTGGGAGAAGAAACCAAGAGTGTAGAAACACAGTGCTGTACTCCCAATGTGTTCTGGAATTGAGATACACATGAGAGTGACGGGTATGGAGGTTCAGTCTAATAGAATACTAAAATGGGAAAGTTCAGCTTGTTGCAGCTCAGTATAATGAGGAAGGTAAGAACGGTGTCCTACTGCAATTCAGCACAGGGGGAGGGACAGAGAGGGTATTTAGTCTGTGGGAATTCAGTACATTGGGAGGGACAGAGAGGGTATTTAGTCTGTGGGAATTCAGTACATTGGGAGGGACAGAGAGGGTATTTAGTCTGTGGGAATTCAGTACAGGGGGAGGGACAGGGAGGGTATTTAGTCTGTGGGAATTCAGCACAGGGGGAGGGACAGAGAGGGTATTTAGTCTGTGGGAATTCAGCACAGGGGGAGGGACAGAGAGGGTATTTAGTCTGTGGGAATTCAGTACATTGGGAGGGACAGAGAGGGTATTTAGTCTGTGGGAATTCAGTACAGGGGGAGGGACAGAGAGGGTATTTAGTCTGTGGGAATTCAGCACAGGGGGAGGGACAGAGAGGGTATTTAGTCTGTGGGAATTCAGCACAGGGGGAGGGACAGAGAGGGTATTTAGTCTGTGGGAATTCAGTACATTGGGAGGGACAGAGAGGGTATTTAGTCTGTGGGAATTCAGTACAGGGGGAGGGACAGAGAGGGTATTTAGTCTGTGGGAATTCAGCACAGGGGGAGGGACAGAGAGGGTATTTAGTCTGTGGGAATTCAGCACAGGGGGAGGGACAGAGAGGGTATTTAGTCTGTGGGAATTCAGTACAGGGGGAGGGACAGAGAGGGTATTTAGTCTGTGGGAATTCAGTACAGGGGGAGGGACAGAGAGGGTATTTAGTCTGTGGGAATTCAGTACATTGGGAGGGACAGAGAGGGTATTTAGTCTGTGGGAATTCAGTACATTGGGAGGGACAGAGAGGGTATTTAGTCTGTGGGAATTCAGTACAGGGGGAGGGACAGAGAGGGTATTTAGTCTGTGGGAATTCAGCACAGGGGGAGGGACAGAGAGGGTATTTAGTCTGTGGGAATTCAGCACAGGGGGAGGGACAGAGAGGGTATTTAGTCTGTGGGAATTCAGTACATTGGGAGGGACAGAGAGGGTATTTAGTCTGTGGGAATTCAGTACAGGGGGAGGGACAGAGAGGGTATTTAGTCTGTGGGAATTCAGTACAGGGGGAGGGACAGAGAGGGTATTTAGTCTGTGGGAATTCAGTACATTGGGAGGGACAGAGAGGGTATTTAGTCTGTGGGAATTCAGTACAGGGGGAGGGACAGGGAATTGTTTGGTTCGTGTTTTTCCCTGATAACCGTGAAAAGTTTAGAATATTATTCCTCAAATTATGTGGATGTGTCACTGAGTTGAGAAGATTTCTGGACCTAATTTGATTGTACTTCTTGCGATGTAGACAGAAACTGTCCTGTTGAAAGCTGGACTGAAACTAAATGTCTCAGTTGGTTTCTCATTCTTGGTTTATTTCCACATGTTTCTATTGCCAGGCATGCGACCAGAGGAACGTAGAGTCCTACAGGAGCAACTGATCAATGTCATTCTTTACGTCTTGCAAAGGAACCTACAGCTTCACTATTATCAGGGCTATCATGACATTGTCGTGACCTTCCTCCTGGTTGTCGGTGAAAGGATGACCATTGCACTCATGGAGATATTATCTTCCCATCATCTCAGGTGAAGAGCCACGAATTGGGACTAGCGTTCCACACCGAGCCCCTGTTATGGACCGTGATGGGAGAGTGCGCAGTCAATTCTAGCCCCACTTCTCCACAGATCGTAACATTGGTTTAAATGTCTCACCCTCCCGCAAAACTAGCCAATTGTTACCTTTAACACTGTTATTCCCGTCATAAAAAGACCCTAACCAAGCTTCTTTCAACAAACACAAAAAAATTGATTTATTATATAAAATACTGTTTTAAAAGTTATAAAACTGGCCAACATACAAGTTTCAGTTTAGAAGTGTAACAATTTTCCCCCCTTTTTAAAAAAAAGATAATTGAACTCTCACACAGACACAAAACAGGATAAAACAAGTACAGTCCCCTGCAGAGTCTGGAGTGTGGGAACTTTTCTTTTAAAAGGATAACATTTTGGAAAGGCCTCGATGCTGTTGATCCAATAGAATTCTGGGCACAATATATCTGGAAGTTCTTTCAGATGGATTTTTGATGAAACTGCCCTTGATTACTCTTTCTTATCACAACTTTACAGACTTTAAAAAAAAAACGGTTGAGTTATTCTCATGAGACGTTTCTGTTGAAAGTGTAACTCACTCCAGTCTGCATGTAATGCAAAGGTGGGGCAGAGAGAGAGAGTCTTCTTCTTCCAGTCTGCTTCTAAGGCACATACACACTCTCTGACTGAGAGTTTCAAAGAATAAAATGTTCAGAGAACACTTCGAATCAGCAAGAGCCTTTAGCCTGGCCACAGCAGTTGTTAACTTAGATATACAAAGTACCTCTTCCCTCTCCAGGTGTTCCCTGCTGCACATCTATCTATCCATTGACCCACGGCTTTTTGGACCCATGGTCCATATTCACGGCCCTGAATTAACCTTGCAAACTTTTAAAAAATAATTCAGGAGGGAAAATGTCCGACATTCAACATCCTTCAAATTTTCCAAAACTGGGTTCCTCACACCCCATCTACACCAGTCAAATGCCATTAACTCCACATGACTTAGATCTTGGTGACATGCTGAGAATGATCCTGGGAGAGGTGCAGACTTTTAAGAGAAATGTGGAATAAGCCAGGTCACATGAGGCTACCTACATGACTCCTGACCATACCTTTGCGCCTACACACCAAGAACAATTTATCTCCTTGCTCAGACTATCTGGATTTTCCCATTTGACCTGAAGTGGGAAGATCCAGATTCAGGGAAATAGCTAATATAACACAATGCTGTAAAGGATAACCATTCCTTTGCCTCCAGCATTTAAAATAGGATCTTGATTGTCAGCCCTAGTATTTTTAATTCATTCATGTGAGCAGCACTATTGCTCATCCCTAATTGCTCTTGATGAGGTGGTGGTGAGCTGCCTTCTTGAACCGCTGCAGTCCATGTGTGGGGACACCCACAGTGCTGTTTGGAAGGGAGTTTCCACATTCTCATCTACCCCTGATAACCTTAGATTCTTGTTAGGCAAAGGAAACAACCTACCTCTGCCTTAAAAATATTCAATGACCCCACCTCCACCGCCTTCTGAGGCAGAGAATTCCAAAGTCGCACAACCCTCTGAGAGAAAAAAGTTCTCTTCATCTCTGTCCTAAAAGGCCGACCCTAATTTTAAAACAGTGCCTCCTAGTTCTGGACTAACCCACAAAAAGAAACATCCTTTCCACATTCACCTTGTTCACCATTCAGGATCTTGCATACTTCAATCAAGTCACCCCCTCACTCTTCTAAACTCCAGTGGAAACAAGCCCAACCTGGTCAGCCTTTCCTCATAAGACAAACTGCTCGTTCCAGGTATCAATCTAGTAAACCTCCTCTGAATCGCCTCCAACGCATTTACATCCTTCATTAAATAAGGAGACAAAAACTGCCCACAGTATTCGAGATCCTGTCTCACCAGTGTCCTGTATAACTAAAGCATAACATCCTTACTTTTATATTCAATTCCTCTCATAATAAATGGTAGCATTCCATTAGCCTTCTTAATTACTTGTTGTACCTGCATACTAACTTTTTGTGACTCATGCATGATAACATCTAGATCCCTCTGCACCTTGGAATTCTCCATTTAAGCAATTCTCTGCTTTTCCGTTCTTCCTGCCAAAGTGAACAACTTCACATTTTCCCACATTATACTCCATCTGCCATATTTTTGCCCACTCAACTTTAAAAAAATTAAAAAAAAAATTTTTTTATTCATTCACGGGATGTAGGCTTCACTGGCTGGGCCAGCATTTATTGCCCATCCCTAATTGTCCTTGAGAAGGTGGTGGTGAGCTGCCTTCTTGAACCACTGCAGTCCATGTGGTGTAGGTACACCCACAGTGCTGTTAGGGGAGGGAGTTCCAGGATTTTGACCCAGTGATAGTGAAGGGACGGTGATATATTTCCAAGTCAGGATGGTGAGTGACTTGGAGGGGAACTTCCAGGTGTTGGTATTCCCATCTATCTGCTGCCCTTGTCCTTCTAGATGGTATTGGTTGTGGGTTTGGAAGGTGCTGACAAAAGAGCCTTGGTGAGTTCCTGCAGTGTATCTTGTAGATGGGCAACTTATCTCTATCTGTCTGCAAATTCCTTATATCTTCTTCATAACATATTATCCTACCAATCTTTGTGTCATCTGCAAATTAGATACCATACCTTCACTCCCCTCATCTAAGTTGTTGGTGTCATTGATGTAAATTGTGAGAAGTTGAGGCCCCAGTACAGACTACATGTCTCATCCTGCCAGTCAGTCAAAGACCCATTTATGCATACTCTCTGTTTTCTGCCAGCCAGCCAATCTTCTATCCATGCTAATATGTTACCCCCTACCCCATGAGCTTTTATTTTCCACAATGACTGCTGATGTAGCACCTTATTGAATGCTTTCCGGAAATCCAAGTCTACAGTACGTCTCCAGGCTCCCCACTATCCACCGCACAAGTTACTCCTTCAAAGATCTCCAATAAATTGGTTAAACATGATTTCTCTTTCATTAAACCATACTGACTCTTCCCGATTACCTTGAGCTTTTCTAACTGCCTAGCTCTAACCTTTTTGATGATCGAATCGAACACATTCCCCACGACAGACGCAAAGCTAACTGGCCCATAGTTTTCTGCCTCCCTCCCTTCTTGAATAGAGGGGTTATATTTGCTACTTTCCAGCCTGATGGAACCTTTCCAGAATCCAGGAAATTTTGGAAAGAAGTACAGAATGATCAGCAACGGGGTAAATGTCCTTCTACACTAACCTGACAATATTCCTCAGCCATCAGCTCAGCATAGTGCTCCTACCACACAGAAATGGGCTTTTCCACTTCCAACACCAGCAAAGTTATTTTTTCTGTATTTTTGTATAAGGGCCTATTTATATGTATATATAAAAAGAAAAGCATCATTCACGGAGATCACAGAATCATTCAACACAGAAGGAAACTATTTGGCCCACAGCACATGTGCCAGCTCTTTGAAAGAGCTTTTCAATTGTTTCCACTCCCTTGCTCTTTCCCAGTAGCCTTGTAGATCTTACCTTTTCAAGTATATATCCTATTCCAGATTAATAATTATTATTGAATCTGCTTGCGACACCCTTTCACTGACCATGCTGCAAGTGAAAACAGTTTCTCCTTATTTACTCTGTCAAAACCCCTTCATAATTTTGAACGCTTCTAGTAATTCTCCCCTTAACCTTCCCTGCTTGGAGGAGAACATTTCCAGCCTTGCTAGTCTCTTCAGGTAACTGATGTCCCTGCTCCCTGAAATCATTCCAGTAAATCTCCACTGCACCCTCTACAAGGCCTCGATGTTCTCCCTATGAATATGCTGTGTGTTTGGTTCAGATATGTCTGCTTTGTTTTGAAAGATGACAGAATGTCTGGAATCTTTAAAGAGATATGTTTGAGGCAGCAAACTCCAATGGTTATTTGAAAAAAGGGAGAAAGTACAAAAATGAATTATATATTAGTTTTTAGCACATGGTTGCAAACTATTATTTTCTACTGTACCAAGAGCTATCAAAGTTCCGCTACTATAAAAATACATGTTTTGTCATTGCTGGTATTTACTTTCTCTGTTGCTGTTTGATCAACATTTTTGGCAGGTGTTTCCAAAACAAGATTCATCTTAGTGTTGCTCTGCTTTCAAAGAGGCAGATCCCACAGGAGCAAGGGATGGGACCTCTAGTGGAAATTGTCTGAAAAAGGAGTTCCCTATTTGTAACCCGCATGCTCTGCTGTATTTTAGCTGGACGCTTGATCATGGAGTGTTCTGAAATTCAGAAACCAAAACAAGCGAGTAACCGGGTAAAACAGTAGAAATGCATATAAAAACAGAAACAACCGGAAGTAGTCAGGCAGCCTTTGTGGTAGAGGTCTACAGCACAGAAAAAGGCCCTTCGGCCCATCGAGTTTGCGCCGGTCAAACAAGTACCTAACTATTCTAATCCCATTTTCCAGCACTAGGCCCATAGCCTTGTGTGCCACGGCATCGTAAGTGCACATCCAAATACTTCTTAAATGTTATGAGGGTTTCTGCCTCTACCACCCTTTCAGGCAGTGAGTTCCAGATTCCCACCATCCTCTGGGTGAAAAAATTCTTCCTCACATCCCCTCTAAACCTCCTGTCCCTTACCTTAAATCTATGTCCCCAGGTTATTGATCCCTCCACCAAGGGGAAAAGTTCCTTCCTGTCTACCCTATCTATGCTCCTCAATTTTATATACCTCAATCATGTCCCCCCTCAATATCCTCTGCTCCAGGGAAAATAACCCCAGTCTAAACAATCTCTCCTCATAACTAAAACTCTCCAGCCCAGGCAACATCCTGGTAAATCTCCTTTGCACTCTCTCTAGTGCAATCACATCCTTCCTATAATGCGGTTTGCAGAACTGCACGCAAAACTCTATCTGTGGCCTAACCAGCGTTTTTTACAGTTCCAACATAACCTCCCTGCTCTTATATTCTATGCCTCGGCGAATAAAGGCAAGTATCCCACATGCCTTCTTAACCACCTTATCTACCTGTCCCGCTACCTTAAGGGTCTGGTGGACACGCACACCAATGTCCCTCTGATCATCGGTACTTCCCAGGGTCCTACCATTCATAGTGTATTCCCATGCCTTGTTTGTCCTGCCCAAGTGCATCACCTCACACTTATCCAGATTAAATTCCATTTGTCACTGATCAACCCATCTGACCAGCCCGTCTATGTCCACCTGTAATCTAAGGCTATCCTCCTCACTATTTACCACCCCACCAATTTTCGTGTCATTCGTGAGCTTACTGATCAACACTCCTACATTCAAGTCTAAATCGTTTGTATATACCACAAACAGCAAGGGACCTAACACCAATCCCCGTGGAACCCCACTGGACACAGGCATCCAGTCACAAAAACACCCCTCGACCATCACCCTTTGCTTCCTGCCACTCAGCCAATTCTGGATCCAATTTGCCAAATTGCCTTGGATCCCATGGGCTGTTAACTTCGTTATCAGTCTCCCATGCGGGACCTTATCAAAAGCCTTGCTGAAGTCCAAGTAGACTACGTCAAATGCATTGCCCTCATCTACACACCTGGTCACCTCTTGGAAAAATTCAATCAAAGTGGTCAGACATGACCTCTCCTTAACAAAACCATGCTGACTGTCCTTGATTAATCCCTGCCTCTTCAAGTGTAGATTAATTCTGTCCCTCAGAATTGCTTCCAATAGTTTCCCTGCCAATGAGGTTAGACTGACTGGCCTGTAGTTCCCTGGTTTATCCCTCCCTCCCTTCTTGAATAACGGTACCACATTGGCTGTCCTCCAGTCCTCTGGCACCTCTCCTGTGGCCAGAGGTATTGAAAATTATTGCCAGCGCCCCTGCTATCTCCTCCCTTGCCTTAATCAACAGCCTGGGATACATTTCATCCAGGCTTTCCCTGTTTTGAGCCCTCAGTATCTGCCGTAAGCCTCTCTTTTTCTCTTTATCCAATCCTGTATATCCCTCGACATCCAGGGTTCCCTGGATTTGTTGGTCCCACCGTTTATCTTTACTGGAATATGTTGGCCCTGTACTCTCCCTATTTCCCTGTTGAATGAATCCCACTGCTCTAATGCAGATTTACCTAAAAGTAAAAACAGAATTACCTGGAAAAACTCAGCAGGTCTGGCAGCATCGGCGGAGAAGAAATCAGTTAACGTTTCGAGCCTTCATGGCCCTTCGGCAGAACTGAAGCATAGTTAGGAGAAGGGAGAAATATAAACTGGTTTAAGGTCGGGGGGGCGGGTGGGGGGGTGGGGGGGCGGGGGGGGAAGAGAGACGTTGAGGGTGTGGTGATTGTGGAGATAAGCAGTGATAGGAGCAGATAATCAAAAGATGTCGCAGACAAAAGGGTCAAAGAGGTGTTGAAGGTGGTGATATTTGTCTAAGAAAAGTGCTAATTAAGAATAGAAGACAGGATATTCAAAGTACAGCTCTAGTGGGGGTGGGGTGGACAGACTAACAAGGTTTTAGTTTTAGATTTAAAAATAATGGAAATAGGTGGGGAAAGAAGAATCTATATAAATTATTGAAAAGAAGGGGGGTGGGGGGGGAGAAACGGGGTGGGGATGGAGGGAGGGGGAGTTTAAGATCTAAAGTTGTTGAATCCAATATTCAGCCTGGAAGGCTGTAAAGTGCCTAGTCGGAAGATGAGGTGCTGTTCCTCCAGTTTGCGTTGGGCTTCACTGGAACAATGCAGCAAGCCAAGGACAGACATGTGGGCAAGAGAACAGGGTGGAGTGTTAAAATGGCAAGCGACAGGGAGGTTTGGGTCTTTCTTGCGGACAGACCG
Source organism: Cetorhinus maximus (assembly GCF_964194155.1). Classification (NCBI taxonomy): domain Eukaryota; kingdom Metazoa; phylum Chordata; class Chondrichthyes; order Lamniformes; family Cetorhinidae; genus Cetorhinus; species Cetorhinus maximus. Next base: position 4,675,932 of record NC_135881.1, read on the forward strand.
CAGGTGTTCCGCAAAACGGTCGCCCAGTTTGCGTTTGGTCTCTCCAATGTAGAGGAGACCGCATTGGGAAAATGACTGCATTTAGCACTTTTCTTAGACAAATATCACCACCTTCAACACCTCTTTGACCCTTTTGTCTGTGACATCTTTTGATTATCTGCTCCTATCACTGCTTATCTCCACAATCACCACACCCTCAACGTCTCTCTTCCCCCCCCCCCCCCCCCCGCCTTAAACCTGTTTATATTTCTCCCTTCTCCTAACTATGCTTCAGTTCTGCCGAAGGGCCATGAAGGCTCGAAACGTTAACTGATATCTTCTCCGCCGATGCTGCCAGACCTGCTGAGTTTTTCCAGGTAATTCTGTTTTTGTTTTGGATTTCCAGCATCCGCAGTAGCTTTTAGCTTTTTGTTTTTACCTAAAAGTAGTTGCTCCCAGTTCACTCAGGCCAAATCATATCTGATCTCATTAAAATCGGCCTTCCCCCAATTTAGAACTCTGATTTCTGGCCCATCTTTTTGCATAACAACCTTGAATCTAATGGAGCTATGATCACTATCTGCAAAATGCTCCCCCACTGATACCTCTACCACTTTCCTGGCTTCATTCCCTAAAATTAAGTCCAGGACCACCCCCTCTCTTGTAGGATCTTCTATGTACTGGCTTAAAAAGCTCTCCTGGATGCATTTTAAGAATTCCTCTCCCTCTAAACCTATCACACTGTGACTAACCCAGTTAATATCGGGGGAGTTGAAATCCCCCACTATTGCTACCCTATTATTTTTACACTTCTGAAATTTGCTTACATATCTGCTCTTCTATTTCTCTCTGACTGTTTGGGGGTCTATAGTACATACCCAGCAATGTGATTGCTCCTTTTTTGTTTTTCAGTTCTACCCGTATGGCTTCATCTGAGGAGCCTTCTAAGATACCATCCCTCCTTACTGCTGTAATATTGATTCCTTGATCGAAATTGCGAAACCCCCTCCTCTTTTACCTCCTTCCCTGTCTCGACTGAAGACCCTATACCCTGGAATATTGAGCTGCCAATCCTGCCCTTCTCTCAACCATGTCTCTGTGACAGCAATGACATCATACTTCCATGCGTTAATTTGTGCCTTCAACTCACCTGCATTATTTGTCAGACTACATGAAATTAACAGCATAGAAACAGGCCATTCAGCCCAACTAGGCTATGCTTGTGTTTGTGCTGTACACGAGCCTCCTCGCAACCTACTTTGTCTAACACTATTAATATGTCCTTCTATTCTCTTTCCTTCATGCCCTTCTCCTTAAACGCAACCCTGTTATTTGACTCACGCCAGTCCAGTTGGTGGCAGGTTCCACCTTCTCATCACTCTCTCTTTGTAAAGATTACAAACCAGGGAGTTCCAGCAGGTTTGATCTCAAGTCTGTCCGATACTCCCCAGGCAGCTGTTCTGAGAATCCTGGATCAGGAATGGGGGGAGAAAAACAGCCAGCCCTGCTGGGCTGGGTAATGCTGGGTAAGACAGGACTAAGGCTTCAGTCTGATGCCTTAGGTAGTGGAACAGGCAAATGACAAGACACATGGATGAAGGTTATATTACCAGAAGGAATCTGAGAAGCTATACCTGCCAACAGCTTTAGAGTGAAAGTGGAGGAAGTTGGCAATGAGGAAAGAAGAAAGTGATGGTGATTTGGAGCCTGCTGGGTTGGCAATGATAGGTACGGATGCCATTCTGCTACAGCACATGCTTGCTGCAGGACACAAGTGCATACTTTGTTCTGATGAAGGGTCATAGGGACTCGAAACGTTAACTGTGTTCCTCTCCGCAGATGCTGTCAGACCTGCTGAGTTTTTCCAGCTATTTTTATTTTTATTTTTGTTTCAGATTTCCAGCATCCGCAGTATTTTGCTTTGATTTTGTCACTTGTGGTGTTGAGTGCGGTAAATGGTAACCCTTCTCTCTTTTTTCTTCGGTACTCCACAGGGATTTTATGGATCCCACAATGGACAGCACTAAGCATATTTTAAACTACCTAATGCCAATTCTGGAGCGGGTAAACCCAGAACTCCACAACTTCATGCAAAGGTGAGATTTTGTTACGTTTGCCACCTTTGGTAACCTTAACTCTTCCCGATTGGGCCTCCCTCCCCCCCCACTGATGTTCCCAGTGAACAGTGGGCCCTAGAGACTAGGACCAGACGTTAAGAGCAGTGCAGTTAGTCTTGTCGTCTGTCTCAGTAAGAAGGCCGCTGTTATTGCTGGCGAGCAACCCCCCCCTGGAAATGTACATTTGTGAGCAAAGACTGAATAAGGGTTGATTGCGATGCCCCTGCAGTTAAATAGCCTGCAATGGCTCACTGCGGACGCTAAAACCGCCCAACCACTCCTCCCCACCCCCACTCCCACCACCAAATGATAGTTACCTGGGTGAGGTGACTGAAGGCAAGTGGTTCCTTTGGCACACATCCAGATAAGGGGAGAGAAGGAAAAGCACATGATTTTGAGTAACCCATCTTCCTGGCTTAGGAGAGGAGCTAATATTTTGCCATAAGCCACCACCTCCATCACCCCCCCTGCCAACTCCCCCTCACTGCCTTTCAATAAACAGTCACCAGGGCCTGTGAAAGAGCTACCTGAGAGGCTGGGTGTATTCTGATAACTATCTGACTCTGGGTTTTAAACAGCAAAATACTGGAAACCAGAATTGGAAAGAATTTCAATTTCTATAGTGACTTTCGTGACTTTGGAACACCCCAAACGCTTTCCAGCCAGTTAAATACTTTTGCAGTGCAGTAACTGTTAACGCAAGGAAACACAGCAGCCAATTTGCACACAGCAAGACTCCAGCAAAGGGAGAGCTTCCCTGCTGCTGCTTCTCTGAATAATGCTGAGGGATATTTAATGTTCACCTTGAGAGGCCGGATGTGACCTGGGTTTAACATGGCATTGGAAAGACAGCACCTCCAACAGTGTAGAACCCCCTCAGTACTAGCACACAGGAGCAGGAGGAGACAATGTAGCCCTCAAGCCTGTTCTACCATTCAGAGAGATTGTGGCTGGTCTGCGATCTAACTTCATAGACCTGCCTTTATTCCATATCACATTAATACCTTTGGTTAATAAAAATCGTATCAATTTCAGTTTTAAAACGAACAATTGCTATCAATTGACATTTGCAGAAGAGAGTTCTAAACTTCTATCACCCCTTTGTGTGTAAAAATGTTTCCTAATTTCACTCCCGAAAGGTCTGGCTCCAATTTTTAGCCCATGTGCCCAGTTCTCAACTACTGTAAATAGTTTCTCCTGACACTGGAACGTCTAGATTATGTGTGTGTGGTTTTGCGGCGTTAGGAATGCTATATTTGGCCAGGGAGGGGAAATCTACACCAGGGTTCACAAAAAACAGGAGCAGGAGTGGACCACATGGCCCTTCGAGTCAGCTGCACCATTCAATACAATCGTGGCTAATTTTGGGCTTCAGCTCCATTTTCCTGCTCGCTCCCATGTCCCTTAGTTCCCTGAGAGACTAAAGATCTGTCTATTCCAGCCTCAGCGCTGGAGCATCCACAACCCTCTGGGGTAGAGAATTCCAAAGATTCACAACCCTGTGAGTGAAGCAATTTCTCCTCATCTCGGTCCTAAATGATCGGCCCCCTCATCCTGAGGTTATGCGCCGTGCTCTAGATTCCCCGATCAGTGGAAACACTCTCTTGGCTTCTACCCTATCAAGTTCCTTCAGAATTTTGTATGTTTCACTGAGATCATGTCTCATTCTTCTAACCTCCAGAGAATATAGACCCAATTTGCTCAGCCTCTCACTACAGGACAACCCCCTCATCCCAGGAACCAATTTAGTGAATCTTCACTGTACTGCCTCCAACGCAAGTATATACCCTTCTTAAATATGAAGACAAAAACTGCACACAGTATTCCAGATGCAGTCTCACCAAAACACTGTAGAACTGTAGCAAGACTTCTTCATTCTTATACTCCAATCCCCTTGCAATAAAGGCCAATGTGCCATTTGCCGTCTTAATTGCTTGCTGCACCTACATGCTAACTTTCTGTCATCGTCCTTATTGCTATCCATTGACCATAGTACAGCTGGATGTTGGGTGAGAATAAGATTTCTCTTGGTCGTGATGCCTTCTGTGGTTAAATAGCTCGCTGATACGCATTCCCCTGACTGATTCAATGGACAAAGGTTCAGGGGGCAAGTGTCGAATAGAAATTATCAAACTAATTAATCTGAATTGCTGCCTTACCCATTAAATGCCTGCAGATGGAGATCTCTGATTTATGTGCCTCACTGTCGGCCTCCAGTGTGAAAACTCAGTACTGCATTTGTCGCATCTTTAACATAGAAATTTTTCCAAGGTGCTCCACAGAGAAGTAATGGGGAATATAGAAAATGCCAAGCCAAAGAAGGAGATATAGGGTGAGGCCAAAGAGCTGGCCTTTTGACTGTCAGCTGTGACTTAATTGGTAGCATCAACACCTCTGATCAAAAAGTTGTGGATTCAAAAGTCCCACTTCAGGACTTGAGCACAAAAATCAAGACTGAGACTCCTGTGCAGTATTGAGGGAATGCTGCACGGTTGGAGGTGCTGTCTTGCGGATGAAATATTAAACCGAGGGCCTGACTGCCCCCTCATATGGATGCAAAAGATCCTCTGGCACTCTTTTGAAGAGCAGGGGAGGTTGTCTCCAATGTCCTGGCCAATGTTTATCCCTCAATCACCTTGATAAAACCAGATAATCTGGTCATTATCTGGCCTAGGAGACTGACTGTGCAGCTGCCAAGGGTGCAGCAAAAGGAGAGGGCTGCTGCAGAGGGCAGAGTCGCACGAGTAGTGAATTGGGGGGGATTTGTAGGGTTGGCCATGGTTAAAGAGCTGGGGAGGGTGAGAGGCCACAAGGGATTTATAGATGAAGATGAGAATTTTAAATTTGATGTGTTGGGAAACAGGAAGTCATTGAGCAGTGGATGGTGAAGTGAGCAAGGCTTGCTGTATAGAGAAGATGGGGCCGAATTTTTAGTTAAGAGTTTGGAGCTGGCTATATAGAAGATAAGATACTGGCTGGTGCTGAACTAGTTGAATCTAGTGTATAAAGAAAGAACTTGCATTCTATAGCAACTTTCACAACCTCCGGATATTCCAAAGCACTTTACAGGCAATGAATTACCTTTGAACATTTGTTGTAATGTAGGTAATGTACCATGAACTGAATCTGTGTAAAATACAGAAACAACCTTGATAACTTGGACAGTTTAGCTACTGGGACCAGGTTCGCAATGATTTGTGTTTAGAAGCTTTTGTATGACTCCGAGGGCTGGGTGGTCAGTATATCACGTGGTGCTGCTGTGAGATAGACGGGAAGGACAGAGGCTCAGAACATTTCCTCTTCTCTGCATTTGGATCTTCACCTTCTTGATCAGCAGTGGGAGCATGAAATCAGCGTCTGTGTTGCTGGGCTCAGGAGGGCAATCAGCTGGATCTGTGAACGTGTGTGAACACCAACTTGGATAAAAAAAAACATTGGGCGGAATGCATTCAACTGTGCTAAAGTTCCCACTACTTATACTGTTTATTTTCATATCTTGGGCAGATGCCAATGACAATAACCATTTGGCGTAAAATTGCAAAGGCACCACTTAGAATGTGTTAAATGCGGCAGCTATTTATGGGCAGGTCAATAAGTTTTTTGCATCCCGTTACTGTAAACCTATTTCAACCCGTGATCTCTGAGGTCATGAGGTTAACCTGACTAATCCTGGGGATGTTGGGATTGTTTTATGATGAGAGATTGAGGAAAAAATGGCTTGTATTCTTTAGCGTTTCGAATAATGAGAGGTGATCGCATTGAAACTTACAAAGTGCTTACAGAGCGTGGCAGGGTGGATGTAGAAAGGATGTTCCCCCTGGCTGGTGAGTCTAGAACTAAGGGTCATAGTCTCAGAATAAGGGGGTAGGCCATTTAAGACTGAGGTGAGGAGGAATCTCTTCACTCAGAGGGTGAATATCAAGGGCAGATGGTTAGATTCTCTACCCCAGAGGGTTGTGGAACCTCAATCATTGAGCATGTTCAAGACAGAAGTTGACAGATTTCTGGAGACTAATGACATGAAGGGATATGGGAAAGTGGCATTGAGGTAAATGATCAGTCATGATCTAATTGAATGGCGGAGCAGGCTCGATGGGCTGAATAGCCTACTCCTGTTCCTATGTTCCTAATTGGAATTGTACCCTTGGCTCAGATAAGAAATCGTCCCTCCTGCATTTTACCAGTTCCCCGTTCTTCAATTGCATAGGCCATCTGTCCTTTTCCGCGTTACATTTTAATAACAGTCACTGTGGGGATGCAATCTGAATCAAGTCAAACATTTGTTCCCGTTCTCTCTCGGTGCTTCTAAAAGATTGTACATCGCTCAAGAAGGGTGTTACCAATATTCTCATTTTATTCGCTTGTGGAATTTCTTTCCCCCTCCAAAGGATGTTGTATCACCAAGTGAACTGAGCGACTACACCGGTAAGAGGTGCTAATATTGAATAATTCACCTTGGCCTGAGGGATAAAGTCATGAGTTCAATCCCAACTTTCCTGACTTGAGCAGATACCCTGGGTTGACACTCAGTCATACAGATGAGACGTTAAACAGAGACCTGTCAGTTTGAGTAGGTGTAAAAGGTATCCTATAACACTGCCCAAAGAATAGCGGGTTTCCTGGTCACCATCGATTCCTTGACCAAATCCACAAAACAAATTAACTGCTCATTTATTTGATTTGCTGTTTGTGGGTCTTTGTAGTGTTGTAATTGGCTGCTTCATTTGTCTACACAGTGACAACATTTCAAAGGTAATTCATTGCATTTGAAGCACTTTGGAGTCCTGAGGATGTGAATGGATGCTATACAAATGCACGTTATTTCTTGCTTTGAATGAGAGTAATCACCTTGTCTGAAGCTGTCTTGTGTCTCTGATTTAGGGCTGAGGTCGGAACCATCTTTGCCCTGAGCTGGCTGATCACCTGGTACAGTCATGTCCTCTCCAAGTTTCGCCATACCGTCAGGCTCTATGACTTCTTCCTGGCGAGTCACCCACTGATGCCAGTCTACATTGCAGCGGCGGTATGTAGCACCATGTTCCCATCCAACTGTCTGAACGCCTAGTCTGGCACTTCACTGCCCCTTCTTCTCAGTGATTTGTCAAAATTACATAGAATTCGCAGCAGAGAATCAGCCATTTGGCACAGTTAGTCTATGCCAGAGTTTATGCTCTACGCAAGCCTTTTCCCACCATTCTGACGTACAGTTTGGGTTCCGTCAGGGGGTGTGGTTGTGGTGGTTGGAGGTGAATCATGTCAGTTTCAGGACATCATTGTAGGAGTTCCTCAGGGTAGTGTCCTAGGCCCAACCATCTTCAGCTGCTTCCCTCCATCGTAAAGTCAGAGTGGGGATGTTCGCTGATGATTGCACAATGTTCAGCACCATTTGTGACTCCTCAGATACTGAAGCAGTCCATGTCCAAATGCAGCAAGACCTGGACAATATTCGGACTTGGGCTGGTAAGTGGCAAATAACATTCACGCCACACAAGTGTCAGGCAATGACCATATCCAACAAGAGAGAATCTAACCATCTGTCCTTGATATTCAAAAGCATTACCATCGCTGAATGCCCCACTATCAACATCCTGGGGGTTACCATTGACTGAACTGGACTAGCCATATAAACACTGTGGCTACAAGAGCAGGTCAGAGGCTGGGAATTCTGCGGACAGTAACTCACTACCTGACTCCCTAAAGCCTGCTCACCATCCACAAGGTACAACTCAAGAGTGTGATGGAATACTCTCCACTTGCCTGGATGAGTGCAGCTCCAACAACACTCAAGGAGCTTGACACCACCCAGAACAAAGCCCACTTGATTGGCACCCCATCCACCACCTTAAACATTCACTTCCTCTACCACTGACACACATTGGCAGCAGTATGTACCATCTACAAGATGCACTGCAGCAACTCACCAAGGCTTCTTTGGCAGCACCTTCCAACCTTGTGACCTCTACCACCTAGAATGACAAGAGCAGCGAATGCATTGGAACACCACCACCTGCAAGTTCCCCTCCAAGCCATACAGTATCCTGACTTGGATATTGCCAACCAGGTCAAAGCAGCCCACTTAATTGGCAGCCCATCCACCACCTCCAGCATTCACTCCCTCCACCACTGACACAGAATCTTTAAGATTATGAAAAGGTTTGATGGGTAGATGTAGAGCAGATGTTTCCACTTTTTGGGGAGCCCAGAACTAGGAGGCATTCTTCACTGTCACTTGGTCAAACTCCTGGAACTCCCTTCCTAACAGCACCTTGGGGTGTACCTATACCATATGGACTACAGCAGTTCAAGAAGGCAGCTCACCACCACCTTCTCAAGGGCAATTAGGGATGGGCAATAACTGCTGGCCCAGCCAGCGATGCTCACATCCCAAGAATATGTAAACAATACTCTACATCTCACCTTATCAGCACAGCCTTCGATTATTCCGTATGTAGCCTTCTCCTTAAACACATCAGGAACACAAGAAACAGGAGCATAAGTAGACCTCGTGGCCCGTCAAGCCTGCTCTACCATCAGTACGATCATGGCTGACCTTGGGCTTCAACTCCATTTTCCTGCCCGCTTCCCATACCCCTTAATTCCTGAGAGACCAAAAAATCTTCCTATCCCAGCCTTTAATATATTCAATGAGGGAGCATCCACAACCCTCTGGGGTAGAGAATTCCAAAGATTCACCACCTTTTGAAGAAGTAGTTTCTCCTCACCTCAGTCCTAAATGATTGCCCCCTTATCCTGAGACTTTGCCTCCGTGTTTTAGACTCCCTGACCAGCGGAAACAATCTCTAAGCAGCCACCCTTTCAAACCCTCTTTTGTCAGTTTCAATGAAACCTAAAATTTTGTGGGCCTCTCATTCTTCTCAGCTCCAGAGAATATAAGCCCCACATACTCAGCCACTCATCCCAGGGACCAGTTTATTGACCCTTCACTGTACTGCCTCTACTGCTAGTATATCGTTTCTTAAATGTGGAGACCAAAAGGTACTATTCACCTCAACTACCCCATGTGGTAACAAGTTCCACATTCTAATCAGTCTCTTAGTTAAAAAAGTTTCTCCTGAATTCCAAATGGACTAATGTTTTAAATATATGCCTCCTAGTTCTGGGCTCCCCAAAAAGTGGAAACATCTGCTCTATCCATCAAACCTTTTCATAATCTTGAAGATTCTGTGTGTCGGTGGTGGAGGGAGTGAATGTTGGAGGTGGTGGATGGGGTGCCAATTAAATGCGCTGCTTTGTCCTGGTTGGTGTCCAGCTTCTTGAGTATTGTGAATCCTTGCCAGAGAGTGGGAAATGGTGCGTATCTTTAAGGAGGCTGGAAATGAGATGAATAGCATGAGAGGGGGATGGGAGCAGGGGGCAATGTGGAACAATCCTGAGATCATTGAACCAGCTGGATGCTGCAGTGGACGGACCCGAGTCTTCCTAAATGGGTGCACAAAGATGGGCTGAGTAATTGTCCCCCTCCATAATGATTTATAAACTGTAGCCCAGGCTGAGAGTGAATGGAACAAGACTTCCTGGCTATCTTTCCTAATTGACCCAGTGGAAGTTCAGACAGGGTAGATTGTGTCAATTGTTGAAGACACAGCCATGAAAATGACTGATTGCCTGCCTTGTTTCAGATTGTGTTGCACAGGGAGAAGGAAGTACTGAGGTGTGACTGTGACATGGCCAGTGTCCATCAGCTGCTGTCCAAAATACCACAGGACCTTCCTTATGAGGTGCTGATCATCAAAGCGGAGGAGCTCTTTTCCCACTACCCACCCCCAGAGCTTGCAAAACAAGCAGCACTTCAACTACACAAAAGGCAAGACTTCTCTTTCATCAATGTGTGTGTGAATGTTTGAAAACCTCCCATCAGCTTTCCACCCTTGTCACAGCACCAAAACCGCTCTCATCAAAATCACAAATGACACCCTCTGTGATTGTGACAAATGGAAACTTTCCCTCTTTGTTCTACTCGACCTGTCTGCAGCCTCTGACATGGTTGACCACACCATCCTCCTTCAACGCCTCTCCGCTGTCGTCCAGCTGGGTGGGACTGCTCTCCCCTGGTTCCATTCTTACCTATTTAATCATGGCCACAGTATTACCTGCAATACATTCTCTTCCTGCTCTTGCACTATTACCTTAGGTGTCCCTCAAAGATCTAACTTTGGCTTCTCCTATTTCTTCAATGTCCTGGCCAATATTTATCCCTCGATCAACATCACAAAAACAGATAAGCTGGTCATTATCACATTGTTCTTTGCGGGTGCTTCCTGTGTGTAAATTGGCTGCTGTGCTCCCTGCATTACAATAATGACTACATTTTAGAAGTATTTCATTTGCAGTAAAACACTTTGGGATGTTCAGTGGCTGTGGAAGGCGCTATATCATCCATGTGCTGCTGTGACATCAGCAGAAAACACAGTTTTAGTTTTCACATGTATGTTGACGACACCCTCCACCACCTCTTAACACCTCCACTGTTGCTAAATTATCAGATGACTTATCTGACACCCAGCATTGGATGAGCACAAATTTCCACCAATTAAATATTAGGAAAAGGAAGCCATTGTCTTCAGTCCCTGCTCCAAAGTCTGTTTCCTAGCCATCGACTCCATCCTGAAGTTGAGCCAGACTGTTTGCAACCTTGGGGCCACATTTGACCCCGAATGAACTGCTGTCCATGGTTGTTTCTACATTTGCAACATCGCCTCTCTCTGCCCCCACCCCCACCGCCTCAGCTCATCTGTTGCTGAATCCCTCTTGTGTCTTTGTTCCATCTACACTTGACCAGTCCTGACCAGTCTCCTACGTTCTTCCCTCCCCAATCTCGAGGTCATCCAAAACTCTGTTGCCCGTGTCCTTACTCGCACCAAGCCCCGTACTCCTATCACCCCTGTGCTGACCCAAGCTCCCGGTCAAGCAACGCTTTAATTTTTATAACTAATTCTAGCCTCTCGAGCATCCCCAATTTTATTGAGCCACCGTTGATACCAGTTTTTTCAGTTGTCTAGGTTTGAGCTCGGAAATTCTGTCCTTAAATCCCTCTATCTCTTCTTCCTCCTTTAAGACACTCCAAAAACCTACCTGTTTGATCAGGGTATTGGCCATTTGCCCTAATATCTCCATGATGTTGCTAAGTAACAAGTTTTGCTTCATAAATGATCCTGTGAAGCACCTTGGGATGTTTTATTATGTTAAAGGCACTATATAAACACAAGTTATTGTTTGTGCATCCGTGCCTATTGGTGCATTGATCCAAGGCTAAGTATTGGCACTGGAACCTTGTAGATGGTGGATATGCTTTGAGGAGTTCGGAAGGTGAGCCATTCGTTACACAGCACCAAGGCTCTGCCTCGTCCTTGTTGCCATGGAGTTAATTTGGCAATTCCAGGTCAGCTTCATCCCCTTGTACTTTGGTGGTTGGGGACCTGATAATTGGTGGTTTTGTAGGTTGGGGGCAGATGTCTGGGCAGTGGTCTTGTGGGTGATGATTGTTATGCAAAATTCACTTGGTGCTAATTTTATCTGTCACTCATTAGCCCAGTCTGGATGTTAAGCAGCCAGGTCCTGTTGTAAGCTAACACGGCCACCCTCAATATCAGAGGATTTGTGAATGGAGGTGAATGTTGTACATCATTAGTGAAGAATCCATTCCAGACCTCCACATAGGGGAGGTGATGGCGTAGTAGTATTGTCACTGGATTAGCAATCCAGAGACTCCGGGTAATGCTCAGAGGACTCGGGTTCCAATCCCACCAGATTGTGGAATTTGATGAAACGATTGTCGATTGTGGTAAAAACTCATCTAGTTCACTAATGTCCTTTAGGGAAGGAAATCTGCTGTCCTTACCTAGTCTGGCCTACATGTGACCAGATCCACAGCAATATGGTTGACTCTTAAATGCCCTCTGAAAGTGGCAAGTCACTCAGTTGTATCAAACCACTAAAAGTCCTGAAAGGAATGAAACCGGACGGACCACCCAGCATTGACCTAGGCACTGGAAATGACAATGGAAAACTCAGCCCTGTCAACTTTGCAAATCTAGGGGCTAGTGCCAAAATTGGGAGGGTTGTCTCACGGAGTAGTAAAGCAACAGCCTGACATAGTCATACTCATGGAATCATACCTTACAGACAATGCCCCAGACACCACCATCACCATTCGTGGGTATGTCCTGTCCCACCAGTAGGACACACCCAGCAGAGGTGGCATCACAGTGGTATACAGTCGGGAGGGAGTTGTGTTGGGAGTCCTCAACATCAACTCCAGACCCCATAAAATCTCATGGCATCAGATCAAGCATGGGTAAGGAAATCTCCTGCTGATTACTATGTACCAGCCTCCTTAGCTGATGAATCAGTGATCCCATGTTGAACATCACTTGGAGGAAACACTGAGGGTGGCAAGGGTGCAGAATGTAATCTGGGTGGGGCACTTCAATGTCCTTCACCAAGAGTAGCTCGGTAGCACCACTGCTGGCCGAGTCCTAAACGACATAGCTGCTCGACTGGGTCTGCGGCAGGTGGTGAGGGAACCAACAAGAGGGAAAAACATATTTGACCTCAGCCTCACCATCTGCCTGCCACAGATGCATCTGTCCATGTTGGTATCGGTAGGAGTGACCACTGCACAATCCTTGTGGAGACGAAGTCCCGCCTTCACATTGAGGACACTCTCCATCATGTTGTGTGGCACTACCATTGTGCTTAATGGGATAGATTTTGAACAGATCTAGCAACTCAAGACTGGGCAACCATGAGGCAGTGTTGGGCCATCAGTAGCAGCAGAATTGCACTCAACCATAATCTATAACCTCATGGCATATCTCCCACTCTACCATTACCACTAAACCAGGGGATCAACTATGGTGCAATGAATGGTGCAGGAGGGCATGCCAGGAGCAGCACCAGGCATATCTAAAAGTGAGGTGTCAACCTGGTGAAGCTACAACACAGGACTTGTGTGCAAACAGCATAAGTAGCAAGTGATAGACACGGCTAAGTGATTCCACAACTAATGGATCAGATCTAGGCTCTGTAGTCCTGCCACATCCAATCATGAATGGGGGTGGACAATTAAACATCTCACTGGAGGAGGAGGCTCCTCGAATATCCCCATCCTCAATGAGGGGGAGCCCAGCACATCAGTGCAAAAGATAAGACTGAAGCATTTGCAACAATCTTCAGCCAGAAGTGCTGAGTGGATGATCCATCTTGGTCTCCTGTGGAGGACCCAGCATCGCAGATGCCAGTCTTCAGCCAATTCGATTCACTCCACGTGATATCAAGAAACGGCTGAAGGCACTGGATACTGCAAAGGCTATGGGCCCTGACAAAATTCCGGCAATAGTACTGAAGACTTGACGCACCCCTAGTCAAGCTTTTCCAGTACAGCTACAACACTGACATCAACCTGGCTATGTGGAAAATTGCCCAGGTATGTCCTGTACACACAAATCAGTACAAATCCAACCCGGCCAATTACCACCCCATCAGACTTCTCTCGATCATCAGTAAAGTAATGGAAGGGGTCATCAACAGTGCTATCAAGCAGCACTTCCTTAGCAATAACCTGCTCACTGATGCCCAGTTTGGGTTCCGCCAGGGCCACTCAGCCCTTGACCTCATTACAGCCTTCGTTCAGACATGGACAAGAGAACTAGTCTCCAGAGGTGAGGTGAGAGTTCCTGCTTTTGACATCAAGTCGCATTTGACCGGGTGTGGCATCGAGGATCCCTAGCAAAACTGGAGTCAATGGAAATTAGGGGGATAACTCTCCACTGGTTGGAGTCATACATAGCACAGAGGAAGATGTTTGCGGTTGTTGGAGGTCAGTCAGCTCAACTCCAGGACATCACTGCAGGAGTTCCTCAGGGTAGTGTCCTAGGCCCAACCACCTTCAGTTGCTTCATCAGTGACCTTCCTTCCATCATAAGGTCTGAAGTGGGGATGTTCACTGATGATTGCACAGTGTTCAGCACCATTCATGACCCCTCAGATACTGAGGCAGTCCATGTCCAAATGCAGCAAGACCTGGACAATATTCAGGCTTGAGCTGACAAGTGGCAAGTAACATTCGTGCCACACAAGTGCCAGGCAATGACCATCTCCAACGAGAGAGAATCTAACCATTGCTGCTTGATGTTCAATGGCATTACCATCGCTGAACCTTTGCTATCAATATTCTAGGAGTTACCATTGACCAGAAACTGAACTGGACTAGCCATATAAATAATGTGGCTACAAGAGCAGGTCAGAGGCCAGGAATCCTGTGGTGAGTAACTCACCTCCTGACTCCCCAAAGCCTGTCCACCATCTACAGGACACAAGTCAGGAGTGTAATGGAATACTGTCCCCTTGCCTGGATGAGTGCAGCTCCCACAACACTCAAGGAGCTTGACACCATCTAGAGTAAAGCAGCCTGCTGGATTGGCACCCCATCCATTAACATTCACTCCCTCCAGCACCGACGCACAGTAGCAGCATCACTGGAACCAAATAAAAAGATTATAATGGAGGGAAGCTTATGGATAAAGAAGCTGGAGATGATTGGGCCAAGAACATTTCCCAAAGGATATCCTACATTGATGTCTTGGGGCTGTTATGACTGGCCTCTGACAAGCATGGCCATCTCCCTTTGAGTCAGTTATGACTCCAACCCTTTTACCTCCACTGAATTCAGTTTTACAAGGGCTGCTTTGTGCCACTCTCGGTTTTGATCTCAAGGGCAGCTAATGTGCTCACCTCTCCTCTAGATTCAGTTGTGAATCAAGGCTGTGATGAGGCCTGGAGCTGAGTGGTCCTGACCCAAATTGACTCCCTCCTATCTGTTTATCTCATGAACTTGGTCAGTGAGTCAGTTGTTCAACTCAGAATTCATATTCGGATTTTATTTCACACGGCATCATTTTAGATGAGAATTATTTTACTCGGTGAGTTGTTGTGATCTGGAACGGGCTGCCTGAAAGGGCAGTGGAAGCAGATTCAATTGTCACTTTCAAAAGGGAATTGGATAAATACTAATAATGACAAAAATCGCAGGGGCTACAGGACAAGAGCAGGGGGAGTGAAAGTATTTGGATTGCTCTTAAAAAGAGCTGATGTAGGCATGATGGGCCGAATGGTTATATTAGAATTCATTTTTATATGTGTGTTGATGAGGAGTTCATTACAAGAAAAGTACTGAAATATTCTGGGATAGAGCAAGGGAGGGGACTTAGACATTGTGTCTGGCGGAGGATCCTGCTCTGACACACGGGTGAGGAGTCAAACAACCTTTTGTACCAATAAGTTTGTGTGTGTATTTTCAAATTTTAAAAAAAAATGTTTCCTCCGCCTTTCATCAAAGGTGCTGTCTCCTGCTGGATAGGGTTTCAAAGGTGTTGACCAAGCAACCATTGCCAGTGTGTGATTGTTGACAATCTGTTTAGTACTCAGAACACAACATCTTTATGTTGCAGAAGCAAGAAACACTGGATAATGACCCTTGCCTGTTAAGTCTTTTCTCCCCCTAGCGCAGAGACTAACCGTAGCAACTGCTGGCTGAGTTCAGCCAATGCAGAATGACCAGCGAAGTTAACTGTGTATTTTTTTTGGTCAGGCTGTATCTGCATGCAATCTTGGGGCAGAGTATTGTAATAAGAAAATGAGTTGGATAAGAGCCAGGCCGCAATGATGGCTGATTCAGCCTCTTCATTTATTCAGCTTCATTCACTGCAAGCTTCGTTCATTGTGTCTTCTCCCATTCTTTCTTTCACTTCTATCTAATCTCCTTACACACTGCACTACAGCACACTATCCTGCTGCAGCATCACCTTCACAGTGTGCTAATAACTGGGACGTTGCTGAGCATCCAGCCTTTCACTGCTGAGTCAGCAGAATAAACTTGGGAAACATTTGTCTTGACCGCAGTCTATTATAACACATCAGGTGTTTGAATTCTGCGCATTGACCGTATTTAATCTGCTTTGGTGGAGGAAGAGAAAATGGTGAGGAATAAATTGAACCAAAAGCAAATTACATTTCATCTCCAATTGCTGACCCCTACTTTTGGAGGCTGGATGTGCTGTGAGTTTGTCTAATTGACCAGTGTTAGCGAGTGTAGGCAGGGTATAACTGAATCTTGTCCACTACTTGCCTCACCTTCCCACTTGGCTGTTTCCAGCAGATATCTGAGGATCGTGACTGGGAGCAGGAACACTAACAATTTTTATTATTGATTCCCTCACAGCCTCTCCTATCTTGCATCTTCCCTAAATCTGGGGTGTTGAAATGTCTGTACCACTCAGGCATGTTCCCCTGGAAAATTAGTGAGGCACCTGAGCAATATCTAATGATTATCCTCTAGAGTTTAGTACAATGGGAGGTGAAGCTTTCAAAATGTTCCCCTCCAAGTCACTCATCATCCTGACTTGAAAAGATATCGCAGTTCCTCCACTGTCGCTAGGTCAAAATCCCTTCCTAACAGCACTGTGGGTGTACCTACACCACATGGACTGCAGTGGTTGAAGAAGGCAGCTCACCACCACCTTCTCAAGGGCAACTAGGGGTGGGCAATAAATGCTGGCCCGGCCAGCGAAGCCCACATCCCATGAATGAATTTTTTTAAAAACAATTCTTAGAGGGCTTGACATGGTAGATGCAGGAAGGATTTTTTTCACAGGCTGGGGTGTCTAGAACAAGGGAATACAGACTCAGAATAAGGGGTTGGCCATTTAGGACTGAGATGAGAGGGAATTTCTTCACTCATAGAGTGGTGAATCTTTGGAATTCTCCAACCCAGAGGGTTGTATAGGCACTGTCATTTGAGTATGTTCAAGACAGAGATTGATGGATTTTGAGATGTTAAAGATATCAAGGGATATGTGGGTAGTGTGGAAAATGGAGTGGGGAAGATGATCAGCCATGATCTAGTTGAATGGCGGAGCAGGCTCAAGGGGTCAAATGGCCTACTTCTGCTCCTAATTCCTATGTTCCAATGATTGGGACCAGGAATTTTGCTGTAGTGATGAGGGTGGGGAACAGTATAGTAGTGAATCGTTGTATTAATCTATTGATGGGGAGGGTGCAGTAGTGAATCATTGTATTGATCTATTGATGGGGAGGGTGCAGTAGTGAATCATTGTATTAATCTATTGATGGGGAGGGTGCAGTAGTGAATCATTGTATTGATCTATTGATGGGGAGGGTGCAGTAGTGAATCATTGTATTAATCTATTGATGGGGAGGGTGCAGTAGTGAATCATGGTATTGACCTATCGATGGAGAGCGATGCAGTAGTGAATCATTGTATTGATCTATTGATGGGGAGCAGTGTAGTAGTGAATCATTGTATTGATCTATTGATGGGGAGCGGTGTATTAGTGAATCATTGTATTGATCTATTGATGGGGAGCGGCGTTGTAGTGAATTGTTGTATTGATCTATTGATGGGGAGCGGCGTTGTCGTGATTTGTCATATTGATCTGTTGATGGGGAGCAGTGTAGTAGTGAATCATTGTATTGATCTATTGATGGGGAGCGGTGTATTAGTGAATCATTGTATTGATCTATTGATGCGAAGCAGTGTATTAGTGAATCATTGTATTGATCTATTGATGGGGAGCAGTGTATTAGTGAATCATTGTATTGATCTATTGATGGGGAGCAGTGTATTAGTGAATCATTGTATTGATCTATTGATGGGGAGCAGTGTAGTAGTGAATCATTGTATTGATCTATTGATGGGGAGCGGTGTATTAGTGAATCATTGTATTGATCTATTGATGGGGAGCAGTGTAGTAGTGAATCATTGTATTGATCTATGATGGGGAGCAGTGTATTAGTGAATCATTGTATTGATCTATTGATGGGGAGCAGTGTAGTAGTGAATCATTGTATTGATCTATGATGGGGAGCAGTGTATTAGTGAATCATTGTATTGATCTATTGATGGGGAGCAGTGTAGTAGTGAATCATTGTATTGATCTATTGATGGGGAGCAGTGTATTAGTGAATCATTGTATTGATCTATTGATGGGGAGCAGTGTATTAGTGAATCATTGTATTGATCTATTGATGGGGAGCAGTGTATTAGTGAATCATTGTATTGATCTATTGATGGGGAGCAGTGTATTATTGAATCATTGTATTGATCTATTGATGGGGAGCAGTGTAGTAGTGAATCATTGTATTGATCTATTGATGGGGAGCAGTGTAGTAGTGAATCATTGTATTGATCTATTGATGTGAAGCAGTGTATTAGTGAATCATTGTATTGATCTATTGATGGGGAGCAGTGTATTAGTGAATCATTGTATTGATCTATTGATGGGGAGGGTGCAGTAGTGAATCATTGTATTGATCTATTGATGTGAAGCAGTGTATTAGTGAATCATTGTATTGATCTATTGATGGGGAGCAGTGTATTAGTGAATCATTGTATTGATCTATTGATGGGGAGCAGTGTATTAGTGAATCATTGTATTGATCTATTGATGGGGAGCAGTGTAGTAGTGAATCATTGTATTGATCTATTGATGTGAAGCAGTGTATTAGTGAATCATTGTATTGATCTATTGATGGGGAGCAGTGTATTAGTGAATCATTGTATTGATCTATTGATGGGGAGGGTGCAGTAGTGAATCATTGTATTGATCTATTGATGCGAAGCAGTGTATTAGTGAATCATTGTATTGATCTATTGATGGGAAGCAGTGTATTAGTGAATCATTGTATTGATCTATTGATGGGGGGGTGGTGTATTAGTAAATCGTCGTATTGATCTTTTGATGGGGAGCGGTGTAGTAGTGAATTGTTGCATTGATCTGTTGGGGTTCGGTTCAGTCATGTGTCTTGTATTGAAATAAGTCCCATCAGGATTCCTTCAGACCTGAGCTGTTCCTGAGGTAATATTGTCCTTGTTAACCATCTCGTGTTCCTAAGTCATTGAACTGTCATTGTTGTAAGCTGATGATGCAGTTACATCCTCTTTGGTATATTTTGCATAACACATAAAAGGGAAGCATTAATTTTGCCAGTTTGTGTAATTTGACCTGGATATCTATCGATCTAACCTTAATGTCATTGATGTTGCTAAATAGCCAACGTCACTGTTCTCCATTACACAGGAAGCTGAAACCTAACCCACTACCTGCCGGAAAAGCAAACTGCTCCATTGTGATGAATTCCCAGGAACTGTTTCAAACAGTGAAGCTCGCTGAATTCTTATTATAAAAGGCAGTTTCTAAATTCTGTAAGAGTGCTTAGTGTCAGCAAAACCCTCCCTTCTTCCACACAAAAGGATTGAATTGAATTGGAGTCTTGCTGTCTGCCATTGGATTGTTATGTAAATTCAAGCAGTGCAACAAGATGGAAAGATAGAAAGATTTACAGCCCAGGAATCCTCTTGGTCCGTAGCCCAGTAGTTTGCAGCATCTCAAGTGCATATGTGAGTGTTTTTTAAAATGCGATGAGGGTTTCTGCCTCTTCCATTCTTTCAGGCAGAGTCTCAGACCCCCATCATCTATTGAGTGAAAAACTTAATCCTCAACTCCCTTTTAATCCTTCTACCAATTGCTTTAAATTGATGCTCCCCGGCTATTGACCTCTCTGCTAATCTGTGATCAGATCACTCTCAGACCCACTGTCACATTACATTATTACTTGATTATCTTAATTGACTCCATTAAGCCCTATCTCATCTATAATTATTCTGGTCATGGACTGCTGTCCCCAACACTAGCTATTGATCCCCTGATTTAAGAACCACAAAGTTCTTTCCCCTGCCTTAGCAATTTTTGTGAATTTAACAACAACAAGCCTCCTTAAAAGAAAGCTGCATTTTAAAGGTTAGTGCAGCACACTGTTGTGGAACTGAACCAGACCCTTGAGGCTGAACCAGACTCTTCAGAAGCTTGGCGCCCTATTTGACCTTGAGACGAGCTTCCATTCCCTTATCCCCCTCCATCACCAAGACCTCCTTCACATCGCCTACTCTGCCCCTTCCTCAGCTCATCTGCTGAAACCATCCATCCCCGTAAGCTGTCAGAGGTCTCTGCGTTCCTGCAATCCTGACCTCTCGCGCACCCCCCTGCTCCTTCGCTCCACCATTGATAACCCTGCTTTCAGCTGCTAAACTCTGAAATTCCCTCTGTGAACCCTTCTGCGTTTCTCCACCTCTCCGTCTTGAAGACATTGCTTAAAAACCTTTGACCCCAAGTTTTTGGTAACCTCCCCTAATATCTTCTAATATGGCTCGGTGTCAGACTTTATTTGATAATGCTGCTGTGTGGCGCCCTGGGATTTTTTACAGTGTTAAAGATGCAATGTATGTTGTTGTTTTGCCTCATGTGGGCAACCTGGAGGGATTAATTTTCTTCTGCCTCTCCCAGGAGTTCTTAACCCACCAATCAAGACTGATCACAAGTGTAAAAACGCTGAGCTGTGAAGAAAGACTAGAGAAGCTTAGTTTTGACAATGTGGAAAGTGGGACCTGAGCAAAATGCACAAATTTAATAAACACTGTATAGAGAAACTAAAAGCAAAATGTTACTTATAAGTACCCCAAGGAGTTGGACCATTGGGCATGTATTTAGAAATTAGTAGAAGGTACATTTGGAACAGAGATCTGAAAGTTGAAAATTATTTTTTTAACATCAAGTAAGGTAAAAGAGGAAAACATACGAAGACCATTCAAATTGCAAGAGTTGCAATAATGTACCGAGAAAGGAGGCTAAATGGGCCAAGTAGCCTCTTTTTATCCCAGTGTAGTAAAGGTATGTGCAGTATTGATGTTCTGTCACATGGAATGCCGTTGGTAAGCCCACTATCACGTTTACAAACCAAAATCATCTAGTTGTAGTGCATTTTACTGCATCAAACCTTCTTACAATTCCATGGATCAAACACAGAGCTCTTGAGAATAGGACCTAAGAACCTGAGTCATAGAGTCATAAGGATGCCATTCAGCCCATCATGGCTGTGCTGGGCCTTTAAAAGAGTGATCCAATTAGTTCCACACCCCACGGCCTCAAAGCCCTGCAAAATGTTCCTTTTTCAGGTATTTATTCAATTCCTTTTTTAAAGTCACTATGGAGTCTGTCTACTCCCACCACCCTTTCAGGCAGTACTTTCTAAATCATCGTAATTTGCTGACTGTGTAGAAAAAAAATTCTCCTCATCCCTTCTCTTTTGAAAACTATTTTAAATTTGTGTCCTCTGATTAACAACCTTCTTCCGCTTGAAACAGTTTCTCCATATTTACACGGTCAAAACCCCTCCATTTCAACCTCTGTTAAATCTCCCCTCAACCTTCTCTGTTCAAAGAGAAACTATCCCAGCTTCTCTAGTCTCTCTACATAACTGAAGACCCTCATCCATGGTATCATTCGAGTAAGTCTGCGCTTGAAGACCCCATTAGGACTCTGGATGGGATTGCATCCATAGCTGAGGTCTGTCATCGAGAGTTTTACCTCTGAACTAAATCTAGTTGTCCCTGGTTACTAATCACCTTGTGTTAACTATTTCGCTTCTCCCCCTGCAGCATCGCCGTCAGCACCTTCCAGGATTTCCAGATGTCAACTTCTCAGCAGCGTCCTGATGCCGTGCTCCGCAAACAGTTCAAGGAGAAGCCTTGCCCACCGCCTGCCAACGCCGAGGTGGCATCTCCGCTCGTGGGGGCCAACCAACTGGTCAAGATGGCAGTGTGGGGACTGACGGCAACTCTGGGGGCAGCCGCCTTTGCTGTGGTGAACTCAGCAGTGGATTGGGCCCCTGAGTTTGTCTTTCAGCTGTTTCCATAGCCAGTGACCGAGGCAGGGCCTGTGGCACACAGCCGTCTGAACTGGGAGAGAAACCCCTGCCCAATCTCAGCCGTCGGAACGAGGTGCCCAGTGTCGCAGTGTGCCAAAAAACCTCAGTTAAGGAACAGTAAATGTGAGCTTTACATTAACCCTTTGCGATCTCCGCCAAAACGGGAGGGGCACAGGTGGACCAGCCAAAAACCCTGCCGAGCCCTTCCCTGGGAATCGCCCTTCCCACCCTGCCTGTTATGCAGCCAGGGACAACTTAGAAAAATTAGAAAACAGTAAGCACTTATTTTCTTACCTTGATGCAGACATTCAGATGGGAGAATAGGGAGCAAGTCCTTGTGAATTCATACCTGGTTAGATGGAAACCTAGTGACTGTCAAGCATTTCTGTTATTGTAGAGTATGAGTTGGAGAGTTTCACGTGAGCGTATCTCCACAGCGTCTTACAACCAGATGCGGGGGGGTAAAACTTGATATTTATTTCAAACAAGGAGTATGTCCTGATAGGAGAGGAGAGAAGGGGCACTTTTTTTCAAGCTTGTGACTTCTCTGATGAAGTTAAGTACTGCCTTGCCACCCTTTTGAATGAGGGGGTTAAACTGAGGCCCCATCTGCCCTCTCAGATGTGCTTAAAAAATTCCCTGCAGTATTTTGAAGAAAAGCAGGTGAGTTCCCCCTTGTGTCCTGGCCAATACTTATCCCTCAACCAATATCACTAAACTAGATTATCTGGTCATTGCCGATTGTGGGATTTTGCTGTGTGCAAATTGGTTGCCTACATTAGAACAGTGACACCAATTCAACTGTACTTAATTACCAGGACGTTGCCTGGGCTGGAGAGTTTTAGTTATGAGGAGAGATTGGATAGACTGGGGTTATTTTCCCTGGAGTAGAGGAGATTGAGGGGGGACATGATTGAGGTGTATAAAATTATGAGGGGCATAGATAGGATAGACAGGAAGGAACTTTCCCCTTGGTGGAGGGATCAATAACCAGGGGACATAGATTTAAGGTAAGGGGCAGGAGGTTTAGAGGGGATGTGAGGAAGAATTTTTTCACCCAGAGGGTGTTATGAATCTGGAACTCACTGCCTGAAAGGGTGGTAGAGGCAGAAACACTCATAACATTTAAGAAGTATTTGGATGTGCACTTGCGATGCCATGGCATACAAGGCTATGGGACTAGTGCTGGAAAATGGGATTAGAATAGTTAGGTACTTGTTTGACCGGTGCAGACTGGTCTTTTTCTGTGCTGTAGACCTCTATGACTCTATGGCTGTAAAGCACTTTGATGTCCTGAAGCAGTAACTTTTAAAAGTTAATTTCTGGATCTGGTGGTTGCTGGCAAGGCTGCACTTATTGCCCATCCCTAATTTCCCTGAGACGGTGGTATTGGGCCCTCTACAGTTACTGTAATCCATGTGGTGAAGTGCTTCCACTGCACTGTTAGGTAGAGATATTTCAGGGTACTGATAATGAAGGAATTCCAATAGAGATCCAAGTCAGGATGGTGTGTGACTTACAGGAGAACTTGGGAGATGATATTCTTCTAAGTGGTGGAGATCACTAAGGTGCAGCCAAAGAAACCTTGGCAAAGAGCATCCTGTAGATGAAACATAGGCAGCCATATTGGGCTGATGGTGGAGGGAGTGAATGCTTAAGGTGGTGCGTGGCAGTTTGTGTGAGCTGATTTGTCCTGGATGGTGTTGAACTTTGAATGTTGTTGAAGCTGCACTCATCCAGGCAAGTGGCGAGTATTCCATTTGCGTTAGTACCGTAGGTATCTTAGATGTTTACCTGCTGTAGATGGTGAAACAAAGTGACTGAAAGGCCTCCTCTGCTGTCCAGGCTGTTTAGCATCAAGAATATCTTGATAATCACACTGGACTGAGTTGCTGGCAGTGGAGGGCACATTATACATTGTAATTAGTGCCTGTGGCTTTGTTAATTGGAGATATTTCCATGGGCCAGTCAGAATTGCTCTATCAGAAGTCTAGAGGAGATGGGATTATATTGATTGTGGTAAGAGAAACAACATTAACCAACATAATCCTTTGTGAATCACTGAATTCTGTTGAAGTTTAATTGTCTGTCACTCATGTCGAATAGAAGTTCTTATTCCTAGAAGGTTGGTGTCAGCTGATGCTCGATATGTTGCTGACCGATCCAACTGATGGACACAGTGATGCTGCCGGACAGGCTACAGCTGATTTATAGCTTTCTGCTGCACCTTGTGTTTTACAGCAGGAAAAGACTGTTGGTCAGTCTCTCCTGCCTTTCAGAAAACAGTATTTAGGGAAGTGATATGGGTAATTTGAGAAATGATGTGATAAGAGTTGCTTGGGAGGGACAGGTGACTTTGCACCTATGGTTCCCAAAATTCTCCACCACTGGGGGTTTCCCCTCACGTCATGTGTGGCTCTGTTCTTGACTCGCTGATAGAGACTGATCGCTGTGATCGCTCCGTGATTGCATCATGTGACTGCCTGGATGGCAAGGTGCTGTAAATGGGATGCTGCTCCAGCAATTCCAATGCTCCTGCATATCCTTCAATCATTCTTTCTCCAGAAATATGCCGCATTGTTCCTTTTAACTCACAACGTAGCCCCTACTGGTGGCTTTCCACCTTCGGTTATTCCAGCAGCCTATTCCCTCCTCGGCCCCAGCCATTCTGATATTTAACTGGGCCCCTGCTTTTTGACACCGTGGCCAAATTAACCTGAATTAACTTATGTTAGCTCTTCACTATCTCCAAAGCATCAGTTAGATAGATCCCTTGGGTCATCTCTTCTGAAAACAACTTCTTTATTTTTTTTCTTGTAATTTATTTATTTTCAAAAGCCTCTGCCCTCCTGAGGATTGGTTAAATGCAGAATAAAGTTCCATCTATTCCAAACGAGGCCCCTATTCCTATTTTGGAGAAGTGCACCTCACCGTTCTGCCTCAGTGAGTCCCTCCCCTGTTCCTCACACCAGCAATTTCATGGTTGCTCTGATACTGCTGGGGTGCAGGTTGGCTGTACGGCTCAGACCGCATAAGACCTTTATTGCAGTAGAGAAGCCAGCTCGCTGAGATTCCAGCCTGTAACTCACACCCTGATATCTGCTACCATTCAAACCCCTTGATTAAATTGCAGACCGTGACTCCTCTTGGATATGTAGCATCCTGTGTGAAAACTGGAGCCCACAGCAAAGAGTTTTGTGACAGGAATTCTGGGAATCAGCCCGAACGTAGCTGTAGTGGGAAGACCCTGAGATGTTAACCACTACCTATGCTGTAAACAGCACTAACTAACCAAGGCTGGTCTGTCCCTGCCGCTGCTCTGTGCTGCAGGGTTCACTAAAAGCATCAAGCGAGCACCAAATTATATTTCGGTTGTGACGATGACCTAATGCATTGTGTCGGCATCTCAATCACTGCAAAATAACCATCACTGGCTGCCTTGCATTCCCACGTTATATTTATACCCTGGTGTGACTGACTAATCAACACTAACTGGGGCCCTCTTATTCATGTTTTAGAATTTGAACACACTGTCTATCACGGGGTGCAGGGGGGGTGCCTGTGCTGTGACAACATCAGTTACTTTACATTATAAAGTGTGAGGGTTCAGGCTTCTCAGGAACACACTCTTGGGCACTATGTAAATATTGTACTGTGCATTGCACACACAATGTGTTAGTTTTTAAGGTACTCCAAGAGCAGGTGACTGCAGGATCCCTCTCGTGCACGCACACACGCGTGGAGACACGAGCACACGCGCACACATGCGGAGACACGAGCGCACGCGCACACACAGAGACACGAGCGCACGCGCACACACGCAGAGACACAAGCGCACGCGCACACACGCAGAGACACGAGCACACGCACACGCGGAGACACGAGCACACGCACACTCACGCGGAGACACGAGCACACGCACACGCGCGGAGACACGAGCACACGCACACACGCGTGGAGACACGAGCACACGCACACACACGCGGAGACACGAGCACACGCACGCGCGGAGACACGAGCACACGCACACACGCGTGGAGACACGAGCACACGCACACATGCGTGGAGACACGAGCACACGCACACACACGCGGAGACACGAGCACACGCACGCGCGGAGACACGAGCACACGCACACACGCAGAGACACGAGCACACGCACACACACGCGGAGACACGAGCACACGCACACACGCGGAAACACGAGCGCATGCGCGGAGACACGAACACATGCACACACGCGGAGACACGAGTGCACACACGAGCGCACGCACACACGTGGAGACACGAGCACACGCACACGAGCACACGCACACACGCGGAGACATGAGCACACGCACACGAGCACACGCACACACGCGGAGACACGAGTGCACGCGCGGAGACACGAGCACATGCACACACGCGGAGACACGAGTGCACACACGAGCGCACGCACACACGTGGAGACACGAGCACACGCACACGAGCACACGCACACACGCGGAGACACGAGCACACGCACACGAGCACACGCACACACGCGGAGACACGAGCGCACGCGCGGAGACACGAGCACACGCACGCACGCGGAGACACGAGCACACGCACACACACGCGGAGACACGAGCGCACGCACACACACGCGGAGACACGAGCACACGCACACACGCGCGGAGACACAAGCACACACACGCGGAGACACGAGCGCACGCGCGGAGACACGAGCACACGCACACACGCGGAGACACGAGCACACGCACACACGCGGAGACACGAGCACACGCACACACACGGAGACACGAGCACACGCACACGCGCGGAGACACGAGCACACGCGCGGAGACACGGGCACGCGCACGCGCGGAGACACGAGCACACGCACGCGCGGAGACACGAGCACACGCACACGCGGAGACACGAACACACGCACACACGCGGAGACACGAGCACACACGCGGAGACACAAGCGCACGCACACACGCGGAGACACGAGCGCACACGCGGAGACACGAGCACACGCACACAAGCGGAGACACGAGCACACGCACACACGCGGAAACACGAGCACACGCACACACGCGGAGACACGAGCACACGCACACGCGGAGACACGAGCACACGCGCGGAGACACGAGCACACGCGCACGCGCGGAGACACGAGCACACGCGCGGAGACACGAGCACACGCACACGCGCGGAGACATGAGCACACGCACACGCGCGGAGACATGAGCACACGCGCGGAGCACACGCACACGCGCGGAGACACGAGCACACGCACACGCGCGGAGACACGAGCATGCGCGGAGACACGAGCACACGCGCGGAGACACGAGCACACGCACGGGGACACGAGCACACGCACACACGCGGAGACACGAGCGCACGCGCGGAGACACGAGCACACGCACACGCGGAGACACGCGCACGCGCGGAGACACGAGCGCATGCACACACGCGCAGACGAGCACACGCGCACACACGCGGAGACACGAGCACACGCGGAGACACGAGCGCACGCGCACACGCGGAGACACGAGCACACGCACACAAGCGGAGACACGAGCACACGCACACGCGCGGAGACACGAGCACACGCACACGCGCGGAGACACGAGCACACGCACACACGCGGAGACACGAGCACACGCGCGGAGACACGAGCACACGCACACACGCGGAGACACGAGCACACGCACACACGCGGAGACACGAACACACGCACACACACGGAGACACGAGCACACGCACACGCGCGGAGACACGAGCACACGCACACGCGCGGAGACACGAGCACACGCGCGGAGACACGAGCACACGCACACACGCGGAGACACGAGCACACGCATGCGCGGAGACACGAGCACACGCACACGCGGAGACACGAGCACACGCACACACGCGGAGACACGAGCACACACGCGGAGACACGAGCGCACGCACACACATGCGGAGACACGAGCGCACACGCGGAGACACGAGCACACGCACACAAGTGGAGACACGAGCACACGCACACACGCGGAGACACGAGCACACGCACACACGCGGAGACACGAGCACACGCACACACGCGGAGACACGAGCACACGCACGGAGACACGAGCACGCGCACGCGCGGAGACACGAGCACACGCGCGGAGACACGAGCACACGCACACGCGCGGAGACATGAGCACACGCGCGGAGACACGAGCACACGCGCGGAGACACGAGCACACGCACACGCGCGGAGACGAGCACACGCACATGCGCGGAGACACGAGCACGCGCGGAGACACGAGCACACGCACACACGCGGAGACACGAGCGCACGCGCGGAGACACGAGCACACGCACACGCGGAGACACGAGCACACGCGCGGAGACACGAGCACGCGCACGCGCGGAGACACGAGCACACGCGCGGAGACACGAGCACACGCACACGCGCGGAGACATGAGCGCACGCGCGGAGACACGAGCACACGCGCGGAGACACGAGCACATGCACACGCGCGGAGACACGAGCACACGCACACGCGCGGAGACACGAGCATGCGCGGAGACACGAGCACACGCGCGGAGACACGAGCACACGCACACGCACGGGGACACGAGCACACGCACACACGCGGAGACACGCGCACGCGCGGAGACACGAGCGCACGCACACGCGGAGACACGAGCGCACGCGCACACACGCGGAGACACGAGCACACGCACACACGCGGAGACACGAGCACACGCGGAGACACGAGCACACGCACACGCGCGGAGACACGAGCACACGCACACGCGCGGAGACACGAGCACACGCGCGGAGACACGAGCACACGCACACGCGGAGACACGAGCACACGCACACACGCGGAGACACGAGCACACGCACACACACGGAGACACGAGCACACGCACACACGCGGAGACACGAGCACACGCACACGCGCGGAGACACGAGCACACGCGCGGAGACACGAGCACACGCACACACGCGGAGACACGAGCACACGCACGCGCGGAGACACGAGCACACGCACACGCGGAGACACGAGCACACGCACACACGCGGAGACACGAGCACACACGCGGAGACACGAGCGCATGCACACACACGCAGAGACACGAGCACACGCACACACGCGGAGACACGAGCACACACACGTGGAGACACGAGCACACGCACACACGAGACACGAGCACACGCACACGAGCACATGCACACACGCGGAGACACGAGCGCACGCACAGACACGCGGAGACACGAGCGCACACGCGGAGACACGAGCACACGCACACAAGCGGAGACACGAGCACACGCGGAGACACGAGCACACGCACACACACGGAGACACGAGCACACGCACACGCGCGGAGACACGAGCACACGCACACACGCGGAGACACGAGCACGCGCGGAGACACGAGCACACGCGCACGCGCGGAGACACGAGCACACGCGCGGAGACACGAGCACACGCGCGGAGACACGAGCACACGCACATGCGCGGAGACATGAGCACACGCGCGGAGACACGAGCACACGCGCGGAGACACGAGCATGCGCGGAGACACGAGCACACGCACACAAGTGGAGACACGAGCACACGCACACACACGGAGACACGAGCACACGCACACACGCGGAGACACGAGCACACGCACACGCGCGGAGACACGAGCACACGCACACACGCGGAGACACGAGCACATGCGCGGAGACACGAGCACACGCGCGGAGACACGAGCGCACGCACACACGCGGAGACACGAGCGCACACGCGGAGACACGAGCACACGCACACAAGCGGAGACACGAGCACACGCGGAGACACGAGCACACGCACACACACGGAGACACGAGCACACGCACACGCGCGGAGACACGAGCACACGCACACACGCGGAGACACGAGCACGCGCGGAGACACGAGCACACGCGCACGCGCGGAGACACGAGCACACGCGCGGAGACACGAGCACACGCACACGCGCGGAGACATGAGCACACGCGCGGAGACACGAGCACACGCGCGGAGACACGAGCACACGCACACGCGCGGAGACACGAGCATGCGCGGAGACACGAGCACACGCACACAAGTGGAGACACGAGCACACGCACACACACGGAGACACGAGCACACGCACACACGCGGAGACACGAGCACGCGCACACGCGCGGAGACACGAGCACACGCACACACGCGGAGACACGAGCACATGCGCGGAGACACGAGCACACGCGCGGAGACACGAGCACACGCACACGCGCGGAGACATGAGCACACGCGCGGAGACACGAGCACACGCGCGGAGACACGAGCACACGCACACGCGCGGAGACGAGCACACGCACACGCGCGGAGACACGAGCACACGCGCGGAGACACGAGCACACGCGCGGAGACATGAGCACACGCACACGCGCGGAGACACGAGCACACGCACACGCGGAGACACGAGCGCACGCGCGGAGACACGAGCACGCACACGCGGAGACACGCGCACGCGCGGAGACACGAGCGCACGCACACACGCGGAGATGAGCACACGCGCACACACGCGGAGACACGAGCACACGCACACACGCGGAGACACGAGCACACGCACACACACGCGGAGACACGAGCACACGCACACACGCGGAGAGACGAGCACACGCGGAGACACGAGCGCACGCGCACACGCGGAGACACGAGCGCACACGTGGAGACACGAGCACACGCACACACGTGGAGACACGAGCACACGCACACGAGCACACGCACACGCGCGGAGACACGAGCACACGCACACGCGGAGACACGAGCGCACGCGCGGAGACACGAGCACGCACACGCGGAGACACGCGCACGCGCGGAGACACGAGCGCACGCACACACGCGGAGATGAGCACACGCGCACACACGCGGAGACACGAGCACACGCACACACGCGGAGACACGAGCACACGCACACACACGCGGAGACACGAGCACACGCACACACGCGGAGAGACGAGCACACGCGGAGACACGAGCGCACGCGCACACGCGGAGACACGAGCGCACACGTGGAGACACGCACACACGTGGAGACACGAGCACACGCACACGAGCACACGCACACACGCGGAGACACGAGCGCACGCACACACGCGGAGACACGAGCGCACACGCGGAGACACGAGCACACGCACACAAGCGGAGACACGAGCACACGCGGAGACACGAGCACACGCACACACACGGAGACACGAGCACACGCACACGCGCGGAGACACGAGCACACGCACACGCGGAGACACGAGCACACGCATGCGCGGAGACACGAGCACACGCACACGCGGAGACACGAGCACACGCACACGCGCGGAGACACGAGCACACGCGCGGAGACACGAGCACACGCGCGGAGACACGAGCATGCGCGGAGACACGAGCACACGCACACAAGTGGAGACACGAGCACACGCACACACGGAGACACGAGCACACGCACACACGCGGAGACACGAGCACACGCACACGCGTGGAGACACGAGCACACGCACACACGCGGAGACACGAGCACATGCGCGGAGACACGAGCACACGCGCGGAGACACGAGCGCACGCACACACGCGGAGACACGAGCGCACACGCGGAGACACGAGCACACGCACACAAGCGGAGACACGAGCACACGCGGAGACACGAGCACACGCACACACACGGAGACACGAGCACACGCACACGCGCGGAGACACGAGCACACGCACACACGCGGAGACACGAGCACGCGCGGAGACACGAGCACACGCGCACGCGCGGAGACACGAGCACACGCGCGGAGACACGAGCACACGCACACGCGCGGAGACATGAGCACACGCGCGGAGACACGAGCACACGCGCGGAGACACGAGCACACGCACACGCGCGGAGACACGAGCATGCGCGGAGACACGAGCACACGCACACAAGTGGAGACACGAGCACACGCACACACACGGAGACACGAGCACACGCACACACGCGGAGACACGAGCACGCGCACACGCGCGGAGACACGAGCACACGCACACACGCGGAGACACGAGCACATGCGCGGAGACACGAGCACACGCGCGGAGACACGAGCACACGCACACGCGCGGAGACATGAGCACACGCGCGGAGACACGAGCACACGCGCGGAGACACGAGCACACGCACACGCGCGGAGACGAGCACACGCACACGCGCGGAGACACGAGCACACGCGCGGAGACACGAGCACACGCGCGGAGACATGAGCACACGCACACGCGCGGAGACACGAGCACACGCACACGCGGAGACACGAGCGCACGCGCGGAGACACGAGCACGCACACGCGGAGACACGCGCACGCGCGGAGACACGAGCGCACGCACACACGCGGAGATGAGCACACGCGCACACACGCGGAGACACGAGCACACGCACACACGCGGAGACACGAGCACACGCACACACACGCGGAGACACGAGCACACGCACACACGCGGAGAGACGAGCACACGCGGAGACACGAGCGCACGCGCACACGCGGAGACACGAGCGCACACGTGGAGACACGAGCACACGCACACACGTGGAGACACGAGCACACGCACACGAGCACACGCACACACGCGGAGACACGAGCGCACGCACACACACGCGGAGACACGAGCGCACACGCGGAGACACGAGCACACGCACACAAGCGGAGACACGAGCACACGCGGAGACACGAGCACACGCACACACACGGAGACACGAGCACACGCACACGCGCGGAGACACGAGCACACGCGCGGAGACACGAGCACACGCACACACGCGGAGACACGAGCACACGCATGCGCGGAGACACGAGCACACGCACACGCGGAGACACGAGCACACGCACACGCGCGGAGACACGAGCACACGCGCGGAGACACGAGCACACGCGCGGAGACACGAGCACACGCACACGCGCGGAGACACGAGCACACGCACACACGCGGAGACACGAGCACACGCACACACACGCGGAGACACGAGCACACGCACACACGCGGAGACACGAGCACACGCGGAGACGAGCACACGCGGAGACACGAGCGCACGCGCACACGCGGAGACACGAGCGCACGCACACACGCAGAGACACGAGCGCACGCACACACGCGGAGACACGAGCGCACACACACGTGGAGACACGAGCACACGCACACACGTGGAGACACGAGCACACGCACACGAGCACACGCACACACGCGAAGAACAGAGCGCACACACGAGCGCACGCACACACGTGGAGACACGAGCACACGCACGCACACACGTGGAGACAGGAGCACGCACACGAGCACACGCACACGCGCGGAGACACGAGCACACGCACACGCGCGGAGACACGAGCATGCGCGGAGACACGAGCACACGCGCGGAGACACGAGCACACGCACACGCGCGGGGACACGAGCACACGCACACACGCGGAGACACGAGCGCACGCGCGGGGACACGAGCACACGCACACGCGGAGACGCGCACGCGCGGAGACACGAGCGCACGCACACGCGCAGATGAGCACACGCGCACACGCGCGGAGACACGAGCACACGCGGAGACACGAGCACACGCACACAAGCGGAGACACGAACACACGCGGAGACACGAGCACACGCACACACGCGGAGACACGAGCACACGCACACGCGCGGAGACACGAGCACACGTACACACGCGGAGACACGAGCACACGCGCGGAGACACGAGCACACACACACACGCGGAGACACGAGCACACGCACACACGCGGAGACACGAGCACACGCACACACACGGAGACACGAGCACATGCACACACACGGAGACACGAGCACACGCACACGCGCGGAGACACGAGCAGACGCGCGGAGACACGAGCACACGCACACACGCGGAGACACGAGCACACGCATGCGCGGAGACACGAGCACACGCACGCGCGGAGACACGAGCACATGCACACGCGGAGACACGAGCACACGCACACACGCGGAGACACGAGCACACACGCGGAGACACGAGTGCACGCACACACACGCGGAGACACGAGCGCACACGCGGAGACAGGAGCACACGCACACAAACGGAGACACGAGCACACGCACACACACGGAGACACGAGCACACGCACACACGCGGAGACACGAGCACACGCACACGCGCGGAGACACGAGCACACGCACACACGCGGAGACACGAGCACACGCGCACGCCCGGAGACACGAGCACACGCGCGGAGACACGAGCACACGCACACGCGCGGAGACATGAGCACACGCGCACACGCGGAGACACGAGCGCACGCACACACGTGGAGACACGAGCGCACACACACGTGGAGACACAAGCACACGCACATATGCACACGCACACACGTGGAGACACGAGCACACGCACACGAGCACACGCACACACGCGAAGAACAGAGCGCACACACGAGCGCACGCACACACGTGGAGACACGAGCCCACGCACGCACACGTGGAGACACGAGCACGCACACGAGCACACGCACACACGCGGAGACACGAGCACACGCACACGAGCACACACACACGTGGAGACACGAGCGCACGTGCACACGCGCGGAGACACGAGGACACGCACACGAGCGCATGCGCACACATGGAGACACGAGCACACGCACACATGCAGAGACAAGAGCACGCACACACGGAGACACGAGCGCACGCACGCACACGTACACATGCGTAAAATCGCCTATTTTTATGCCTTTACTGCAGCTGCTAGCAATTCAGTGGTCCCTTCACTCTTCAGTGGATCCCTAGAGAGGGTGGGTTGGGTGTCACCAAGACGGGGAGTCAGATACAAAAGTGGGGGTTGTGTATTCAGTGGGTATCCCGCTCCCTGATGGCGGGTCTCTCGATTGGGAACTAAGGGCCTGTGAAAGAGGGATCCATCATGGAGCCCTTTGCAAACCCAACAGCATTCAGGAGGTCAAAGCAAAACACTGCGGATGCTGGAAATCTGAAACAAAAACAAAAATTGCTGGAAAATCTCAGCAGGTCTGACAGCGTCTGTGGAGAGAGAGAAAAACAGAGGTACTGTTTTGAGTCAGTATGACTAAGAGTCATCTGGATTCGAAAGGTTAACTCTTTCTCTCCACAGATACTGTCTGGCTGCTGAGCATTCAGGAGGCACTAGGGACCCGTGTGAGTTCAGGAGAATTCCTGAACCACCACAATATCCTGGTGGGCTGAGGGATTGTAGCCTCTAAGTGGCTCAATAATGAGCCAAATTAGCAAGTAGGCAGATTCCCCCACATCAGGCCATCCCTGCTGCTGACTGAATGGGGGTCATTATCAGATTGCTCTTTGTGAGAGTCTGTTACCAGGTTAGCTGTCTCGTATCTTACATTACAGCATTAACTATACTGCAAAAGTGCGTCATTGGCTGTAAAACACTTTGGGATGACTGAAGGTCATGAAAGGCGCTGTACAAATGCTAGTTCTTTCTTTCTGTCAGGGCCAGCACAAGGGTATTTTCTGCCCTAGCCGAACCTTCACAGGGGAAGGCGGTGGCGCAGTGGTATTGTCACTGGGCTAGTAATCCAGAGATACTCTAATGAATGCTCTGGGGACCTGGGTCCATGGCAGATGGTGGAATTTGAATTCAATAAAAAAAATTTAAAAATCTGGAATTAAAAGTCTAAATGGTGACCATGAAACCATTGTCGATTGTCGTAAAAACCCATCTGGCTCACTAATGTCCTTTAGGGAAGGAAATCTGCTGTCCTTACCTGGTCTGGTCTACACGTGACTCCAGACCCACAGCAATGTGGTTGACTCTGAAATGGCCTAGCAAGCCACTCAGTTCTCAAGGGCAATTAGGGATGGGCAACAAATGCTGACTTAGCCAGAAACGCCCCCCACCCCATGAATGAGTAAAAAAAAATCTGCACCCCAACACAATGAAGTTTTGAAAATGGATTACTCAGGGTAATCCTTATCTGTTCTCACTCTGGTCTCAGCCTCTCACTCTTCTACAACACCAGATTCCTCCACTCTGCTCCCAGATCTCTCAGGAGACCTCAACACCCACATCACCATGAGATCAACCAGGAGCTCCCTGATTGGTTGAAGACGCAGAACCGGTATTTTTGATTAACCGGCATCGCCTGTTCCCCCTGGGCATGCTGAATGGACAATAACACTAAGTAACTTATTTGGCGTTCATAATCATGATGACTTAAATACTGGAAATTTGGACTTTGGGAGCGACACTGATATACTGAGCAATGGTGAGATCTACAATCTTTATAGTTCATGTGTGAGGTTCAGATATACAATTGGCAGACACTTGTCTTATCACCGAGCTGGTCAAATTAGAGCAGAGGCCATAAGAAAATTTCTGGTCGTTTTGAACCAATGTTTGAGGCTCAAATCATTTCGGCGATGATTTCTCACGCATCATCTTTTGCTTTACCAGCATAATGAAATTGTGATGCCCTAAGGCATCCTAATTATTGCTTTTAAACACGCAATTGACTATTACATCTATAATACCTGAAATTACCCCAATATGTTCACTTGTGATTTTTCTTTTCCTCATCCTCACCGTGTGGAACGTTATCTGGCTGCTTCAAAATATTTGCAGCCCAAGCGCTCGATTTCTTTGACGGAGATGAATTCCGAATTGTAATTCGAAATGATTGATTTTATGGTCAATTCTCTTTCCCTTATTCCAAGTAAAGTATCCTGGCTGTTCCTCCTTTTCATATTTATATCTTAATCTCACAAATACAACATTGTGCCGGGATTCCCAAACCCTTTTGCGATCATGCAGAACTAAAGATCCAAATGGGAAACCAATTATTCTAGCACAAGCAATTAAAAAGGCCCCAAAGTGTTCATAAATTGCAAAGCACTGCCACCTGACTAGATTGTTGGTGCAGAAATTGTGACAAAGCATCTCGAATCTGGAAAGCCCATAAAGAAAAATGTTATACTGTATCATCGTCCAACAAATGGTCATCCAGCCTGGATGATTACAGCTACTACAACACTGAAGAAGCTAGACACCATCCAGGCAAAGCAGCCCACTTGATCGGCATCACATCCTCAAACATTCACTCACTCCACCACCGATGCACAGTGGTAGCAGTGTGTACCATCTACAAGATGCACTGCAGGAACTCACCAAGGATCCTTAAACAGCACCTTCCAGACCCACGACTACTATTGCCTAGAAGGACAAGGGCAGCAGATAGATGGGAACACCAGCACCTGGAAGTTCCCCTCCAAGTCACTCACCATCCTGACTTGGAAATATATCGCCGTTCCTTCACTGTCGCTGGGTCAAAATCCTGGAATTCCCTTCCTAACAGCACTGTGGGTGTACCTACACCACATGGACTGCAGCGGTTCAAGAAGGCAGCTCACCACCACCTTCTCAAGGACAGCTAGGGATGGGCAATAAATGCTGGCCCAGCCAGCGAAGCCCACATCACGTGAATGAATTTTAAAAAAATCTCAGTTAAAAACATTCTCGGTATTATCTTCACTGGCAAGGCTGGCATTTATAGCTCATGGGCCACCTCCTTGAACTTTTGCAGTCCTTATGATGAAGGTACTCCCACAGTGCTGTCAGGGAGGGAGTTCCAGGATGTTGACCCAGTGATGCAGAGGGATATATGATAGATGCCCAAGTCAGGCACAAGAACACAAGAAGTAGGAGCAGGAGTGGACCAAATGGCCTGCCGAGCCTGCTCTGCTGTTCAATATGATCATGGCTAATCTTCAACTCCATTTTCCTTCCCACTCCCCATATCCCTTAATGCCCTGATACACCAAAAACCTGTGCATCTCAGCCTTAAATGTATTCAATGATGGAGCATCCACGACCCTCTGGGGTAGAGAATTCCAAAGATTCGCAACCCTTTGAGTGGAGCAACTTCTCCTCATCTCAGTCCCAAATGATCGGCCCTTATTTTGAGCCTTTGCCTGCGTGTTTTGGATTCCCCGACCAGCAGAAACAGTCTCAGCGACCACCCTATCAGACCCCTTCAGATTTTTGTAGGTTTCAATGAGATCATCTCGTTCTCCTAAACTCCAGAGAACATAAACCCAATTTACTCAGCCTCTCATCATAGGACAACCCACTCATCCCAGGGACCAATCTATTGAACCTTTGCTGCACCATCTCCAATGCAAGTATATCCTTAAGTGTGCAGACCAAAACTGCACGCACTATTCCAGATGCGGTTTCACCAAAACCCTGTACAACGTAGTAAGACTTCTTTGTTATTATACTCTAATCCCCTTGCAATAAAGGCCAACATGCCATTTGCCTTCGTATTGCTTGCTGCACCTGCATGCTAACTTTCTGCATTCCTTGTACACAGATGCATGACAAAGCAGATGTGTGACTTAGAGGTGGTGGTGTTCCCATACACTTGCTGCCCTTGTCTCCCTAGGTGGTTCAGATTGTGGGTTTGGGAGTTGCTGCAGTGCATGTGGATGGTACACACTGCAGTCACTGTGCACTGGTGGTACATGTTTAAGCTACTGTTCACTGACCTTGGCTAGGATGGCAATAGGGATTCTACTAATGATCAGACTCTGGGTTATGGAGAGAAAATTCAGCCAGGATCCAGTTACTCCTTTCCTCCATCGCTTGGATAGCACATGTGCACAGATGTTGGGTGAGATCGGGATTGGCTGGTACTAACTGTCCAGACTCTTTTGCCAAGCAATGTCATTGCTACTTGGGTAAAGTTTTAGAGAGTAACAATCTCACAACCCACCAGAAGGCAGCGGCAGCAAGAAGAAAAGGGAGTGAATTGGTAAGAATGGGGAAAACATGCCCACATCTCTGCTGTGTTGTGCAATATGTTGAGCTAAGTGGAATGACGTTGATGTTGACTGCCTGTAGGGCCATCTATAAACATCATACTGTGAACACCATTTCTTTCCAATTGAACTAATGGGTAATGGAATACCTCTGGTGGCCAAACAGTTGTAGCTCGAAGATTGCTGATTCAGACCTGCCAAGGTTACTGGATACACTCGGGTCACGTCTGCACTTGGTCAGAGCTGTCTCTTCCTCCACTGCATTGGGGACTCTACAAGAACCAGCTTTTTATTCACTATTGCTATATCCAGCTGCTGAAACCTCAACATGAAAGCTCTTTACCAAGAATTTGACATGATTTGGTGGGTTTAAGGTCACTGGCTGGACAGTGTCCTCCCTGCCATCTCTCATCAGACCATTGGTGATTGGATTTATGGCATATCGTAGAGATGTAAACATGTTGATAGTCACTCTTGATTTATATGTATATAAATATGTTAAAACCCTATGCTGTTTGCTTCTTAAACTCATAGAGTTTGGGGCAATGGGGAGCCAGAAATGTGCAATAAAACTACTCCATCGAGTTCCATCTAGCACTCAAAATCTTCAATAAACAGAACCAGAAGCCATATCACAATATGTTTCATTTATTAAAAAAGAAACCTTTTGCCTTGTTTCCCTATAGGGTTTTGTGTTAAATGGTAACTGTCAAGATGTCTACAACAACTTGCATTCAGCCTTTCATATAAGAGGTGAAACCGAGGCCCCGATTGCCATCTCGGGTGGACTTATAAGATTTTATGGCAATACTTCCTCCCGGCACCTCTGTACCTCATTTTCCTGCCTCAGGACACTCATTTAAATCTAATTCTTTGCTTAAGGTTTTGATCATCTGACCTAATATCTCCTCACGTGGCTTAGTGTCATACTTTGTTTTATAATCCTGTGAAGCACTTTGGCATGTTTTATTAGCTGATAGGCACTATATAGGCGTAAGTTGTGTCCTGGCCAATAGTCACCCCTCACTTTAAAAAAGATATATATCTGATCATTATCACAGCGCTGTGCTAAGCTCAAATGGCTACCATCTTTCCAAAAAAGCTTGGAGAAAGGTTTGGGTTTTGAGATTTTACAGGCGAGGGGAGAGGAGGGGTGGGGTTAGGGAGAAGTTTCCAGAGGGGAGGGTCCTGGTTGACCTGACCACCCCAGTCCCTATGAAGTTACCATGGTGGAGCAGCAGCAGCATTCCAGGCATGTTGAACAGCCAGTCTGGGAGGAGAGAGACAATTGAGGGTCAGGAGAAGTGGATTGATGGAGACGTGTCACCCAACAAGTGGAATGAGGACTTGATATCATGTTCAAGATACTAGAGAGGAAAAGGATGGGCAGTCTGTTAAGAGTTGGACAGTAGGGCAGAGACTTTGGAAGAGAGTAGTGTGACTGATTACATGCAGAAATAATGA
This sequence comes from Cetorhinus maximus, assembly GCF_964194155.1. NCBI lineage: Eukaryota > Metazoa > Chordata > Chondrichthyes > Lamniformes > Cetorhinidae > Cetorhinus > Cetorhinus maximus. The sequence continues at coordinate 4,716,073 of NC_135881.1, forward strand.
GCAGGGATTAAAAACACAGCTATAAAAGAATGTTGCTCATAATTTTTGAAGAGAGTCTATTTTGTGCTATAAACTGTCGTGATTTAAATAGGGAATTATTGACATAGGAAGATGAGGTAAATACATTCAAGATCCTGAAGATGAAAGCAAAGTCGGAGGTAGGTTGAAGGATGGAGTTTTTGAGATTATAACGGTGGTTTTAATGGGGAATCATTGACGATGTTAGTAAGCGCAGGGTTTAGAGAAGAGAGTTGGGTAGTCAGGAATTGATTGGAAATGGGTTTGAGGGAGCAGGAGTTGAGATCAGGCAGAAGGATGAGGAATAGGGAAATGGATAGTTGATGTAATGTTGGAATAAGATGCATATGTGCAAATTTCCTCTAAATATGCACCATCTTATCCTAATATTATTCTGTTTCGCAACTGTGTTGTGTTGCCTCAGCAGCATCTTCTCTCCTTCCACCCCACACCTGCTCCTCACAGATGGCCATGTTGCGATTCAGAATTTTGTGTCCAAGAACGAATGCATGTGTGGCCCTTGCACGGAGATGAGGATTATAGTGAAGCCTAAAACTCTTGGGTTATCGGCAAATGTTTACTGAACTGGGAGAAAAATGTGTGAGGGAGCATGCTGTGTGTGTTAAAACGCTGAAAGGAATGATGATATCAGCATTTTAACTTCAGTTCAAACCGTAGAACTGCAGGTGATCAACCAGTCGGTAGCTCACTCACTTCTCAGTCAAAGGGTTTGTCCCACCGTGGGGACTTCAGGCAAAATCAATGCCGATATACCACTGCAGTACAGAAGGAGTACTGCACTGTTGGTGATGCTACCTCAGACGGATATTTTAAAAATCTCATGACACTATTTTGAAGAAGAACAGTAATGTTTTGACCAAGATAAAAGCAAATAACTGCGGATGCTGGAAATCAAAAACAAAAACAGAAATACCTGGAAAAACTCAGCAGGTCTGGCAGCATCGGCGGAGAAGAAAAGAGTCGACGTTTCGAGTCCTCATGACCCTTCAACAGAACTAAGTAAAACTAGGAAAGGGGTGAAATATAAGCTGGTTTAAGGGGGTGCGGGGGGGTGTTGGGACAAGAAGAGCTAGGTAAAGGGACAGTGATAGGTGGAGATAACCAAAAGATGTCACAGACAAAAGGACAAAGAGGTGTTGAAGGTGGTGATATTATCTAAAAGAATGTGCTAATTAAGGACAGAAAGCAGGACAAACAAGGTACAGATAGCTCTAGTGGAGGTGGGGTGGGGTGAAGGAATCGAAATAGGCTAAAAGGTAGAGATAAAACAATGGATAGAAATACATTAAAAAATAATGGAAATAGGTGGGAAAAGAAAAATCTATATAAATTATTGGAAAAAACAAAAAGGAGGGGGAAAAAACGGAAAGGGGGTGGGGATGGAGGAGAGAGTTCATGATCTAAAATTGTTGAACTCAATGTTCAGCCCGGAAGGCTGTAAAGTGCCTAGTCGGAAGATGAGGTGCTGTTCCTCCAGTTTGCGTTGGGCTTCACTGGAACAATGCAGCAAGCCAAGGACGGACATGTGGGCAAGAGAGCAGGTTGGAGTGTTAAAATGGCAAACGACAGGGAGGTCGGAGTGATGCGGACAGACTGAAGGTGTTCTGCAAAGCGGTCACCCAGTCTGCGTTTGGTCTCTCCAATGTAGAGGAAACCGCATTGGGAGCAGCGAATGCAGTAGACTAAGTTGAGGGAAGTGCAAGTGAAATGCTGCTTCACTTGAAAAGAGTGAACCAGCATCCAAAGCCTTTTGGGGAGAGAATTCCAAATTTTCAATAACCTTTGTGGGAAAGAGTGCTTTTTGATTTTAAGGCTGAATGGACCAGCTCCAATTTTAAGAGTGTGCCCCCTTGCTCTGGATTCCCCCCCTCCACCCACAGAAGAAACACTTTCTCTGCATCTATCCTATCAAACTCCTTCATCACTTTGAACACCTTGATTAGCTCACCGCTCAACTTTCTAAACTCAAGGGAATGAAAACCAATATTTTTAACCCAGTGAGAATCTCTCACATGGAATTTGATACTGTGTGCGTGTGTGTGTGTGTGTATACATCTGCAGCTATGTTTTACTGCTTGTTAATTAGTGCCCAATACCCATACAGGTTGAACATATGTTGAAGCCTGAGGCCTGTAGTACCATGGGTGTGAAGCTAGTCTTGACATTAATGAGAGACTTAATCTCCAAATAATACAGTTGGCAGATGAGGCAGGTGTCAGCAGATACTGCCTTGAATTGGATGAAGGGCCATCTAGTCAGTTCCTATAACCAATAATATGTACATTATTTTCTCAAGCAGAATAATTGGATGCTTCTGCTCATCATAATTAGGCTAGCCGAATTTGTTCGTGATGTGAAGCCCACAATGAATGAAAAACTAAAGGACTTCCACAGAAAACTGATCCTTGCAGATTGGATATTTTTTGAGGGGATTGGGGAAAATGGGGAATAAAATAAAAGCAAAGTACTGCGGATGCTGGAAATCTGAAACAAGAACAGAAAATGCTGGAAAATCTCAGCAGGTCTAACAGCGTCTGTGGAGAGAAAAACAGAGTTAATGTTTTGAGTCAGAAATAAAGATGTGCCACATTGATAACATGCAGAGATCAAGATTTCGATTCTGGATATAGTGGTGTTATCATTCTGGTAGCCCTTGTAGCTATCAATTTTTGAGATTCGACAAATAAATTATGACCAATGTGATCCCACAGGACAAGCCCCACCAGCCTGGAGTCGGAGATTATGGTTAACCGTTTGTTAATCAAATTTGGTAATCCTGTCTCTATTGAGGTTGAAGTAAAAATGCAAAGTCCAGAAAGCAACTTACATTTCTGAGGCATTCATTACGTGCAGAGTGATGTTTCATGGCTGTGGATAGCAAGTGGACATCAAACTGTGGGGATGGCCAAGAGGGGGCAAAGTGGTTGAAGAGGAGGTTTTATATAGTGACATTTAAAGATCCTATTAGGAGAAGAGTGAGTGGAGTTCTTCCTGGTGCCAATGCCATCTTGGTCAAAAACATTGGTAATGCCCCTGTGTGATAGTAACTGTCATCGCTCCTCGTAGCTCTCCATGATCACACTTCACCAGCTCCTCCCCACAGTTAACTGGTGCTATCCTTGGTATGCACCCACCTGTTCCCAGCAGAATAACTACTTTTCTAATGGTTTTCCCTCTCATGCCTCCAGCATGTTCCCAGAATTCCATCTTTAGTCCTTTCCTATTTATCCTCTGCTGTATTTTAAGAAGTCTGGCATGTGAAAGGAAACTCAGTGTTGTCCATGTCAAGCTACTGAGAAAATCTATTTGGATAGAGTTTCTGTCTGACCAACATGAAGTTGACAATTTCTCGGTGTAGGTAGCTCTGAGACTTGAGATGGTGGCATAGTGGCAACATCATTGGGCTAGTAATCTAGAGGTCCTGGTTAATACTGTGGGGACATGGGCTCAAATCCCATGATGGCAGCTGGTAGAAACTCAACTCAGTTATTAACTCTAGAATTCAAACCTTGTCTCAGTAATGGTGACCATTATATCACTTGTTGTAAAAATCCATCTGGTTCACTAATGCCCTGTAGGGAATGAAATCTGCCATCCTTACCTGGTCTGGCCTGCATGTGACTCCAGACCCACAGCAATTTGGTTGACTCTTAACTGCTCTCTGAGATGGTCTAGCCAGCCACTCAGTTCAAGGGCAATTAGGGATGGGCAATAAATGCAGGCTTTGCCAGCAATGCCCACATCCCATGAAAGGATTAAAAAAAAAGTTCCTGAATGCATTAGTTGGAGGTTGGGCTTGCTGATAGAGAGTACTGTGCACAATTCTGGTCAGCACATTTTAAATAAAAGTCAATAGGGTTGGGGTTGGGTCCTATATGGCAGGAGGCTTTTATGGGCTCCTAGGACCCAAACCATCGGTGGAAGCATCCTCCTGCATGTCCATAGCTGGATCCCTGGGCTCCTGTTGCCTCCCTGTCCGGAAGGCAACTTGAAGCCTGCACCCTCGAACCTATAGGTGGGAATGTCAACATCGAGGCCAAGGTTCCCTCTGAGTCATGAGTTGTCGTTACTAAAGATCAAGCTGTCCCAAGTTAGACCTCCGCCCCACCTCCACCTTTGGACGGATGAGTGTGACTGGTAAGGTCACTTCCATCCTCTGCATTGTCAATACCACAGAGTGTTAAATCATTCATGGGGATGGTTGTCCTCTCTCTGCTTCCTTGAATTGATGAGAGGTTTATGGTGCTCGTGCAGTAAGGGAAGTTTTCTATGTTTTAGCAGCAGCTTTGCTCAGAGTGGCTTAGTTCCAATCGAAATTAAATCTCAGCCTAAAGTCAGCGTTTCCAGGGCAAATCCCATTGCAGAGAATTTGAGAACAAAGATCCAGGCTGACACTCCAGTGCAGCACTGAGGGTCCGCCACACTGTCGGAGGGTCAGTATCACAGAATCACAGAATCACACAGTGCAGAAGAGGCCCTTCGGCCCATCGAGTCTGCACTGACACGTGAGAAACACCTAACCTACCTACCTAATCCCATTTACCAGCACTTGGCCCATAGCCTTGAATTTTATGACGTGCCAAGTGCTCATCCAGGTACTTTTTAAAGGATGTGAGGCAACCCGCCTCCACCACCCTCCCAGGCAGCGCATTCCAGACCGTCACCACCCTCTGGGTAAAAAAGTTTTTCCTCACATCCCCCCTAAACCTCCTGCCCCTCACATTGAACTTATGCCTCCTTGTGACTGACCCTTCAACTAAGGGGAACAGCTGCTGCCTATCCACCCTGTCCATGCCCCTCATAATCTTGTACACCTCGATCAGATCGCCCCTCAGTCTTCTCTGCTCCAACGAAAACAACCCAAGTCTATCCAACCTCTCTTCATAACTTAAGTGTTTCATCCCAGGCAACATCCTGGTGAATCTCCTCTGCACCCTCTCCAGTGCAATCACATCCTTCCTATAATGTGGCGACCAGAACTGCACACAGTACTCCAGCTGTGGCCTCACCAAGGTTCTATACAACTCCAACATGACCTCCCTACTTTTGTAATCTATGCCTCGATTGATAAAGGCAAGTGTCCCATATGCCTTTTTCACCACCCGACTAACATGCCCCTCTGCCTTCAGAGATCTAAGGACACACACACCATGGTCCCTTTGTTCCTCAGAACTTCCTAGTGTCATGCCCTGGTGAGGTCCCAGAGGACTGGAGAATGGCCAATGTTTTTCCATTGTTTAAGAAGGGTAGCAGGGATAATCCAGGAAATTACAGGCCGGTGAGCCTTACATCAGTGGTAGGGAAATTATTGGAGAAGATTCTTTGTGACAGGATTTACTACCATTTGGAAGCAAATGGGCATATTAGTGAGAGGCAGCATGGTTTTGTGAAGGGGAGGTCGTGTCTCACTAACTTGATCGAGTTTTTCAAGGAAGTGACAAAGATGATCGACGATGGAAGGGCAGAGGATGTTATATACATGGATTTCAGTAAGGCCTTTGACAAGGTCCCTCATGGCAGACTGGTACAGAAGGTAAAGTCGCACGGGATCAGAGGTGAGCTGGCAAGATGGATACAGAATTGGCTTGGTCATAGAAGACAGAGGGTAGCAGTGGAAGGGTGCTTTTCTGAATGGAGAGCTGTGACTAGTGGAGTTCCGCAGGGATCAGTGCTGGGACCTTTGCTGTTTGTAGTATACACAAATGATTTGGAGGAAAATGTAACTGGGCTAATTAGTAAGTTTGCAGACGACACTAAGGTTGGAGGAGTTGCAGATAGTGAAGAGGATTGTCAAAGGATACAATAGGATATAGATCAGTTGAAGACTTGGGCGGAGAAATGGCAGATGGAGTTTAATCCGGACAAATGTGAGGTAATGCATTTTGGAAGGTCTAATACAGGCAGGAATTATACAGTAAATGGCAGAACCCTTAAGTGCATTGACGGGCAGAGGGATCTGGTCTACAGATCCACAGGTCACTGAAAGTGGCAATGCAGGTGGATAAGGTAGTCAGGAAGGCATATGGCATGCTTGCCTTCATTGGCAGGGGTATTGAGTATAAAAGCTGGGAAGTCATGCTGCAGCTGTATAGAACCTTGGTTAGGCCACACTTGGAATATTGCATGAAATTCTGGTCACCACATTACCAGAAGGATATGGAGGTGTTGGAGAGGGTGCAGAGGAGGTTTACCAGGATGCTGCCTGGTCTGGAGGTTATTAGCTATGAGGAGAGGTTGGAGAAACTCGGATTGTTCTCACTAGAGCGACGGAGATTGAGGTGCGACTTGATAGAAGTTTACAAAATTATGAGTGGCATGGACAGAGTAGATAGTGAGAAGCTTTTTCCCAGGGTGGAAGAGTCAATTACTAGGGGACATAGATTTAAGGTGAGAGGAGAAAACTATAGAGGAGATGTGCGGGGCAAGTTTTTTACACAGAGGGTAGTGAGTGTCTGGAATTTGCTGCCAGAGGAGGTGGTGGAAGCAGGTACGATAGTGGTGTTTAAGAGGCTGCTTGACAAATACATAAATAGGATGGGAATAGAGGGATACGGACCCCGGAAGTACAAAATGTTTTAGTTGACGGGCAATATGATCGGCGCAGGCTTGGAGGGCCGAAGGACCTGTTCCTGTGCTGTACTTTTCTTTGTTCTTTGTTCTTTGTTCTTTGAATACTTCCCTGTCAAATTACTCCTTCCAAAGTGTATCACCTCACACTTTTCAGGGTTAAATTCCATCTGCCACTTATCTGCCCATTTGACCATCCCATCTATATCTTCCTGTAGCCCAAGACATTCAACCTCACTGTTAACCACCCGGCCAATCTTTGTGTCATCTGCAAACTTACTAATCCTACCCCCCAAATAGTAATCTATGTCGTTTATATAAATGACGAATAATAGGGGACCCAGCACAGATCCCTGTGGTACGCCACTGGACACTGGCTTCCAGTCACTAAAGCATCCTTCTGTCATCACCCTCTGCCTCCTACAACTAAGCCAATTTTGAATCCACCTTATCAAATTACCTTGTATCCCATGTGCATTTGCCTTCTTTATAAGTCTGCCATGTGGGACCTTGTCAAAGGCTTTGCTGGAATCCATATCAACTACATCAACTGCACTACCCTCGTCTACACAACTGGTCACCTCCTCAAAAAATTCAATCAAATTTGTTAGGCATGACCTCCCTCTGACAAAGCCATGCTGACTATCCCTGATCAAACCTTGCCTCTCCAAGTGGAGATAGATTCTCTCCTTCAGAACTCTCTCCAATAGTTTCCCTACCACTGATGTGAGACTCACTGGCCTGTACTGAGGGAGCGCCGCATTGTTGGAGGGTCAGTACTGAGGGAGCGCCGCATTGTTGGAGGGTCAGTACTGAGTGCGCCGCCCTGTCGGAAGGTCAGTACTGAGGGAGTGCTGCACTGTCGGAGGGTCCATACAGAGAGAGTGCTGCACTGGCGGAGGGTCAATACAGAGAGAGTGCTGCACTGTCAGAGGGTCAGTACTGAGGGAGTGCTGCACTGTTGGAGGGTCAATACAGGGAAAATGCTGCACTGTTGGAGGGTCAGTACTGAGGGAGCGCTGCACTGTCAGAGAGTCAGTACTGATGGAGTGCAGAACTGTCAGAGGGTCAGTAGTGAGGGAGCGCTGCACTGTCAGAGAGTCAGTACTGATGGAGTGCAGAACTGTCAGAGGTTCAGGGCTGAGGGAGTGCTGCATTGTTGGAGGGTCAGTATTAAGGGAGTGCTGCACTCTCAGAGGGTCGGTACTGAGGGAGTGCTGCACTGTCAGTGAGTCAATACCGTGGGACCGCTGCACTGTCGGAGAATCATAAGTGAGGAAGTGCTGCACTGACAGAGGGTCAGTACAGAAGGAGTGCTGCACTGTCAGAGGGTCAGTTCTTCTTTGACCAAGCTTTCACTAACTCAGCTTCATCTGTGTCTTTAAGTTCTCCTATGATGTTTTTAAAATTCTTTCATGGGTTGTGGGTGTCGCTGGTTAGGCCAACACTTATTGTCCCTATTGCCCATCCCTAATTGCCCTTGAGAAGGTGGTAGTGAGCCACTTCTTGAACCGCTGCAGTCCATGTGGTGTAGGTACACCCACTGTGCTGTTAGGAAGGGAATTCCAGGATTTTGATCCAGTTGACAGTGAAGGAACGAGGATATATTTCCAAGTCGGGATGGTGAGTAGCTTGGAGGAGAACTTCCAGGTGGTGGTGTTCCCATCTATCTGCTGCCCTTGTCGTGGGTTTGTAAGGTGCTGTTGAAGGAGCCTTGGCGAGTTTCTGCAGTGCATCTTGTAGATGGTACACACTGCTACCACTTATACATCGATGGTGTAGGGAGTGAATGTTTGTGGATGGGGTGCCAATCAAGCGGCTGCTTTGTCCTGGACGGTGTCAAGCGTCTTGAGTGTTGTTGGAGCTGCACTCATCCAGGCAAGTGGAGAGTATTCCATCACACTCCTGACTTGTGCCTTGTAGATAGTGGACAGGCTTTGGGGAGTCAGGAGGTCAATTTAGGACTAAGATGAGGAGGAATTTCTTGATTCAGAGGGTGGTGATTCTTTGGAATTCTCTACTCCAGAGGGCTGTGGAGGCTCAATCACTGAGTATATTCAAGGTGGATATTGATAGATTTCTAGAGATTAATGATGTCAAGGGATATGGAGATAGCACGAGAAGATGGTGTTGAGGTAGAAGATCAGCTGGGATCTAGTTGAATGATGGACCATTCATAGAAAGTTGATGGCACAAAAAGGAGGCCACTTGGCCCATCATGTCTGTGCTGGACTAGAAGCAAACCACCCAGCCTAACCCCACTTCCCAGCATTCGGTCCGTAGCCCTGCAGGTTACAGCACTGGAGGTGCATATCCAGGCACCTTTTAAATGAGTTGAGGGTATCAGCCTCTACTACCCTTTCAGGCAGTGAGTTCCGGAATCCCACAACTCCCTGGGTAAAAAAAATTTCCCCATCTCCCCTCTAACCTTTTTACTAATCACTTTAAATCTATGCCCTCTAAACTCTTTGCTAAAGAGGCCCTTCCCAGCCACTCCATTCAGGCCCCTCACAATTTTTTATTTCTCAATCTAATCTCCCCTCAGCCTCCTCTGTCCCAAGGAGAACAACCCCAGCCTCTTCAATCTTTCCTCATCACTGCAATTTTCCAGCCCTGTCAACATTCTCGTAAATCTCCTCTGTACCCTGCAGGAAGCAAGTTTCAAAAGACTAAAGAAGAAAGTCCCCAAAACCAGGGAGTGGAACAGGAGAAAGTCCCAAGAAGACCTTCTAGTCAAAGGGAAAGAGCAGAAATCTGGAAAAGGTCCTGTTAAGAGAAGTTAAAAGCAAGAAGCAGTGAGGAAGGCTCCAAGCTTAAAGGGAGGAGCTGCAGGTTACAGATTTAAAGCAATGTAGGCGTGTGAGAAGCTAGAAGATCCAAGGAGACAGCCAAAGGTCTGTAACTCTTTACTATGAGCATGCGAAGGAGTGGTGTTCTGTTGGCACGGCTGAGTCTGAGAGAGAGTGAGTGGAAGGAAGCTTGAATGCACATGGCAATCTAGGGGAGAGGAACATCGGAAGGAGAGTTCGAAACCCTGGAGCTGGACCCTTGTGGAAGGCGTCTGAAAGTGTAATTTGGGAGAAGAGTGGGGATTGGAAACCCCCATCTGAAAGACGGAGTTGAGTGAGACTGGTTGGCTCATGGTGCGACAAGCGTCTGAGGGCAGTTGCTGAGAGGCCTATAGCATCTGTTTGAAGTGGCATCTGTCACTTGATTTCAGAGCCATGGTGTGTCTGACCACAGGTCATCTATTGGTTTGTATGGACTGTGTATTTACTGTGAACATTAGAGGATAAGATAGCTTTTGTAACTTGTGTTGTTCTTACGAATCTGTATCTATCTGTAAATGGATAGTTGTAGACGAAGGAGTATTGTAATATAGTTCAGCTTTTCTTGCTTAATAAATGTTTTATTCCTTTGTTAAAAGTTCATCACCTGACTCCTGTGACTCTGTTCAGTAGCCACCCTCCATGTTTCTAAACAAAAAAGTCAAAGTTAGGATCTATCAAGCCGGGTTCTACTCTAGAATCTGGCTTGTCCAGCAGCAACATCAGCTGTGATCATAACATGCTGAATAAATGCAGGTTTTCTCTTGACCTACGCAATGCTGGGGCCAGTGCTGGGGCCAGTGCTGTCCATGCTGAGGCCAGTGCTGGTCCATGCTGAGGCCAGTGCTGGTCAATGCTGGAGCCAGTGCTGGTCAATGCTGGGGCCAGTGCTCATCAATGCTGGGGCCAGTGCTGGTCAATGCTGGGGCCAGTGCTGGTCAATGCTGGGGCCAGTGCTGGTCCATGCTGGGGCCAGTGCTCGTCAATGCTGAGGCCAGTGCTGGTCACTGCTGGGGCCAGTGCTGGTCAATGCTGAGTCCAGTGCTGGTCAATGCTGGGGCCAGTGCTGGTCAATGCTGAGTCCAGTGCTGGTCCATGCTGGGGCCAGTGCTGGTCAATGTTGAGGCCAGTGCTGGTCAATGCTGGGGCCAGTGCTGGTCAATGCTGGGGCCAGTGCTGGTCCATGCTGGGGCCAATGCTGGGGCCAGTGCTGTCCATGCTGGGGCCAGTGCTGGTCAATGCTGGGGCCAGTGCTGTCCATGCTGAGGCCAGTGCTGGTCCATGCTGGGGCCAGTGCTGTCCATGCTGGGGCCAATGCTGGTCACTGCTGGGGCCAGTGCTGGTCCATGCTGAGGCCAGTGCTGGTCAATGCTGAGGCCAGTGCTGGTCCATGCTGGGGCCAATGCTGGGGCCAGTGCTGTCCATGCTGGGGCCAGTGCTGGTCAATGCTGGGGCCAGTGCTGGTCCATGCTGGGGCCAATGCTGGTCACTGCTGGGGCCAGTGCTGGTCCATGCTGAGGCCAGTGCTGGTCACTGCTGGGGCCAGTGCTGTCCATGCTGAGGCCAGTGCTGGTCAATGCTGAGGCGAGTGGTGGTCAATGCTGGGGCCAGTGCTGGTCAGTGCTGGGGCCAGTGCTGGTCAATGCTGGGGCCAGTGCTCGTCAATGCTGAGGCCAGTGCTGGTCAATGCTGGGGCCAGTGCTGGTCCATGCTGGGGCCAATGCTGGGGCCAGTGCTGTCCATGCTGAGGCCAGTGCTGGTCCATGCTGGGGCCAGTGCTGGTCAATGCTGGGGCCAGTGCTGGTCAATGCTGGGGCCAGTGCTGGTCAATGCTGGGGTCAGTGCTGGTCAATGCTGGGGCCAGTGCTGGTCAATGCTGGGGTCAGTGCTGGTCAATGCTGGGGTCAGTGCTGGTCAATGCTGGGGCCAGTGCTGGTCCATGCTGGGGCCAATGCTGGGGCCAGTGCTGTCCATGCTGAGGCCAGTGCTGGTCAATGCTGGGGCCAGTGCTCGTCAATGCTGAGGCCAGTGCTGGTCACTGCTGGGGCCAGTGCTGGTCAATGCTGAGTCCAGTGCTGGTCCATGCTGGGGCCAGTGCTGGTCAATGCTGAGTCCAGTGCTGGTCCATGCTGGGGCCAGTGCTGGTCAATGTTGAGGCCAGTGCTGGTCAATGCTGGGGCCAGTGCTGGTCAATGCTGGGGCCAGTGCTGGTCCATGCTGGGGCCAGTGCTGGTCCATGCTGGGGCCAATGCTGGGGCCAGTGCTGTCCATGCTGGGGCCAGTGCTGGTCAATGCTGGGGCCAGTGCTGTCCATGCTGAGGCCAGTGCTGGTCCATGCTGGGGCCAGTGCTGTCCATGCTGAGGCCAGTGCTGGTCCATGCTGGGGCCAATGCTGGGGCCAGTGCTGTCCATGCTGGGGCCAGTGCTGGTCAATGCTGGGGCCAGTGCTGGTCCATGCTGGGGCCAATGCTGGTCACTGCTGGGGCCAGTGCTGGTCCATGCTGAGGCCAGTGCTGGTCACTGCTGGGGCCAGTGCTGTCCATGCTGAGGCCAGTGCTGGTCAATGCTGAGGCGAGTGGTGGTCAATGCTGGGGCCAGTGCTGGTCAGTGCTGGGGCCAGTGCTGGTCAATGCTGGGGCCAGTGCTCGTCAATGCTGAGGCCAGTGCTGGTCAATGCTGGGGCCAGTGCTGGTCAATGCTGGGGCCAGTGCTGGTCAGTGCTGGGGCCAGTGCTGGTCAATGCTGGGGCCAGTGCTCGTCAATGCTGAGGCCAGTGCTGGTCAGTGCTGAGTCCAGTGCTGGTCAGTGCTGGGGCCAGTGCTGGTCAATGCTGGGGCCAGTGCTCGTCAATGCTGAGGCCAGTGCTGGTCAATGCTGGGGCCAGTGCTGGTCAATGCTGAGTCCAGTGCTGGTCAATGCTGGGGCCAGTGCTGGTCAGTGCTGAGGCGAGTGCTGGTCCATGCTGGGGCCAGTGCTGGTCAATGCTGAGTCCAGTGCTGGTCAATGCTGGGGCCAGTGCTGGTCAATGCTGAGGCGAGTGCTGGTCAATGCTGGGGCCAGTGCTGGTCAATGCTGAGTCCAGTGCTGGTCCATGCTGGGGCCAATGCTGGGGCCAGTGCTGTCCATGCTGAGCCCAGTGGCGGTCAATGCTGGTGCCAGTGCCGGTCAATGCTGAGTCATGTGCTGGTCAATGCTGAGGCCAATGCTGGGTCCAGTGCTGGTCAATGCTGGGGTCAGTGCTGGTCAATGCAGAGGCCAGTGCTGAGGCCAGTGCTGGTCCATGCTGAGGCCAATGCTTAGGCCAGTGCTGAGGCCAGAACTGGTCAGTGCTGAGGCCAGTGCACGTCGATGCTGGGGCCAGTAATTTCCAACACTGAGGCCAGTTCTGGAACCAGTGCTGGTCAATTCTGATGCCAATTATTGCCAATGCTGAGGCCAGTGCTGGTCAATAGGCATAGATTTGGTCGGTATACATCAAACAGCATCAAAAGCCTATAGGAACTCTAGTCTTGAGCCTATTCCCATTCTGTGACATGAATAGAAATAAATAAATTACATTTCTCTCTCTCCAGCAGTTCCTCAAAGTGAGGAGGACACTTACCACAGTGTATAGCCCATGGAAAGAGGCTGCATGTGGGGGTCTTTTAACACAGGAGGCTGTTACACTGCAGCTATCATACAGTCTGGCTGACCAGGAATCTCTTCCACTCTTGCTGCTGGCCATAGGTGTATTGGAAGGATTTGCAGTCAATCTATTTATCCACACTATGAACACACCTTTCATACCTATCAAGTTCTGGGGGGAAGACTTGAATCCAGAGCTTCTGGCCGAGATGTAGGGACATTAACCAAGGCACCACAAGACCTCACTTGCATAATAGCACCTTTCATGACTTTAGGCTATTCCAAAGTGCTTTACAGCCACTTTTAAAAGTGCAGTCACTCCTGTAACACAGGAAATAGGGAGACTGGTGGTGTAGTGGTAATATCATTGGACTAGTAGTCCAGAGGCCTAAGTTAATTCTCTGGGGATACAGGTTTAAATCCCACCAGGGCAGCTGGAGGAGTTTAAATTCAATGAATGAATCCGGAATATAAAGGTAGTCAATTAACCATTAGATTGTCATAAAAACTCATCTAGCTCATTAATGACCTTTAGGGAAGGGGATCTACCATCCTTACCTAGTCTGGCCTGCATGTGACTCTTAACTGCTCTCTGAAATGGCCCAGTAAGTCTCTCTGTTCAATGGCAGTTAGGATGGGCAACAAATGCTGGCCTTGCCAGTGCTGACCACATCCCATGAATAATGAAAAAAAAACAGCAGCCAATTTGCACACAGCAAGCTCCAACAAACAGCAATGAGTGAAATGACCAAATAATCTGTTTTAGTGATGTTGGTTGAGGGATAAATATCAGACAGGACACCGGGGCGAACTCTCCTGTTCTTCTCCCAATAGTGCCATGGGATCTTTTACATCCACCTGGGAGGGCAAGTGGTGCCTTGGTTAACACCTCATTCGACAGAAAGGCCTTCTGACAGTGTAGCACTCCCTCAGTACTGACCCTCTGACAGTGCAGCACCCCCTCAGTACTGACACTCTGACAGTGCAGCACCCCCTCAGTACTGACCCTCTGACAGTGCAGCACTCCCTCATTACTGACCCTCTAACAGTGCAGTGCTCCCTCTGTACTGACCCTCTGACAGTGCAGCACTCCCTCATTACTGACCCTCTAACAATGCAGTGCTCCCTCTGTACTGACCCTCTGACAGTGCAGCACTCCCTCATTACTGACCCTCTAACAGCGCAGCGTTCCCTCAGTACTGACCTTCTGACAGTGCGGCACTTCCTCGGTACTGACCCTCTGACAGTGCAGCACTTCCTTGGTACTGACCCGCTGACAGTGCGGCGCTCCCTCAGTACTGACCCTCTGACAGTGCGGCGCTCCCTCAGTACTGACCCTCTGACAGTGCAGCACTCCCTCAGTACTGACCCTCCGACAGTGCAGTGCTCCCTCAGTACTGACCCTCTGACAGTGCAGCACTTCCTTGGTACTGACCCTCTGACAGTGCGGCGCTCCCTCAGTACTGACCCTCTGACAGTGCAGCACTCCCTCAGTACTGACCCTCCGACAGTGCAGTGCTCCCTCAGTACTGACCCTCTGACAGTGCAGCACTTCCTTGGTACTGACCCTCTGACAGTGCGGCGCTCCCTCAGTACTGACCCTCTGACAGTGCGGCGCTCCCTCAGTACTGACCCTCTGACAGTGCAGCACTCCCTCAGTACTGACCCTCCGACAGTGCAGTGCTCCCTCAGTACTGACCCTCTGATAGTGCAGTGGTACCTCAGTACTGACCCTCCAACAGTGCAGTGTTCCCTCGGTACTGACCCTCTGACAGTGCAGTGCTCCCTCAGCACTGACCCTCCAACAGTGCAGTGTTCCCTCAGTACTGACCCTATGATAGTGCAGTGGTACCTCAGTACTGACCCTCCAACAGTGCAGTGTTCCCTCAGTACTGACCCTCAGACAGTGCAGCACTCCCTCAATACTGACCCTCTGACAGTGCAGCACTCCCTCAGTACTGACCCTCCGACAGTGCAGCACTCCCTCAGTACTGACCCTCTGACAGTGCAGCACTCCCTCAGTACTGACCCTCCGATGGTGAAGTGCTCCCTCAGTACTGACCCTCTGACAAGTGCAGCACTCGCTTGATACTCACATTGGGAATTCAGCCTGGATTATGTTCCCAAAGCTTTGGACTGGAACTTGAACACATAAGCTAGAACCTCAAGAGTTGAGAGGTCTCCCTTCAGAGAGCTGGCACAGACACAATGGGCTGAATGGCCTGCTCCTGTGCTGTAACCATTCTGCGAACCCATAAACCATGATTCTTATGAGACCTAGAGTGTAGTGGTTGGTCATAAATACTTCCATGTTTGCAATAGGAATGATTGGGAGATTAATTCAATGCTGTAGAATAGAAAGAATGAATTGGAGGGAACGTGGATCAGTTGCCCCATTGGAATCTATTCAATGGGAGTGAATGGGAAATGGCATGTTAAATTGTAATCTATACAGTGGTATTGAATAGGGAGAGATTGTGATGACTGGAAACCAATTGGCCCTATTGGAGTATGCACACTGAGTGGAACTGCAGACTGTTCTATAGATAATTGAGAATAAACATACCAGCCAGCTGAAGGAGGGCAGATGTTCAACATACGGGAGAATCTATTCCTTTCCAGTCGATGACACTCATTCCAGTCTAATGAATCCTTTCAGTGACAGCTTCCTTTCCTCTCTTGTAAGGAAATTTCTCCCTATTAGGGATTGAGTTCTGCACGAGGGTACAGTTCCACTCTCACCCTGAGCCAACATATCTGATACTATTACATAAAACACAATAGTGCATGGGTCATCGGAGCCAAGTATACCTCTTTTCTCAAATACTATCTGTAAATGCACATGACTGCACAGCGCAGGTTTTACCAACTAGCGATGAGGAGAGGAAATGCTTGCAGACTCCTTCCTCTATAGCCCAGCCGAAGCTAAATTTTCAGTGTCATTCTAAAGTTTTAAAGGGATGTGGGCGTCGCTGGCTGGGTCAGCATTTATTGCCCATTCCTAATTGCCCTTGAGAAGGTGGCGGTGAGCTGCCTTCTTGAGCCGCTGCAGTCCATGTGGTGTAGGTACACCCACAGTGCTGTTAGGGAGGGAGTTCCAGGATTTTGACCCAGCGACAGTGAAGGAACGGCGATATATTTCCAAGTCAGGATGGTGAGTGACTTGGAGGGGAACTTGCAGGTGGTGGTGTTCCCATCTGTCTGCTGCCCTTGTCCTTCGAGATAGTAGTAGTCGTGGGTTTTGAAGGTGCTGTCTGAGGAGACTTGGTTAGTTCCTGCAGTGCATATTGTAAGTGATACACACTGCTGCCAAACCTGGACATCCATAAGGTGTTGTGGGCCAACAGCAGCAGCAGGATTGTATACAAGCACAATCTGTAACTTCATGGCCTGGCATCTACCCCACTCCACCACTACCATCAAGTTGGGGGATCAACTCTGGTTCATTGAAGAGTGCAGGAGGGCATGCAAGGAGCAGCACCAGGCATACTCAAAAATGATGTGTCAACCTGGTGAAGCTATAACACAGGACTACTTGCATACCAAACAGTGAAGGCAGCATGCAATAGACAGAGCTAAGTGATTCCACAATCAATTGATCAGATCTAAGCTCTGCACTCCTGCCACATCCAGTCCTGATTGTGGTGGAGAATTAAACAACTCACTGGAGGAGGAGGCTCCACAAATATCCCCATCCTCAATGATGGGGGAGCCCAGCACATCATGCAAAAGACAAAGTCAATGCATTTGCAACTATTCAGCCAGAGGTGCCAAGTGGATGATCTCTCTTGGCCTCCTCATGAGGTCCCCAGCATCACAGGTGATTGTCTTCAGCAACCTTCAGAATGATTCACTCCACATGAAATCAAGGAATGGCTGAAGGCATTGGATACACCAAAGGCTATGGGCCCTGACAATATCCCAGCAATAGTACTGAAGACTTGTGCTCCAGGATTGGTGCGGCCCTAGTCAAGCTGTTGCAATACGCCTACAACACTGGCATCTGACTGACAATGCGGAAAATTGCCCAGGTATGTCCTGCACACAAATCCAACTCAGCCAATTACCGTCCCATGAGTCTTCTCTCAATCATAGGAACATAGAATTAGGAGCAGGAGTAGGCCATTCAGCCCTTCGAGCCTGCTGTGCCATTCAATAAGGTCATGGCTGAACTGGGTGTGGTCTCAACTCCACTTTCCCATCTGGCCCCTATAACCCTTAACTCCTTTGTCTGACAATAATCCGTCTAACTCAAGCCTTGAATATATTCAATGACTCAGCCTCCATTGCTCTCTGGGGAAGAGGATTCTACAGACTAATGACTCTCTGAGTGTACAATAACTATAACTGTAAGAACTCAATCCTCGTTGCTCCCAAACTCATACCCCAAATCGAATGAAGCTTCAGGACACTCAGAGAAGCTCATCTCCTACAATGTACGTCTTTGGGTGGCTATTTTCTGTCGACCGGATAGTTCTGCTTTGCCAGCAGCTGCTCAACGTTCCTGTTTTGAGGAATGTTTGATCATCACTGCCTGTAATGTGTCCTTCGAAACTACAATCAAACCAGATATTTATCTAGCTCTTTTGAAATCTGTTTCTAACTTTTACGAACACTGCTTCCTATATTTGCAATGTCCTGGGCTGTTCCCAATTTATTTAATCTCCAACCCCTCCCCACCAAAGAAAATCCTTTTCATCTCTAGTCTTACTTGATTGTTTTAAATTAATTTCCTCTAATCCGACGCTCACATTCCAGTGAAATTGCTCTGCTTACTTCTACACCATCCATCTCAGCCCCTCCTAGCTATCCATTTTTAACCACTAACTGCTAAAGTCCTGCCCATCAGCTCAGCAGAAATGATGAGGCCGGATAAATTTGCTGCACTGCTCCTGTTACTAATTAAAGGATTTCTTTCCCGCAGAGGTCCCCAGCGAGCGCCTGCAAAGAATGTCCGGATAAATCGAATGTCATCGTTGTTACTAACCCAACTTAGACTACCATGCGCCAGTGATATGGAACAAGATATCTGGCCACTACAGAGTCCTGATGCCTACTTGCAGTGGATCTAAAACTGAAGAAAACCACAACTTCAAATTAAAATTATAATGTACACGGAAACAAAAAGCTTCCATTTCTAAAGCACCCTTCACAACCTAAGGACACCCTAAGGCGAATGCTCTGGGGACCCGGGTTCAAATCCCACCACAGCAGATGGTGAAATTTGACTTCAATAAGAATCTGGAATTAAAAGTCTAATGATGACCAAGAAACCATTGCCGATTGTCGTAAAAACCCATCTGGTTTACTAATGTCCTTTGGGGAAGGACATCTGCCGTCCTTACCTGGTCTGGCCTACATGTGACTCCAGACCCACAGCAATGGGGTTGGCTCTTAAATTCCCTCTGAATAAGGGCAATTAGGGATGAGCAATAAATGTTGGCCTAGCCAGTGATGTCCACACCCCATGAACAAATAAAAAAGAAATGAGTAGTAAAGAGCTCCTGAATGTAGTCACTGTTGTAATGTAGGCAATGCAGCTGCTGATTTACACACGGCAAGTTCCCACCAGCAGCAGAGAGATGATCAGATAATTTGTTGTAAGTGCTATTGATCGGGGGAATAAAGGGAGAATGTCTCTGCTCATGTTCAAGAAGTGCCGCACGATCTTTCAAGTGCGCCTGAGAGGGAAGATGAGAGCTCAATCCCATCCCAAAGACAGCAGCTTTGACAATGCAGAACTCCATCAGTATTGCATTGGCCTATTAGTCTGGATTATTGGCTCAAACCCCTAGAGTGGGTCTTGAACTCATGACCTTCTGCCTCAGAGGCCAACGCAAGTCATGGGTGACACATATTTCTACATTTAAGTACATGATGTGGAATAGGAAGAAATCACCAAGTTGGATCCTCCTAATTCACAGTTTGCAAGTTACCCTGCTGTGCATGTATTCTATCTGATTTGATCTATTAAGAAAACAAAACTGAACATTTTTGGAATCAGCCACCAATGAACCATCTATCAAGCCCATTATTCATGCATATTAAAAGTTGGTGAAGAGCTAGCAAAGACATTATTACATATATTAAAATAAAATCATTAGGAAAGGGAATAGCGACCTGGCAGACAGCTAATCTGGTTCCTATACATAAAAAGGGAGACAGAACAAGTCCAAGGAACAATAGGCCAATTAGCTTAATGTTCGTCATAGGGAAGATAATGAAATCCTTGTTTAAAAATGTAATAGAAAATTATCGAGAAACTGAAAATGTAATGAAGAATAGTCAGCTTAGATTTCTCAGGGAAGGTCATGCTCGATGAACCTTCTGAAGTAGTAATGAAAATGTAGATATAGGTAATGTAGTAGATGTAATATATCTGGAATCTCAAAAGGGCTTCAAGAAAGGAATGCACAGTAGAATCATGGTTAAGGTCAGAATGTGCAGAGTCTGAGGACAAGTGGCTGAATGGATAGCAAGCTGGCTACAAAACAGAAATCAGAGAGAAGGGGTTAAAGGAGGTGCTGAAAAAGAGACATCTTGCTGAAGCTTTTGGTCTTGCACGAATTTCCCCACATGGCAATGCCTTGTCCAATCAAAGTCAACTTGCCAACCAATCAGAACCCTTTTCTCCTGTAGTATAAATTGTTGTGATTGTTTGAAATTTGGCATTCTTGTGTTTGTCCTGATGAGTGCAAGACAAAAAGCTTCAGCAACGTGTCTCTCTTTTCAGCAAGGTTTGGGTTAAAGGTAGGTACTTAGATTGGCAAATGGTGGGAATTGGTGTTCCACAAGGGTAGGTGCTAGAACCACCCCTGCACATCATTTTCATAAATGATTTGGAATTGGGAAGTGGGGGTACAGTTTCAAAATTTGTGGATGACTCGGGAAGTGTAGTTAACCCAGAGGAGGACAACAACAAATACTGGACGACATTCATAAAACTGTGGAATCGCCATGTAATTTGGCAAATGAACTTTAATATAGATCAGCAGGAGATGGTACATTTTGGTAGGAAGAATAAGACCATGTATGTAATACTTGCATAGAACCTTGATTGGACCATGCTTGGAATATTGTGAACAGTTCAGATCTCCACATTTTTAAAAGGTTATAGAGGCACCAGAGCAGGTACAAAAAAGATTTATTCACACGAAACCAGAACTGAGAGGTTTAAACATATCAGGAAAGACAGAAAAAGCATCTGTTAATATGTTGGAAGCAGTTCAGAGAAGGTTTATTAAACTAATACCAGGAATGGGTGGGTTGTCTTATCTGGAAAGGTTGGACAGGCTAGGCTTGTATCCGCTGGAGTTTAGAAGAGTAAGAGGCGACTTAATTGAAACATATAAGATCCTGAGGGTCTTGACAAGGTGGATGTGGACCTGAAAAGGTCTTTGCGATTATTAAAGCATTTTATTGGAGGGATGTAGAGAAGGTGTTTTCATTTGCAGGAGAAATTAAAACTAGGAGCCATAAATATATGATAGTCACTAATAGATCCAATAGGGCATTCAGGGAAAATTTCTTTACCTAGTGAATAGTTGGAATGTGGAACTCTACCATTAGTATAGGTGATTAGTGTAGATGCAGTTAAAGTGAAGCTGGATAATCAGGTGAGAGAGAAAGGAATAGAAGGATGGGGATGGAGGAGGAAGGGTAAGTGAGGACTCATGGATCTAGTGTTGAACCTAATGGTCTGTTTGCATGCTGCATTTTTTTTAATACATGGGATGGGATGTGGGCATTGGCAAGGCCGGCATTTATTCTGCACCTCTAATTGCTCTTGCATTTAAGAGTTAACATGTAGGCCAGAGCAGGTAAGGACCATAAATTTCCTTCCCTAAGGGCATTAGCTTTTATAGTCATCATCAGACTTTTAATTCCAGATTTTTTTTTATTGAATTCAAATTTCTCCATCTGCCATGGTGGAATTCAAACCCCAGTCCCTGCTGCCTCTAGAATACTAGTCCAGTGATAATACCATTATGCCACCACCTCCCCTGTCCTGGGCTATGGTAGTGTAATGGTAATGTTACTGGACTACTGCTCCAGGAGCCTGGTGTAATGATCTGGAGACAGGAATTCAAACCCAACTGTGGAGTTTGAATTCAGTTAATTAAATAATGCAGAATAAAAAGCTAGTCTTAGTAATGGTGACCATTAAGCTACCAGATTGTTGTAAAAACTCATTTCGTTTATTCACAGCCTTAAGGGAAGGAAATCTGCTGACATTATTTGGTCTGGCCTACATGTGTGGCTCCAGACCTGAAGCTGTTGACTCCTAACTGTCCTCTGGAATGTCCTAGCAATTTATATCTCAAGGACGATTAGGAATTTACAATAAATGCTGAACTTGCTAACAGTGCCCACATCTGGTGAATGACTAATTGGAGAAATACAGTATATAATACAAACATGGAAGGGCTCACATCTGCTATTTCCATAGTCCAATGATGTCCAAAGTAGCACCTGCTGACTTTGCTCTATTAATAACCTCAAATCCTGGCCTTAACTAAGTAGTTACTCTACTCCTCTTGACAAGAGTCAGTGCACTGGCTTTTTGTTAATAGAAATTTTACAAACAGAAGTAAACCATTCAGCCCAGGAAACTGCTCAGTCACTTAAATAGATCGTGGCCGATATACACCTCATCCATTTCCTTCCTTTTCTCTGAATCACTTGATACTCTGACATACAAACTAGAAGCAGGAGTAGGCCACTCGGCCCCTCGAGCCTGCCCCGCCATTCAATAAGATCATGGCTGATCTGATTGTAACTTCAACTCCACATTCCTGCCTACCCTTGGTAATCTTTCAATGCCTTGCTTACCTTACCAAGAATCTATCAACCTCTGCCTTTAAAATATTCAAAGATTCTGCTTCTATCACCTTTTCAGGAAGGGAGTTCTGAAGACTCACTACCCTTTGTTAGAAAAGATTTCTCCTCATCTCTGTTCTTAAATGGACAGCCCCTTATTTTTAAACAGTGACCCTCAGTTCTAGATTCTACCGCAAGGGGAAACATCCTCTCCACATCCACCCTGTCCAGACCCCTCAGGATCTTATATGTTTCAATCAAGCCGTCTTTTACTTTTCTAAACTCCAACGGATGTAAGCCTAACCTGTCCAACCTTTCCTCATAAGAAAACCCGCCCATTCCTGGTATTAGTTTAGCCAACCTTCTCTGAACGGCTTCCAATATATTAACATCCTTCCTTAAATAAGGAGACCAATTCTGTACACAGTACTCCAGGTGTGGTCTCATTTGTACTCTGTATAACTGAAGTATAACCTCCCTACTTTATATTCAATTCTCCTCACAATAAGTGCTAAGATTCTATTAGCTTTCCTAATTACTTGCTGTACCTGCATACTAGCCATTTGTGATTCATGCACTAGGACACCCAGATCCCTCCACATCTCAGAGCTCTGCAATCTCTCACCATTTAGATAATATGCTTCTTATTTTTCCTGCCAAAATGAACAATTTCCCACTTTCCCACATTATACTCCATTTGCCAGATCTTTGCCCACTCACTTAACCTATCTATATCTTATTGTAGCCTCCTTAAGTCCTCTTCACATCTTACTTTCCTACCTATCTTTGCATCATCAGCAAATTTAGCAACCATAGCTTTGGTTCCCTCATCCAAATAATTTATATAAATTGTAGAAAGTTGAGATCCCAGCAATGATCCCTGTGGCACACCACCCGTTACATCTTGCCAATCAGAAAAAGACCCATTTATGCCTACTCTCTGTTCCCTGGTAGCTAGCCAATCTTCTATCCTTGCCAATAAGTGACCTATGCCACGAGCTTTTATTTTTCGCAATAACCTTTGATGTGACAGCTTATCAGCTGCCTTCTGGAAATCTAAGTGCAGTACATCCACCGGTTCCCCTTAATCCACAGCACATGCTAATTCTTCAAAGAATTCCAATAAATTGGTTAGACATGATTTCCCTTTCACAAAACCATGTTGACTCTGCCTGATTACTTGGAACTTTTCCAAGTGCCTTGACCTAGCTAGTACACTGGAGGTGCTGAACTATATTGATTGGGAGAATAAGGGGCTGTTCATTCCTGGCCTCTGCCAAGTTAGCAAGTCTCAGCTGCAGCTGTGCCCTAAAGCTGTGGGGCTATTGGATGGGGGAACCAATGTGGATCCCCTGCTCTTTACATCACTGCCCTACATGTGTGGATTGTGGGTGATGGTAGAATCCGATGTGAAGCCCATCATGGGTGATCAGTCTGCTGACAATCAATAGCTAAGCAAAGTTTGACCATTCATGTGAGGATATGGAATGCTGCAGGAACCTTGGAGTCAGTACCTTGAGGAGAAAAGGAGAGAAAACTGGGGAAAAGTATGATGAAAGGAGTGAACGGAAGCAATGTAAACTGATTTGGAATGGATTGCACTCCAGAAATCTGCAACATCATTAGAAAATATTCTGATCTCTCGATGCTCTTAAGGTTAGGCAACATGATACTCACAGCTGACATTAAATAGCCTGCTTATTCTACATTATCTCTGCCTCTGAGCACTTAAAACAGATCTCTTGTCAGTTCTCAATCTCCCTTTCTTCAAGTAGGTGAGTTTAATATTTTAAGCTTATCTTCCTTAGCTGGATGTCAACCCACGGTCTTGACCTTGTTACTCCACATCCGAACTTTTCCTTACAAGTCAATACCTTTGTGAGGTAAAACAGTCCAAATTCTGGATCTGACCTCGTATATACCTTATGCAGGTTATGTTAACCTGGTTTGGCTTTTAGTCAAAACTCTTTGAGATTCATCCCAGTGCTTAACCAACTTTATTGACAAGGCCCGCACTGGTTTGATACTTTGTTTGTATTCTATATTCTTTCATGGGGTGTGGGTGTTGCTGACAAGGCCAGCATTTGTTGTCCATCCCTCATTGCCCTTGAACTGAGTGGTTTGCTAGTCCATTTCAGGCAGTTAAGAGTCAACCACATTGCTGTGGGTCTGGAGTCACATGTAGGCCAGACCAGGTAAGGACGGCAGATTTCCTTCCCTAAGGGGCATTAGTGAACAAGATGGGTTTTTTTTACAACAATCAATGATAGTTGTCAAAGGTCACCATCGTTGAGACTAACTTTATATTTCCAGGTTTATTAATGTTATTCAAATTTCACCACCTTCCATGGTGGGATTTGAACCCATGTCCCCAGAGCATTAGCCTGGAAGACTAAAATAAAAACAGAAAGTGCTGGAAAAACTCAGCAGGTCTGGCAGCATCTGCGGAGAGAGAAAAACAGAGTTAATGTTTCGAGTCCAAAATGGCCCTTCTTCAGAATTGGGTTACTAGTCCAGTGACATTACCATGACACCACCAACGCCCTCTGAAGTAATGGACTTTTCCATCTTCTCTTCTTCATCAACCAGCTCCATTCCTGGTATGCATTTCCTGTACCTATGTGAAACACCTTGCCTCCAGCTACATTGGACAACCATGTGCTAGATTTACTCATGTCCCTTTCAGGGCTATTGATCACCCCAATGCCAATCACATGACTATATAGCTGGACCATATCATGAAGTCTGATAATATTACTAGTCATTTTTAGGGATTTGAATAAGGCAATATGAAGGTTTACATCATAGTTAGGAACGAGTTAGGAATATTCTTTATGGCTTAAGGTGTCACTAAAACCTTTCTCTAAATATTTCCCAGAAGCACATTCATCAATATGCCATGTTCTACCTTTTATAGAGCCTTACAGATCAGTAAGTCCTTCGGCCCATTGTTGATGGCTCTTTAAAGGAGCTATGCAATTTGTCCCACTTAACCGCCCTTCTCTATAACCCTGATAACATTTCCTTTTCAAGTGTATATCCAATTCCTTATTAGAAGTTATGATTGAATCTGCTTTCACCACCCTTTTGCCTGTCCATTCCAGATCCCAACAGCTCTCTGTGTAAAAATAAACTCTCCTCATCTCCCCCTTTGCCAATTCTCTTCAATCGGTGTCCCTCTGTTCCCCGACCCTCCTGTCACTGGAGACAGCCTCTCCTTATTTACTCCATTAAAACCCTTCACAACTTTGACCGCCTCTGCGAAACTAGCCCTCTGTTCCAGAGGAATAATCCCAGATTCTCGAGTCTCTCCACAAACCCCAGGTCGCCCACCCCATGAACCCATCCATTTGGATTGCAGCCTGTAACTCGCTCCCAAACCCTCATTACTTGATGTAAATTTGCATCCCATATAAACTAATATGAAGTATCCGAGAGTGTCATTAAACTGTAAACTTGTAATTATTCTCAACCATTTCTCCATTCCGATCACATTATGCTCCATTGCGAGCGATTTAATGGGATGAGATTCAAATATTTGATTTTAAAAATTAATAAGCATTTTATATGGAAATCCCACCCAAACTCTATCTCTGACTCCAACATCTAAATGTGTCATAATACAACCCTGCTTAGTCCTCCAATGCCCATCTGCTCACCCCCCCTGGGTCTCTCGGAACCCAGTGAGCTAGCTCTGGGGGCACTGCGGGATCGCTCGGAGGGGCCAATTCCGGCCCAGTGTCTTAAACTGTACAGTCCTGTCGGAAAACATCACGGAGTAAATATGAGTTCTCATGAACACCAGTGGAAACCAAGGAATCCGGGAAAAAAGATATTGTGGCAGAGTCATTGACCAGGCTTCGGCCGGATTCGATGCTGCTGTTAAAGTACATTTATCCTGCATGTTTACAGTTTGTAGCCTGGTCAAGTTTGGCAGCCTCCCCGCGCCTTCCGACAGTAACGAAACAGAACAGGACCGAGCGGTGACTTGAGGCATAAAGGCAATGATTGATCTGTAGGGATTATGTTCCTCCAACACCCGAGCTGGTGTGATGTGCCTCTTTGCAGCCATCTGCTGATCAGTTTCTCTTCAATTTCACACCAATCCAACCAGGGCAATGCTTAAAGAAAAAGCTTTTAAATAACTGATCATCACCATGATGCCTCTCGTGTTTTTCCCTCTTTGCCTCTCTTTCGCTCTCTGTCTCTTTGCTTACTTTGTCTCTCTCACTTTCTCTCTCTCTCCTACTCTACCTCCCTCTCTCTCTCATACTCTCCCTCTCTCATACTCTCCCTCTCTCTCTGTCTGTCTCTCTCATACTCTCCATCTCTCTCTCTCTCTCTCCTACTCTCCCTCTCTCTCTCTCTTTCTCCTACTCTCACCCCCCCTCTCTCTCTCTCCTACTCTCCCCCTCTCTCTCTGTCTCTCTTATACTCTCCCTATCTCTCTCTCTCTCTCTCTCCTACTCTCCCCCTCTCTCTCTGTCTCTCTTATACTCTCCCTATCTCTCTCTCTCTCTCTCTCCTACTCTCCCCTCCTCTCTCTGTCTCTCTCCTACTCTCCCCCTCTCTCTCTGTCTTTCTCCTAATCTCCCTCTCTGTCTCTCCCTTCCCTCTTTTTGTCTTTCTCCCCTCTTTCTCACTCCCCCTCTATACTCCCTTTTCTCTTTGCCTCCCTTTCTCTCTCCTCTGTCTCCCTCTGCTACTTTCCCTTTTTCTCTCTCTGACTCTCTCTCTCTCTGTTTCTGTCTCTCTCTCTGTCTACTCATCCATGTCCCTCTGTCTTTATTTTTCCCTCTATGTCTCTTTTTGCCTCCCTCACCCTCTCGCCATCTATTTCTAATTCTCCCTGCCCAACTCTCTTCATCTTTCTCTCTCTCTTTCTGTTCATGTCTCTCCCCTTCCTCTCTCTCTCTCTCTCTTTCCCCTTCGTCCCCCTTCTCCCTGTAAGGGACAAAAGAAAGGCAAATCGATTCTGACAGTGGGAAAGAATCAAATGCTGTTGCAGATCACAACTACACTACTCCACACGGGGACCACTGTGAGGTGAAGGGTCGTTACAGCCAAATGTTTGAGGGATAGCCTATCTTTGTGCTGGCCCTTTAACACACAGAGACAACAGTTTCTAAAAAAAAACAGCTGGAAAGCAGGATACAGATTGCAGCAAAGGGCCAGTGACATTTCTTTTAAAGGGGGAAAGCAACACAGTGACAATAAGTGAAAGGTCTGAACTGGGCATATCATTACTTGATTCACAATCGCGTTTTAAATCTGGATTTATCCTACCCTTGGTGCTTTAGCTGGTCAATCGGACCGGTCACCGGCATCTTAAATCGCAGTGACCGACTATAAGGGTATAAAACACAGGAGCTGCGGGGTGATATTGGCGCAGATATTTGGATTGTGTGTGTGGGGAGAGGAGGTGCCGGGGTGGGTGGATGGGTGAGAAGGAAGGGGATGTGCTGTGAACAACACAGATGTCTGGCTATGGCTATTGTGCAGCTTCAGTGCCCAAGGGGTGTGGGGCGGGGGGTGGGGGGTCAAAGAAGCGGCGGATAATTGTGAGGCCCCGAAAAGTGTCAGGTTCTGGCAATTGTTAACACATTCCGACTACGTGACCAGGTTACCTATTCGCCAATCGCCATCAAATAGCTTTTTTTAAAAAAAAACACTACCTGTTACAATATCAACCTGTTACTATCCAGGTTAACACAAGTGAGGCTCGGAGCAGGAACTTTAGCTTCCAATCATTGCGACGGATATTTAATATGTATAAAAAATTGGAAAAATGACAAGGCATACATCATATATTAAGAATTGTCTTTATTAATTATTATTATTCATTTTAATTATGAAGTACGCCATAATGTCTGGTGTCATTTGTGCTTACAACCGTCATTTCAGATACTGGCTTAAAAATTCCCGTGAAAATTTCCCCCAGAAACTGGGAGGGTTAAACACTTCTTACAATTTGTAAAAATCCTGTTTTTTTTTTGTTTTTAAGTTGCAAATGTTATTTACAAGACTTCCTACGACATACAGTTCTCCTGTGTGCGTGTGTTCGTGTGTTGCTTAAATGGTTATTATTAATAATTACAATTCCTACTACCTGAATCTAGGAATCCAACATTTAGTGCTACCGGGTGTAAACCTAAAATGGAATAAGACAGAGTAAGACGGTAATGGGAGTGCGTTGAAAGTGATTTTACTGCGTCTTGTTCATATATCAAAAGTCATTGAATGGCTGGGAGCTGTTCAATCAGCACCATAAAGACCATCCCCTAATACCACAATGGAACAAAGGCAGGCAACGTTAAAATGGAAGATTCATTTGTCTTAAATCCTATAAGACTACATTGGAAAGTTCCCTGATATTAATCATTTATTATTATTATCCTAAATAACTGTCTTACTATTCAGAATACTGGATTAAAATGTACCTGATTTTGCTGCTTATCCAAATACTATCTTTTCTCTTAAAAATATCATGCATCAAATAATTATTGCTCTATAGCATAGTTCAGGCTCCTACGTGAAATATTGCCCTCAAAACTGACTACATTATTTAATTCTTATGATTTTTTTTTATCATCTTCTTGCAAAAAATTCAAAATATAGTTATCTTACAATTGGCATAGATTGAATACTGTTACATGCATAAAATGCAAATAGTTCGACGAAAATGATCGAACCGAAGTTTGTTTCCGTCTCTCCCTCTAAAAGTGGCAAGCGCTTTGGCATGTCAGTAACAGATTGGCAACCTGTTAAATACTGAACCGATTCTGATTCAATAATGAAATAATTCGGCAAATAAATAAATAAATAAAGTGCAACTCAACCATTCAAACCCAA
The DNA here is from genome assembly GCF_964194155.1 of Cetorhinus maximus. Classification (NCBI taxonomy): domain Eukaryota; kingdom Metazoa; phylum Chordata; class Chondrichthyes; order Lamniformes; family Cetorhinidae; genus Cetorhinus; species Cetorhinus maximus. Next base: position 4,744,803 of record NC_135881.1, read on the forward strand.
AAAAAAAACTTCAAACTGCGTTTCAAGCGAGAAAGAGTGCAAGGAGAGGGTCAATGATAGGAAGATCATACAAACTGTCACTGAATAAATAAATCAAATCATTCATAAATAAACAAACCATTTTGTTACCGGTAATGTTACCTCAAAGACGAGGGGGGGGAGGGGCCTATTTCTGGTCGTTGGCAAAAGTACATCATTGTCCTCCGATTCTTTTTTTTTTAAAAAAAAGGTTTGACCTCTTAATAGTTACAAACACCTTTACTGCCCTCGCTGAATTTCAGCGAGTGATTTGGCAAGGGTCGAAACTCTACAGCTTGAGTTAGGAAGTTGCTCTGTATAGTCTATTCGAAGATGGCAAACAGGTTTCATTTTTGTCTTCAGTTCTTTCTTATAGAAAATATTTTTAGATGTGCTATAACGCGTAGCAATTTTCTACCCCTCTTGTATCTCGTGTTCCTTTCAGGGTCCCTTTACGTTTGAGGGGTGTGGGGTAATTGGTGGGGGTGGGGGGGGGAGGGTGGAGGGGGGTGGTAGGGGCGGGGTGGGTAGGAGGAACAAGGAAGGGTGAAGATCAGGCTTCAACTGCGTTCAGTACAGGGACAGCGCCTTTAAAACAGGCGGATTCATAATGCTTGTTCAGATAGGACTTCAAAGCAAAGGTCTTGTTACACCGTTTGCACTTGAAGTGTTTGAAAGCTGAGTGAGTTTGCATGTGGGCTCTGAGGTTGGAGCGGTCAGCAAAGGCTTTACCACAATGAGCGCATCCGAAAGGTTTCTCCCCGGTGTGAGACCGCATGTGACCTTGGAGGAGCCAGGGTCTGCTGAAGGCTTTGCCGCAGATTTCACACTTGTGCTTGAGGTCGTGGGTCAGGAGGTGCATGGCCATGGCCGGCATGGACACATAGACCTTGGCACAGGTCGGACACTTCTTGGCCATCTTACTGTCCAAGCTCCGGTGGGTCTGCTTGTGCCGACTCAAGTTGGACGAGGTGGCATAGGTCTTCCCGCACTCGTTGCATGTGTGACGCTGGATTGTGCTCCTGGGGCCGGCAATGGCCTTCCTCCTCGATCTGCCGTCAGTGATGAAGAAGGCATCCACCGTGTAGCCTTCGCTCACCGCAGCATCCCCGTTGATATAGCCGGTTGTAATCCCCGATTGTGGGCTGTCTGGTGGCTCCGAGTCTGGGACTCCGTACTCACTGTGAACCGCTGCATAGATAGGCTCGGACGAAGACAGTTTAATCGCGTTCTGTGGGTCTCCATCGTAAACGGAAGGCGTGATATAGTCACTGATGTACCCTGACGATTAAAAAAGAGAGAGAGAGAGAGAGATGGAAATCTTTGTTCACTTAGAGGTCACGGCAGGAATCATCATGTCCTTAAATACAGCCTCTTTTTTTTTGCAGTTTCTGCTATTTATATACCGCAACAAGCAAACTGCAGTTTGCAATTTATTTTTAGTAACATTACAACTGGGGACAAAAGCTAAGGCCCATGCGCTAGAAATGTAACCCGCCTCACCAAATGACTTCACAGTAAACGAGCCAATAACATGCACATTGCATTTAGCTCCGAGTTGCCGTTTCTGTGTGTGTGTATATATATATATATGAATAAAATAATTGCATTTAATTCGTTTCAAGTACACGCTCACGCACACAATAACACTCATCACAGCGCCTATCGCAGGAGAGTGGGCAGTTGATGTGAACAGGGCCGCATTCCAGTGAATGAAACTCGATTTCAGAGCGATCAACAAGCTGTTCAGTCTCACTGCCTTTGTAACACCGTCAGATGTAAAATCCAATTTAGACGCAACATCGGGTCAGCGAGATAGAATGCACGGTGCCTGCGATTACAAGCCCTGCCAATGAAGTCCCATTGTGTCCTTAAATAAACATTGCAACGCCAAGGGACAGCATGGTCCATGGTTCTGCGTGTGGCGTATGCAGCACTGAATAAAGCTATCGTGACAATCACAGAAATGAGAAATGTACTGTGAAATAAAATCAAAACATACACAGCAACACACGCGCACAGAGATCCTTTGTTAACATCAAACCGCTAGAACCGGAGTCAAACCTGAGGGACAAGTGTAAGTCAGGGTTTTCGAATCGATTTTTGTTTAAATTTCATTTGTCTGAAGATGCAACAAGCGTGATTGTATTGATATTAATAATATAATACACAAAGATTGGTCCCTGGCAGTTGGAGCAAGGAACGGCCCACCGAGGTGCCGGTAGACCATTGCCTGCGCTCATAGATGTACTGCGGTCTTTTCCAACTTTCTCTCCTCTGCCTCTAGGTGCAGCCAGTTGCTACACGCGAGGTTGTTACCTCTTTACATTTACAAGATGAACACAGCATCCTCTCTCTAAAACTCCCCTGTTTAAAAAAAAACCAGGAAAGCGACTGGCATCCAAAGGTTTGACAAAAGTATACATTCAAATTAGATAAACCTTTTTTTTTAATTAAAAGCGAGAGGGAGCCGCATCAAGAAACAATGCAATCAATGAAAACATCATTCTTGGGGATAAATACCTCAAAATATTACACGCAATGCGTAAAATGCTTACAGAGGCTTATTTTTGCACACATCCCTGATGCAGTTATTCCAACGAGGAGATTTTTTTTTCCCGCTTATGTTTGGTGTTAATCTTTGCAAATGCGGCGTGGAGGATAGAGAGATTGGGAAACGATGGTGCACGCCACAGCAACAGATCAAAGGACGGGAAGCATTTACCTTTTTCGTGCAATCGGGCAGCTAGGCTTCCAACGTTATTGGTGGCGCGTCTGCCATAAGCGTTATCGTAGTCTGAGGTCGGCGATGGGATGCTGGTTGTGGGAGATGGGAAATCATCAAGCTTGACTTTCTTGACGAGGAAGGAGCGCGGCATGTTTTCCTTCTGCAGATCCGTGTGGGGCAGAGAGCGGGATGTACTTTCAGCGATTCCCCGTACGCTTGCTTAGCCGGGGAAGGAAGAGTCCCGGGTTGTAGTTTCAGAACTGTAGTGCTCCCAACAGCTCCTGTGCTGTGCTGTGGGGGTGGGAGAGCCTCGGGTTTGATTTCAGCACCGTGGACAGCTCCCAGCGGCTCCTTACACTGGGGCAGTCCCGGGTTGCAGTTTTCAGCACTGTGGACAGCTCCCAGCGGCTCCTTACGCTGGGGCAGTCCCGGGTTGCAGTTTTCAGCACTGTGGACAGCTCCCAGCGGCTCCTTACACTGGGGCAGTCCCGGGTTGCAGTTTTCAGCACTGTGGACTGTGGACAGCTCTCCGCGGCTCTCTGCTCCACTCCTTCCTGAGGCTGGCTGAGGGATGAGAATGAATTCTACAGGCTGTGAGGTCAGCAGCTGTAGGTTTTATACAGTCGCGATCAGGTGGTAAATGGAAATGCTTAATTCAGTCCATCAAAAATTCTCTGGGGATCCACATTACGCCAGACGAATTCAATTCTTCGTTTGCTGTCGCCGCACTCCCCTTTTCTCCCTCCCTCCCATTTTTTTTTTCCAAGAATGCCTCGAATTCTCACATTAGTAGTTGAATCACAGATCAAAAAAAGGTTTGATTCTCTGGACTGTGCTGATCGAATTCTGGATAGGGCCTTGACGTCTGATAGGATTTCAATGTCAGTCATTGCTGCTGTCTCTTCAGCCCGGAGTTGGTGGGTTCAAGCCTTTGCTCCATCAATTGAGCTAACAACTCAGTGTAGGAATGAGGGAGTGCTGCACTGCCAGGGATGCCGTCTGTCAGACCAGATGCTAAATTGAAACTCTCCCTTTCCTGCCCAGTTGAATATTAAAGATCCTCTGGCACCGGTGGAGAGCAGGAAGCTCTCTTGGTGTCTTGGTTAATAGTCCCATCTCAACTAAAAGCGATAATTTGTGCGCTTGAGGTTCTGGCTGTTGAGTTTGACAGTCTTCCTCTTAGACAGTCCCCTGGGAGTGAGGGTGACTTGTCTCCACTCTGCTTCAATGGGTTCTGAGATGGCTGATAAGTGCAATGTGTGATCTGCAGATTCTGCTGCACTTGGGTCAGATGGTGTTGAAGGGTTGGGTAGGTGGGTCTCTCAATGTGCCTTCCTGAGCCTTCTCCATGTTGGCAGTCACAAGCCAGGGTCTCCCATGAGTATACTTGACCTCTTCCCTAAAGTGTTCTCTCTGTCTTCCTGGGAGCCTCCTGCTGCAACTGAGTTCCAAGCAGAACAATTACTTTGGGTGTCTGGTGTCAGGCATGTGAATGACATGTCCCAGCCACCAGAGCAGGTTTTGCATGATTAATGCCTCGATGCTGGGCAAGTTGGCTTGGGAGAGGATGCGGCTGTTGCACCACCTTTCTTGTCACCAGATTTGGAGAATCTTGTGAAGGCCCTGCTGGTGGTACTTCTCCAGTGCTTTGAGGCTGCTGCTGTAGCTGCTTTTGTTCCTTTCACTAATTACTTTAAATCTGTGCCCCCTGTTCTTGGTCCTTTCACAAGTGGGAACAGTTTCTCTCTATCTACTCAGTCTAGACCCCTCATGATTTTGAATACCTCTATGAAATCTCCTCTCAGCCTTCTCTTCTCCAGGAAAAGAGTCCTGAACTTCTCCAATATATCTTCACAACTGCAGTTTCTCATCACTGGAACCATTTTCAGCAATATCTCCTGCACTCTCTCCAATGCCTTCATATCCTTCCTAAAATGTAGCACCAGATCTGGACACAATACTACAGCTGTGGCCAAACTAGTGTCTTACACAAGTTCATCATAACTCCCTTGCTCTTGTATTCTATGCCCCTATTAATAAAGCCTAGGAAACTGTTTGCTTCATTAACCACTCTCTCAGCCTGCCCTGCCACCTTCAATGATTTTTGCACATATACACCCAGGTCCCTCTGCTCCTGCACACCCTTTAGAGTTGTTCCCTTTATTTTATATTGTCTCTCCATGGTTTTCCTACCAAAATGAATCACTTCACATTTCTCCATATTGAACTTCATCTGCCAATTGTCCACCCATTCCCCAACCTGTCGATGCTCTTGTGATGATCTACACAATTCACAATGCTTTCAAGTTTCACATCATCCACAAATATTGAAATAGTGCCCTGTGCACCAAGCTGTAGGTCATACAATTGTCCACATTTTCCAGGATCTTGCCGTCGATCTTAATTGATGAGTGGGGGGTGGAGGGGGCGGGGGTGGTGGTGGTGGTCGGGGGGGGTATTTTGCTGTGGGAGCTGATTGGAAGAGGATCTTCGTTTTCTTAGTGTCTAGGGAAAGACCCATTTTCTCATATGCTTCAGGGAAGGAGTTGGCAATGACCTGGAGCTCAGTTTCTGAGTGATTGCACATAACAAGTGTCACATGCATATTGAGTTTGGCAGTAATACAGCAGTGACTACATATCACAAATTAGTCTGTTTGATGTACAGTGTTTTAAGATGGTTTGAAATTGTGATATATACAAATTTAAGTTCTACTTTTATCATACTGGATTGCTTTGGAAGTGCATTAACTGTTATAGAGTCAAAATTCCCAGAAAGTCATCCAGGATTCCTACCTTCTGCTTGTTGTCTGGTGAAGTCTGTTGGACTTTGATATGAGGCAAAATCAGACTTGACTGTCATAGAGTCATAGAGGTCTACAGCACAGAAAAAAGCCCTTCGGCCCATCGAGTCTGCGCTGGTCAAACAAGTACCTAACTATTCTAATCCCATTTTCCAGCACTAGGCCCATAGTCTTGTTTGCCATGGCATCGCAAGTGCACATCCAAATACTTCTTAAATGTTATGAGGGTTTCTGCCTCTACCAACCTTTCAGGCAGTGAGTTCCAGATTCCCACCACCCTCTGGGTGAAAAAATTTTTCCTCACACCCCCTCTAAACCTCCTGCCCCTTACCTTAAATCTATGCCCCCTGCTTATTGATCCCTCCACCAAGGGGATAAGTTCCTTCCTGTCTACTCTATCTATGCCCCTCATAATTTTATACACCTCAATCATGTCCCCCCCTCAATCTCCTCTGCTCCAGGGAAAATAACCCCAGTCTATCCAATCTCTCCTCATAACTAAAACTCTCCAGCCCAGGCTACATCCTGGTAAATCTCCTCTGCACTCTCTCTAGTGCAATCACATCCTTCCTATAATGTGGATTCCAGAACTGCACGCAATACTCTAGCTGTGGCCTAGCCAGTGTTTTATACAGTTCCAGCATAACCTCCCTGCTCTTATATTCTATGCCTTGGCTAATAAAGGCAAGTATCCCATATGCCTTCTTAACCACCTTATCTACCTGTCCCGCTACCTTAAGGGACCGGTGGACATGCTCACCAAGGTCCCTCTGATCTTCGGTACTTCCCAGGGTCCTACCATTCATTGTGTATTCCCGTGCCTTGTTTGTCCTTCCCAAGTGCATCACCTCACACCTATCCAGATTAAATTCCATTTGCCACTGATCAGCCCATCTGACCAGCCCGTCTATATCATCCTGTAATCTAAGGTTATCCTCCTCACTATTTACCACCCCACCAATTTTTGTGTCATCTTACTGATCAACCCTCCTACATTCAAGTCTAAATTGTTTATAAATACCACAAACAGCAACACTGATCCCTGTGGAACCCTACTGGACACAGGCATCCAGTCACAAAAACACTCCTTGACCATCGTCCTCTGCTACCTGCCACTCAGCCAATTCTGGATCCAATTTGCCAAATTGCCTTGGATCCCATGAGCTCTTACCTTCGTTATTAGTCTCCCATGTGGGACCTTATCAAGAGCCTCGCTGAAGTCCAAGTAGACTATGATAGTATGATGCATCCAGTGTTGAATAGACTGACTCTCACCCTTTAGGCTTACACATGATGATTGGCCATTTATCTTCTATGCCAGGTGATCAGCTCTACTCAACAAGAGGACAAAAGCAAATTTAGAATTGTTCCATGCACAATGAATATTCATAAGAATGGAATGAAATAATAACAGGAATCAAAGTTGTTGGCTCTCAAGATTGTCATTTCCCCTTTCCACAACCAACAGCAATGATACTGAGCATTGCAGTTTAAAGATTAGGTTTCAGTTTTCTTTAATAAACTCACTTATTTTCTTCTCTCCTTTCTTCTCAACATAAGATCTCACTCCAAAATGGGCTGTTTAACAAAATTGAGGCTCATGAAATAGGAGAGTCAGTGTCAGCTTGGATAAAAAACAGCTTAAGAACAAAAGACAGGTTATGGTAAATAGTTGGTTTTAAAACTGGAAGCTGATGGATAGTAATGTTCCACAAGGGCCAATACTAGGGCCACTGTTTTTTGACATATATAAATGACTTGGACACTGTAATACTAAGTAACATTTCAAAATGTTCTAATGATGCCAAACTTGGAGGTATGGCAAACAGTGAGGATAATACCAATCAACTGCAACAGGGCATAGGTAGGTTAGTGGAATGGGCAGACAAGTCGCAGGTGAAATTCAAAGCAGAGAAGTGTGAGGTGATGCACTTTAGTAGAAGAGATAGGGAGAGGCAGCATAAGATCATCTTTGGAGGTGGAAGGATATACTAACAGAGTAATTAGGAAAGCATATGGGATTTTGGGCTTCATAAACAGAGGTATTGAGTTATTGGTTAAGATAAGGTTGACAAAGGTAAACTGTTCCTGTTAGCTGATGGCACAAGGGCTAGGGGACAGAGATTCAAGGTTTTGGGCAAGAGAGGGTGGATATGAGAAGGAGCTTGTTTACACAGAGAGTGGTAATGACCTGGAACTCTTGAAGAGGAGACAATCTATGATTTCAAAAGGAAATTGGATGGGCACATGAAGGAATGGGGATGGTTATGGGGATAGGATGGGGGAATGGGCTTGACTGGATTCCTCTGCGGAGAGTCAGCATGCTCTCGATGGGCTGAATGCTCTCCTTCTGTGCCATTGTGACACTATGACTCAAAGCCCTGAAGGGTAATGTCTAAATTGAGGAAATGTCATTTTGCTCATCCTGATTTTCTTTCATGTGATTTCCACACCTTTCAATAGTGATCACTACATTGTCACTTGTGATGTGCCTCTCCTTAACTTTTTATGCCTCAGCTCCTCTGATACTGAAACCCTCATCCATGCCTTTGCTGCCTTTAGACTTGACTGTTCCAATGTATTCCTGGTTCCTCTCCTATCTTCTACCCTTCATAGATATGAGGTCATCTAAAACTCTGCTGTCTGTGTCCTACCTCACACCAAGTATCATTCACACATCACCCTGGTGCACACTGACGTACATCGATTCCTTGTCAGGCAATTTTAAAATTCTCATCCTTGTTGTCAGGCCTGTCCATGGCCTCAACCCTCCCTATTTCTTTAATGTCCTCCAGCCCCACAACCCTCTAATTTTGGCTTCTTGAGCATCCCTGATCTTAATCATTCTACCATTGGTGGCACTGGTCTCAAGGGCATCCAGGGCTGAGCAATAAATACTGGCCCAGCCAATGAAACCCAAATCCTGTGAATGAATAAAAAAAAGCTGCCTGGGCCCAAAGCTCTGGAGTGTACTTCCTAAACATCTACTTGTCTCTGCCTCTCTTTCCTTTAAGATGCTCCTTGAAAACCAACTCTTTGACCAAACTTCTGAACACCTACCCTTATAACTTCTTATGTGGTTCAGTGTCAAATTTTATTTTATAACACTTTCTGTGAAACATTTTTGGATGTATTACTCTAAAGGCACTATATAAATATAGGTTCTTGGTCACAGGTTATGAGGCACAGCCATTATAAGAGTGCACAATGTGATTACTTGGATAATATATAATGTTTAGGGGTTTGGGCTCCAGTTAGTGCCTTTCTCACATGACTGGAGGTGAAGACCCAGAGCTGTATGTGAAATGAGGCAAATGTAGGTCAATGCAAGTTTATTGCAAAATATTCATGGTTATCTCCTCCCCAGGAAATAATGTGAGCAGATGTGAACTGTTTGATGCCCAGGAACTGAATAGAGACTGACTTCTGTCAGTAAGTTATGGTCTGGAGTCTAGTCAAGGAGTTGGGGTATTTTAAATATAGAATAATGGATAGCTGGGATTGGGTTGCAGGTTGGAGTCTAATTGAGGGGATTGGGTGGTTCATATATAGAATAATTGTTACATTGGATTGAAAACCATAAAGGACCTAAGCAAAATGAGTTTGAGGCAGCCTCAGTCCTGGACTCAGTGGCCATTGACCTATTACACATAGTCATGTGTAATGGTTATGACTTGGATGGCTCACATCTCACCAAGCCAAAATGAATTCAAGAAAACTAGTATTTTCTGAGTTGGTAGCAGAAAATGATAGCCATGGTAACTGCTGGACTGCTGTAGAAAACCAGCTCATTCACCGTTTTTCCTTCAGAAAAGAGAACCTGCCTCAATGTATAACTCCAGTCCCACAATAAGTGATTGACTTATGCTCTCACTGAAGTTACTCAGTGAGGCACTTACCTTCAGAGCAACAAGTGATGGTCAATAAATCAATTCTTGCTTGGTATGAAGGAAGAATAATTCAGATGCAATTTTCAGAAAATTGGAATCTCACCCAAAGAAGCCATATGTCCGCCATAATATTGAAATGGTTCTTATCAACATCATAATTGATAACCTCTGTGGCTATGACAAAAATAAATCATCCCTTTTTATCCTTCTCAACCTTTTTGCAGCATTTGACAGGGTTGACCACACCATCGTCCACCAAAGCCTCTCCTCCCCTCGTCCAGCTGTGTGGACTACACTCACATTCCTAGTTATCGAATCAAAGCCAGGGTATCAGCTGCAACGGTTTCTCTCCTCGCTCTTGCAGCATTATCTTTGTGTTTCCCAAGGATATATCCTCGTTGGGAAATTGCTGCAATATATTATTGAGGAAGTCTTAACAATGCACAGAGAAAAGCATAGTATGATTAGAACAACTCAACATGGTGTTACGGAAGGGAAGTCCCGTTTGCCAAATACGTTTATAACTAGTAAAATGGATAAAGGGGAACCAGTAGATGTAGTATAGCTGGATTTTCAAAAGGCATTTGATAAGGCACTGCACAAAAGGTTAATAGGCAAAATGAGGGCTCATGGAGTTGGGGGTAATATATTAGCATGGATAGCAGATTGGTTAACAGATAGAAAACAGAGAGTGGGCATAAATGGGGCTTTTTCAAATTGGCAGGTTGTGAATAAGGGAGTGTTGCAAGGATCAGTGCTGGGACCTCAGCTATTTACAATCTATATTAATGACTTAGATGATGAGACAGAGAGTCATGTATCTTAAGTTTGCTGATGATACCAAACAGGGTGGAAAGGTAAACTGTGGGGAGGACACAGAGAGGCTGCAAAGAGGTATAGAGGTATGTGCACACATACCTCCAATCATTTACATTTTGATCAGAAGAATGAGGAAAGGTAATATAAAGGATGCAATTCCCAAAGGGATCCTGGAACAGGGAGATTGGAGGTATGTGTGCACAAATCATCAAAGGTGAAGAAAGTAGTTAATAAGTCAGACAGAACCCCGGACTTTATCAATAGAGGCATAGAGTACAAAAGCAAGGAAGTTATGGTGAACCTTTTAAATAATGTTCCACCTCAGTGGACTGTTGTGTCCAGTTCTGCGCTCCGCACTTTAGGAAGGATGTGAAGGCATTTGCGAGGGTGCAGAAAGGATTTATGAGAATGATTCCAGGATAAGGGACTTTAGTCACGTGGATAGGTCGGAGAAACTGGGATTGTTCGACTTAGAGAAGAAAAGGCTGACAGGATATTTGACAGAGGTATTCAAAATCATGAGGAGTCTAGACAGAGTAGATAAGAAGAAACTGTTCCTATTGACAGAAATGGGTTTTCAGGAGTGTCTTAAAGGAGAAAGGTGAGGTACAGAGGCAGAGAGGAGCAGGGAGGGAATTCCAGAGCTTGGGGCCTAGACAGCTGAAGACACGGCCTCCAATGGTGGAGCGATTATAATTGGAAATACACCTGAAAGCAGAATTACTGCAGCACAGATAACACAGAGGGTTGTGGGGTCGGAGGGATTGTAAAACAAGGATGACCAGGTGTCAATGTAGGTCAGTGAGCACAGGGGGGACAGGGGAATGGGGCCGGGTACGAGTTAAGACACGGGCAGCAGAGTTTTGGATGACCTCAAGTACATGGAGGGTAGGATGTGGGAGAGCAGTCAGGAGCGCATTCCGGAATAGTTGAATGTAAGAACCAGAGGACACTGATTTGAGGTGAACGGCAACAGAACTAACGTTGACATGAGGCAGCTCATTTTTATGCAGTGATCTGAAATACAAACAGTTTGCGGGAGGTACGTCAATCATTCCTTTCAAAAGGGAACTGGGTAAGTACCTGAAGTGAAAATGTGCATTGAGCAGGGGAGTGGGACTGGGCGAGTTGCTGTCACAGAGAAACTGAACTGGACTAGCCACATAAATACTGTGGCTACAAGAGCAGGTCAGAGGATGGGAATCTTGTGATGAGTAACTCACCTCCTGACTCCCCAAAGCCTGTCCACCATCTACAAGGCACAAGTCAGGAGTGTGATGGAATACTCCCCACTTGCCTGGATGAGTGCAGCTCCCACAACACTCAAGAAGCTTGACACCATCCAGGACAAAGCAGCCCACTTGATTGGCTCCCCATCCACAAACATTCACTCCCTCCACTACCGACGCACAGTAGCAGCAGTGTGTACCATCTACAAGATGCACTGCAGAAATTCACCAAGGCTCCTTAGACAGCACCTTCCAAACCCACAACCACTACCACCTAGAAGGACAAGGGCAGTAGATAGATGGGAACACCGCCACCTGGAAATTTCCCTCCAAGTCACTCACCATCCTGACTTGGAAATATATCACCGTTCCTTCACTGTCGCTGGGTCAAAATCCTGGAACTCCCTTCCTAACAGCACTGTGGGTGTACCTACACCACATGGACTGCAGCAGTTCAAGAAGGCAGCTCACCACCACCTTCTCAAGGGTAACTAGAGATGGGCAATAAATGCTGGCCCAGTCAGTGAAGCCCACATCCTGTGAATGAATTTAAAAAAAGAGCCAGTGTGGTTGATGGGTTGAATGGCCTCTTTCTGTGCTATAACCATTTTGTGATTCTGTGATTCTAAGTTGTTGCTGGTTAGAGTGACAAATGGAATGTCACATTAATAGAATAGGGGGATATCTTCAGTTTTGGGTTAAGGTTTGCCCAGGAACGAGAATGGGCGGCATTACTTTGTACATAACTCACACCGTATCCACCTGGGAGTGTTGGCCAGCACGGAGGGAGCTTTTCTCTGTACCCCTGTCTCAGCTCAGCTGCTGATGAAACCCTCATTCATGCCTTTGTTGCCTCTACTTTCAACTATTCCAACGTGCTCCTGACTGCTCTCCCACATCCTACCCTCCGTGAACTTGAGGTCATCCAAAACTCTGCTGCCCGTGTCTTAACTCGCACCCGGCCCCATTCCCCTGTCCCCCCTGTGCTCACCGACCTACACTGACACCTGGTCACCCTTGTTTTACAATCCCTCCGACCCCACGACCCTCTGTGTTATCTGTGCTGCAGTAATTCTGCTTTCAGGTGTATTTCCAATTATAATCGCTCCACCATTGGAGGCCGTGTCTTCAGCTGTCTAGGCCCCAAGCTCTGGAATTCCCTCCCTGCTCCTCTCTGCCTCTTTACCTCACCTTTCTCCTTTAAGACACTCCTGAAAACCCACCTCTTTGACCAAGAGGTATCATCATATCTCCTTATGTGTCTCAGTGTCATATTTTATAACTCTCCTGTGACCTGGGGATGGTTCATTATGTTGAAGGCGCTATATAAATGTAAGTTGTTGCTTTTGTTGCTGTTTAATCTGCCTCTTGTGCTCTGCACATTTCACTCATGCGTGGGTTTATATTATACGACGTTGACAATCAGTTTGACTATTTTACAGTTTTGAAGAACTTCTGATCTCTCCGCTTTCTCTCAACATTAAAATGGAACATGAGCTTTGACCTGCCCAGCTCTGCCTAGCTCTGCCCAGCTCTGCCCAGCTCTGCCCAGACACACCCATGTCCGAGAGGAGAAAGTGCTGCAAGATTTGACATCACTCCTGGCTCTGTGTCGCACTCTGCAAGTACCAGTTGTGACTTGTACCTGGTCCTTGAGAGATTCCCCAGCAGTGTATTGAGAATCAATAACTCGACAATCCCAGCACAGGGAGGGGGCACAGCGGGAGTGGGATGAGGAATCGGGGTTACAAAAGTTGGGTGTCTGAGTTGCTGTTGCAAGGCCCGGCTCCCCGGAGAGGGAATGGGACACTCTGCAGGCTCAGATAGTTCCTGGTTCTGTGTGTGTGAAGTGGATAAATTCTGTGGGGTGATGGGGGGGAGTGGGTGAAAGATTTGGGGAGTGGGTGACAGGGCAGGGGAGTGGGTGACAGGACAGGGGAGTGGGTGAGAGGACAGGGAGTGGGTGACAAGTCAGGGAGTGGGTGACAGGGCAGCGGAGTGGGTGAGAGGACAGGGAGTGGGTGACAGGGCAGGGGAGTGGGTGACGGGACAGGGAGTGGGTGACGGGACAGGGAGTGGGTGACAGGACAGGGAGTGGGTGACGAGGGAGTGGGTGACAGGACAGGGAGTGGGTGACAGGACAGGGAGTGGGTGACAGGACAGGGAGTGGGTGAAGGGACAGGGAGTGGGTAACAGGACAGGGAGTGGGTGACAGGACAGGGGAGTGGGTGAAGGGACAGGGAGTGGGTGACGAGGGAGTGGGTGACAGGACAGGGAGTGGGTGACAGGACAGGGAGTGGGTGACAGGACAGGGAGTGGGTGAAGGGAAAGGGAGTGGGTGACAGGACAGAGAGTGGGTGACAGGACAGGGAGTGGGTGACAGGACAGGGAGTGGGTGACAGGACAGAGAGTGGGTGATGAGGGAGTGGGTGACAGGACAGGGAGTGGGTGACGGGACAGAGAGTGGGTGACAGGACAGGGAGTGGGTGAAGGGACAGGGAGTGGGTGACAGGACAGGGAGTGGGTGACAGGACAGGGAGTGGGTGACAGGACAGGGGAGTGGGTGACAGGACAGGGAGTGGGTGACAGGACAGGGAGAGGGTGACAGGACAGGGAGTGGGTGACAGGACAGGGAGTGGGTGACAGGACAGGGGATTGGGTGACGAGGGAGTGGGTGACAGGACAGGGAGTGGGTGACAGGACAGGGAGTGGGTGACAGGACAGGGAGTGGGTGACCGGACAGGGAGTGGGTGAGAGGACAGGGAGTGGGTGACAGGACAAGGGAGTGGGTGACGGGACAGGGAGTGGGTGACCGGACAGGGAGTGGGTGACGGGGCAAGGAGTGGGTGACAGGACAGGGAGTGGGTGACAGGACAGCGAGTGGGTGACCGGACAGGGAATGGGTGAGAGGACAGGGAGTGGGTGACGGGACAGCGAGTGGGTGACCGGACAGGGAGTGGGTGACAGGACAGGGAGTGGGTGACAGGACAGGTGAGTGGGTGACAGGACAGGGAGTGGGTGACGGGACAGGGAGTGGATGACAGGACAAGGGGAGTGGGTGACAGGACCGGGAGTGGGTGACAGGACAGGGAGTGGGTGACGGGACAGGGAGTGGGTGACAGGACAAGGGTGTGGGTGACAGGACAGGGGAGTGGGTGACGAGGGAGTGGGTGACAGGACAGGGAGTGGGTGACGGGACAGGGAGTAGGTGACGGGACAGGGAGTGGGTGACAGGACAAGGGAGTGGGTGACGAGGGAGTGGGTGACAGGACAGGGAGTGGGTGACGAGGGAGTGGGTGAGAGGACAGGGAGTGGGTGACGGGACAGGGAGTAGGTGACGGGACAGGGAGTGGGTGATGGGACAGGGAGTGGGTGACAGGACAGGGAGTAGGTGACGGGACAGGGAGTGGGTGACGGGACAGGGAGTGGGTGACAGGACAGGGAGTGGGTGACAGGACAGGGAGTGGGTGACAGGACAGGGAGTGGGTGATGGGACAGGGAGTGGGTGACGGGACAGGGAGTGGGTGACAGGACAGGGAGTGGGTGACAGGACAGGGAGTGGGTGACAGGACAGGGAGTGGGTGACAGGACAAGGGAGTGGGTGACGAGGGAGTGGGTGACAGGACAGGGAGTGGGTGACAGGACAAGGGAGTGGGTGACGAGGGAGTGGGTGATGGGACAGGGAGTGGGTGACGGGACAGGGAGTGGGTGACAGGACAGGGGAGTGGGTGACAGGACAGGGAGTGGGTGACAGGACAGGGGAGTGGGTGATGGGACAGGGAGTGGGTGACAGGACAGGGAGTGGGTGACAGGACAGGGAGTGGGTGACGGGACAGGGAGTGGGTGACAGGACAGGGAGTGGGTGACAGGATAGGGGAGTGGGTGACAGGACAGGGAGTGGGTGACAGGACAGGGAGTGGGTGAGAGGACAGGGAGTGGGTGACAGGACAGGAGGGTGGGTGACAGGACAGGGAGTGGGTGACAGGACAGGGAGTGGGTGAGAGGACAGGGAGTGGGTGAGAGGACAGGGAGTGGGTGACGGGACAGGGAGTGGGTGACGGGACAGGGAGTGGGTGACGGGACAGGGAGTGGGTGACGGGACAGGGAGTGGGTGACGGGACAGGGAGTGGGTGACGGGACAGGGAGTGGGTGACAGGACAGGGGAGTGGGTGACGGGACAGGGAGTGGGTGACAGGACAGGGAGTGGGTGACAGGACAGGGAGTGGGTGACAGGACAGGGAGTGGGTGACGGGACAGGGAGTGGGTGACAGGACAGGGAGTGGGTGACAGGACAGGGGAGTGGGTGACAGGACAGGGGAGTGGGTGACGGGACAGGGAGTGGGTGACGGGACAGGGAGTGGGTGACGGGACAGGGAGTGGGTGACGGGACAGGGAGTGGGTGACAGGACAGGGGAGTGGGTGACGGGACAGGGAGTGGGTGACGGGACAGGGAGTGGGTGACGGGACAGGGAGTGGGTGCCACTATTTCTGTAGGTTGCATTTGTGCCACATTGTTTTTCCTCTCCCTCCTTCATCAGTTTTGGCCCGAGCTGCAGGCGGTGAAACTAAATAACAACACTCCTGGAGCCTGGCATTGTTGCTGAACCACGTTTGCATGTCAGACTCCCCCCTCCCCCCTCGACGTCAGCGCAACTCGACCAATGATGTGCCTGTTATGCTAATGAGGAGTACTGGGAAGCAGAAGGGGTCCCTTCTGAATGATTCTGTTAGGAGACATATGTCCCCAATTAGCAGGTTTGTAGGTGTAGGGCTCCGTATTGTTTAAGACTCTGTCGTTCCTCTTTTTGATATACAGATAAAGCAGGCAGGCTAGCTTTAAAGAGATATTAACTCTATTTGCTTTTATTCTGCGTGGAAAAGTTTCCTGATGCCTGAAAAAAGTGCCTTGGAACAAGCAGATTTCCTTAACTCTACATGTCCAGGACTGACAGTGGCAGTAGGTGACAGCCTGGCCTATATCCCATTCCTTCCACCTTTCTGGGATTCCAATCCACCTCCCCGACTAATTGGATGGAAGTCTCTCTCTGACAGCTGCCAGGGTCCTGAGTGAAATGAGTTTGGGACAGTCTTGATCCAGTTCCTAGTGGGCACAGGCCCACAGCTCCAAACTGCTCATAATTCAGCTCTAATTGGCAGTAAGTTGGCAATCTCACCCACAGATGCCATATGGATGGCGAAAGTGGCAAATGAAGGTGTCACTCTCCTGAATTTGGGATGAAGCCTCGTTGGTGGCATAGGATATTGCGGCGATAATGGAGGCACGATTCAGTAAAGGGCAGGACTGGGGGACTAAATATTGGACACAAGGTGTTCGGGAGAGGAAGAAAGGTGGAGGAGCGGCAGTATTAATTAAAGAGAAAATACAGTGCTGGAAAGAGAGAGGGAGAGGATATCCCAGAGGGGTCAAGGACAGAATCTATCTGGCTAGAGCTAAGAAACAAGAGAGGTACCAATTACACTCCTGGGTGTAGTCAATAGGCCACAAACTAGTGAGGAAGATGTAGGGTAACAAATTTGCAGGGAAATTACAGAAACTATCGAGGTGCTTTAATTATCCTAAATAGACTGGGATGGGCAGAAAAGGGGAATGATTTCTGAAATAGGTTCAGGCCAACTTTCTACATCATCGTGTTTCTGACCCAATGAGGAAGGAGGCATTGCTGGGTCTGGTTCTTGTGAATGAAGTGGGCCAAGTGCCAACTGGGGAACACTTAGGCAACAGTGATCATCGTATCATGAAGTTTAGGTTGGAAAGGGACAAGGAGCAATCCAGAATAAAACAGCCAATTGGGGGAGGCCCAATTTCGATGGGGTGAGAATGGATGTGGCCCAGGTAAATTGGAATCAAAGAATGGCAGGCAAAACTGTCATGGGAAGAGACTGACAGCTAAGATAAAAGGGGACCCAAATGTTTTCTATAGGCATGTAAATAGTAAAAGGGTAGTAAAAGGACGAGTGAGGCCAATTAGGGACCGGAAAGGGGATTTACACATGCAGGCAGGGGGCATGACTGAGGTATTAAATGAATACTTTGCACCTGTCTTTACCAAGAAAGAAGATGCTGCCTAAGTCATAGTGAAAGACGGGGTAGTTGAGACACTGGACATGCTAAAAATTGGTAAAGAGGAATCATTAGAAAGATTGACTGTACTTAAAAGTTGATAAGTCACCAGGTCCGGATCAGGTGCATCCAGGGATACTGAGGGAAGTAAGGGTGGAAATTGCGGAGACACTGTCCATAACTTTCAATTCCTCCTCAGATACAGGGATGGTGCCAGAGGAGGGTAGGATTGCAAATCTTACACCCTGTTCAGGAAGGGTAAAGATTTGCCCAGCCACTACAGGCCGGTCAGTTTAACCTCAGTGACGGGGAAGCTTCTCGAAATGATAATCCGGGATAAAACTAACAGTCACTGGACCAAATTTAATTAAGGAAAACCAGCCCAGATTTATTAAGGGCAAGTTGTGTTTAACTGACCTGACTGAGTTTCTCTGATAAGAAGGGGTTAATGAGGGTTAGTGAGGGTAATGTGATGAACCAGGAGTTCCACCAGGCGTTTGATAGAGGCCATGTAACAGGCTTATCAGCAAAGCTAAAGCCCACGGAATAACAGAGCCAGTATCTGATAATTGGCCGAGTGGCCGGAAAGAGAGAGTAACGGTGAACGGCTGAGTTTAGGACTAGAGGAAGGTTTGTAGTATAGTTCCCCAAGGATCAAGTGTAGCACCTCTGGTTTGTTGATTTATACTAAAGGCCTAGATTTGGATGCACAATTTCCAAAATTCATGATTGACACTAAACTTAGAAGTGAACTATGAGGTGGATAGTGATAGACTTCAAGAGGACGTAGACAGGCTGATGGATTGGGCGGACACATATCAAATGGGATTTAACACTGAGAAGTGTGAAGTGATAGATTTTGAATGAAGAACATGGAGACACAATAAAAATAAAGGGACAATTCTAAAGGGAGTGCGGGACCAGAGGGACCTGGGTGGACATGTGCATAAATCATTGAAGGTGGCAGGACAGGTGGAGAGAGCAGTTAATAAAGCAGGTGGGATCCTGGGCTTTATTACTAGGGGCATAGAGTAGAAAAGCAAAGAAGTTACATTAAACTTGTATAGAACACTGGTTTGGTAGCCAGTTCTGGGCACCCCACTTTAGGAAAGATATAAGGGCTTTAGAGATGGTACAGAAAAGATTCACAAGGATGGTTCCAGGGATGAGAGACTTTAGTTAGGAGGATAGATTGGAGAAGCTGGGACTGTTCTCCTCGGAGAAGAGAAGGTTGAGAGGAGATTTGATAGAGGTATACAAAATCTTGAGTAGTCTGGGCAGAGTCGATTGGGAGGAACTGAATACCAATTTAAGGTGTTTGGCAAAAGAACCAGTGGCAACATGAGGGAAAACTGTTAATGCAGCGAGTGGATAGGGTCTGGAATGAACTGTCTGGGGGTGTGGTGGAGGCAGGGTCAATCATGGCTTTCAAAAGGGAATTGGATCATTATCAGATTAGGAAAAGATTGCAGGGCAATGGGGAATAGGCAGGGGAGTGGGACTATCTGAGTCGCTCTTCCAGAGAGCCAGTATTGACATGACGGGCCAAATGGCCTCCTTCTGTGTTGCAACCATTCTATGATTCTACATAAATATACAGCACAGAAAGAGGACATTCAACCCATGTGTTTCACTCCAGTCTGTATGCTCCACACAAACCTCCTCTCTCCCCTCTTCAATTTACCTCATCAGCATATCTTTCTATTCATTTCTCCCTCATTTGTTTAGTTTTCTGTATTTACTGCATCCAAATTGATCCAAGACAACAAATGCTAAAATAGGGCATAAGATTCCATTTCCCACTCTGACATCCCTGACCTTGATGACCTTTAACATTTCCTCTGCCTTCCCTAATCAGTTAATTAAGTAATGAATATATTCTGAGGGTAAACTCCGCTGGTAATACTCTTGCCAGTCGGCCACAGCCATGGAAAATTGACATCAATGGCATTTAACATAGAAACATAGAAACTAGGAGCAGGAATAGGCCATTCGGCCCTTCGAGCCTGCTCCACCATTCATTATGATCATGGCTGATCATCCAACTCAATAGCCTGCTCCCGCTTTCTCCCCAGACCCTTTGATCCCTTTCGCCCCAAGAGCTATATCTAACTCCTTCTTGAAAACATACAATGTTTTGGTCTCAACTACTTTCTGTGGTAGTGAATTCCACAGGCTCACCACTCTCTGGGTGAAGAAATTTCTCCTCATCTCAGTCCTAAATGGTCTACCCCATATCCTCAGACTGTGACCCCTGGTTCTGGACTCCCCCACCATCAGGAACATCCTTCCTGCATCTACCCTGTCTAGCCCTGTTAGAATTTTATAGATTTCTATGAGATCCCCCCTCATTCTTCTGAACTCCAGCGAATATAATCCTAACCGACTCAATCTCTCCTCATATGTCAGTCCCGCCTTCCCAGGAATCAGTCTGGTAAACCTTCACTGCACTCCCTCTATAGCAAGTACATCCTTCCTCAGATAAGGAGACCAAAACTGCACACAATATTCCAGGTGTGGTCTCACCAAGGCCCTGTACAATTGCAGCAAGACATCCCTGTTCCTGTACTCGAATCCTCTGGCTATGAAGGCCAACATACCATTTGCCTTCTTTATCGCCTGCTGCACCTGCATGCTTACCTTCAGCGACTGGTGTACAAGGAAACCCAGGTCTCGTTGCACATTCCCCTCTCTCAATTTATAGCCATTCAGATAATAAATCTGCCTTCCTGTTTTTGACCAAAGTGGATAACCTCACATTTATCCACATTATACTGCATCTGCCATGCATTTGCCCACTCACTCAGCTTGTCCAAATCACACTGAAGCATCTCTGCATCCTCCTCACAGCTCACCCTCCCACCCAGCTTTGTGTCATCTGCAAATTTGGAGATATTACTTTTAATTCCCTCATCTAAATCAATAATATATATTGTGAATAGCTGGGGTCCCAGCACCGATCCCTGCAGTACCCCACTAGTCACTGCCTGCCATTCGGAAAAAGACCCGTTTATTCCTACTCTTTGTTTCCTGTCTGCCAACCAGTTTTCTATCCATCTCAATACACTACCCCCAATCCCATGCGCTTTAATTTTACATGCCAACCTCTTATGTGGGACTTTGTCGAAAGCCTTATGAAAGTCCAAACAAACCACATCCACTGGCTCCCCCTCATCAACTCTACTAGTTACATCCTCGAAAAATTCTAGTAGATTTGTCAAGCATGATTTCCCTTTCATAAATCCATGCTGACTCTGTCCGATTCTGCCACTGTTTTCCACGTGCTCAGCTATTAAATCTTTTATAATGGACTCTAGAATTTTCCCCACTACCAATGTCAGGCTGACTGGTCTATAATTCCCTGGTTTCTCTCTGCCTCTCTTTTTAAATAGTGGGGTTACATTAGCCACCCTCCAATCTGTAGGAACTGTTCCAGAGTCTATAGAATCTCAGAAGATGACCACCAATGTATCCACTATTTCTAGGGCCACTTCTTTAAGTACTCTGGGATGTAGATTATCAGGCCCCGGGGATTTATCGGCCTTCAATCCCATCAATTTCCCCAGCGCCATTTCCCTACTAATACTGATTTCTTTCAGTTCCTCCCTCTCACTAAACCCTCTGCTCCCCAACATTTCTGGTATGTTATTTGTGTCCTCCTTTGTGAAGACAGAACCAAAGTATGTATTTAGTTGGTCAGCCATTTCTTTGTTCCCCATTATAAATCCCCCTGTTTCAGACTGTAAGGGACCTACATTTGTATTCACAAATCTTTTTCTCTTCACATACCTGTAGAAACTTTTACAGTCAGTTTTTATGTTCCCTGCAAGCTCACTCTCACACTCTAGTTTCCCCTTCTTAATCAATCCCTTGGTCCTCCTTTGCTGAATTCTAAACTGCTCCCAGTCCTCAGGTCTGTTTTTTCTGGCCAATTTGTATGCCTCTTCCTTGGATCTAATACAATCTCTAATTTCCCTTGTAAGCCATGGTTTGGCCACCTTTCCTGTTTTACTTTTGCGCCAGACAGGAATAAACAATTGTTGCAGTTCACCCATGCACTCTTTGAATGTTTGCCATTGCCTATCCACCATCATCCCTTTAAGTAATGTTTCCCAATCCATCATAGCCAACTCGCGCCTCATACCATCGTAGTTTCCTTTACTAAGATTCAGGACCTAAGTCTCAGAATCAACTACGTCACTCTCCATCTTGATGAAGAATTCTATCATATTATGGTCGCTCATCCCCAAGGGGCCTCGCACAACTAGATTGCCAATTATTCCTTTCTCATTACACAATACCCAGTCTAGGATGGCCTGTTCTCTAGTTGGTTCCTCAATGTATTGGTCCAGAAAAACATCCCGTATACACTCCGGGAATTCCTTCTGTACGGTATTGTTACTAATTTGATTTGCCCAATCTATATGCATATTAAAGTCACCCATAATTACAGATGTTCCTTTATTACATGCATCTCTAATTTCCTGTTTAATGCCATTCCCACATCACCACTACAGTTTGGTGGTATATATACAACCTCCACTAATGTTTTTTGCCCATTAGTGTTTCTCAGCTCTACCCATACAGATTCCACATCGTCGGAGCTAATATCTTTCCTCACTATTGCGTTAATTTCCTCTTTAACCAGCAATGCAACTCCACCACCTTTTCCTTTTTGTCTGTCCTTCCTAAATACTGAATACCCCTGGATGTTCAGTTCCCATCCCTGGTCACCCTGCTGCCATGTTTCCATAATCCCGACTATATCATACCTGTTTACATCTATTCGCACGGTTAATTCATCCACTTTATGGAGAATGCTCCTCGCATTAAGGCACAGAGCCTTAAGGCTTGTCTTTTTAACATTACTTGTCCCGTTCCCACTATTTTTCACTTGAGGCCCTGTTTGATTCTTGCCCTTGATTTCTCTGCCTATCACTTTCCTTATTCCCCTTTCTGTCTTTAGTCATCATTTTTCTCGGGTGTCTCTGGCTCTTACACTAAAGTCGGATAAAAAGGTGGATAAATTCCAAGGAAATTACCCACTGCTTTGTTGCTATCAAGAATTACTTGTAATCAAGCCACCATATTACTGCTTAGAGATCCCCATATTCTGTTTGGGTGAAAGGAGATAATCCTAGATTATCAATGATATGAGCCCCTCCCTTCCACACAGCAGAGAGCTGAGGTTTGGAACTGGGCTGCCTTCTGAAGGCGTTGACTCTCCCGGTTGCAGTTCCTCCTGGTGCCTCACCTTTGTGACCATTTTCCATTTACACGATGACACCTGGTGGCCCCTTTTCCCCTGCAGTGAGGTCTTGTGGTGCAGGGGGTAGTGTCCCTGCCTTTGAGCCAAAGGCTCTGGGTTTGAGTCCCACCCCAGGACTTGACATGTGCATTCATAATGTGGCCAAACAGGTTGATTACCGAGCTGTAAATCCTTCCAATATGCTGATCGCAGGCGCTTAAACTCTCCTGGTGAGCCATTCTTGATGTGGATTGGCGCCCCTCAAGCTATAGCCTCTGGTGACAGGCTGGTGATCTGCTCCAGGAAAAAAACTAGCTATGGAAACAGACATAAGCATGGGTTTTGTCCCCCTCATGTGCCACTAGGCATGGGAAGTTTACCCTGGGCTGCAGGACCACTGAGTCGTCCAGCTTAACCATTGTGTGGGACTAGACAGCAGCCTTGTGGTTGCAGGGTTGATAATGGGGGAGGGGGAGGTGAAGAGGTTTAATTTCAGCCTATCCTGACCTGGTGCTGGGTAGTTTTTGCAGCAGAATCCACTGAGCACCTGTCGGGGAACTGCCCAGTTAGCCCTCTGAGAATTCCTGCTGGAGACCGGGTCCAAATCCAAGGCTGGAGTTCGCTAATGTTTGATCAGACTTTAGACTGGAGGAGGGAGTCCAATTTCAGGATGGATGGGAGGAATTGATTCACGTGGACCACTCCAGCTCCTTCAGGCCCCACAAAAATAACGTCCGATTTACATCTGGGCATCCTCTTGGATTGATACTCAGTAGAGCATTGTGCAGCGCATCAATGGCTTTCAAATGGTGACTGACCCATGTAGGCCATCAGACCCCATACTGCAAATGAAAAGGGCATTGCAGCCCAACTCAGGCAGCCTTTCGAACCACTAAGCAACTGTCTGGGGCTGAGATCATGGCAGTCACAGTGACGCCAGGATCGGAGCAATGAGATATTGTCTGCCATCAGCTGGGTACAACTGCCCTAGTGCCCCCACCCCCAAGTGAGAGGCTTCAAAATCTCCCTCGCGTGTTCACACATGTGCACTTTCCAGCCAGCTTCAATGGATATGGTGAAGCTAGGCAGTTTCCCAGATGGAGAAATTGAACAAATTGGGATTATTCCTTAGAGCAGAGACAGTTAAGGGCAGACTTAAGTTTTAAAAATTTGGTTGTGCACTTGTTTGAGAATCACTGGTAAGACCGGCATTTACCAACTTGCCAATCAAGCGGGGCTGCTTTGTCCTGGATGGTGTCAAGCTTCTTGAGTGCTGTGGGAGCTGCACTCATCCAGGCAAGCGGAGAGTATTCCATCACACTCCTGACTTGTGTCTTGTAGATGGTGGACAGGCTTTGGGGAGTCAGGAGGTGAGTTACTCACTGCAGGATTCCCAGCCTCTGACCTGCTCTTGTAGCCACAGTATTTGGTTTCTGGTCCAGTTCAGTTTCTGGTCAATGGTAACACCCAAATGTTGATAGTGGTGGATTCAGTGATGGTAATGCCATTGAACGTCAAGGGGAGATGGTTGGATTCTCCCTTGTTGGAGATGGTTATTGCCTGACACTTGTGTGGCGTGAATGTTGCTTGTGTTAATGCTCCACAGGAGTCTCTTCCCATTCTTCTTCATTTAACCCCATCAACATAGCCTTCTATTCCCTTCTCCTTCAAGTATTTATTGAGCTTTTTCTTAATGTATCCATGTTATTTGTTGCAAACATAGCTTGTGGTAATGAGTTCCACATTCTCACTACCCTTTGGGTAAATTTTTCCTGAATTCCCTAGTGGATTTATTAATAAGTGTCTTATATGGGCAATATCAAACCCTTACACCCTCTTACAGGTCTCAACCATAACCCTCAGTATTCTCTTTTCTAGAGAAAATAGCCCCAGCCTGTTCAATCTTTCCTGCTAGGTATTAATGCTCAGTTCTGTTATCATCTTCATAAATATCTTTTGCATCTTCTCCAGTGCCTCTAGATCCTTTTTATAATATGGAGACCAGGCTGTTTCCAGGACTCACCAGGGTTCAACATAAGCTCAACATAACCTCTCACACCAAATCAAAATACCGCGGGTGCTGAAATCTGAAATACAAAACAGGAAATTCTGGAAATGATCAGCAAGTCAGGCAGCATCTAGTGGAGAGAGACACAGAGTTAGTGGGTGGAGTGTTGCACGCCTGGGGTGAAGTGCTGCTCTGCCCACAGAGGTGGCTGTTGTTGATGGGGTGTCCAGGGGCAACTGCTGCCCAGCCTCGGAGGCCACTGTAGTCAGGGCGGGGGTGGGGGGGTGGTGGGCAACTGCTGCCCTGGTGTTGGACGCCATGCATAAGAAACTGAGGGGGCAGGGTAGACGAGGGAAGTGGCCACGCTGTAGGGCACCTGTATAAACTGACCATCCCTCTGCAACGGAGACAGTTCAGGTGCAGTCACAGTGATATGACGGGTCGGGCTACTAGACTGCCCACCCATGCAAGCAAAGCGGAGACGCCAAATTGCCACCAAGCGCTCCAGACCTTACCCCTCCCACCACCACCACCACCCCCCCTCCCCCCTCCTCCCCTCCCCCACCCCCCTCTGGCACAGACCGCGAGTCTGCGACCACCTTATTGGACCGCGGAGCAGTTGGGCTGCACATGCTGTACAATCTCCTCGCCAACGCTGGCCATGTAGCAGTCACTGCTGGAGACGCTCACAGCCCTTTGCAATCTCAGCATCCTGGTTAGGAGCAGTCTGCCCCATGGCACAGGCTGACAGGGCAGCCATGCAGCGCACTCATCTGTGGCTAACCGAGGGATGGCCAGCACTCTCCAGGAAGCATTAAGGGGCCGTCACACAGAGTCAGGAAAGGTGCTAAGTACACCCATGCTAACCATATCTCTCTCTCTTTCATGCTGCAGAAGGATCACATCAGGAGAATGGAGCCTGAACCGCCTAGCTGTATGCCTGATGGCCTACAGAGAGTGGAGAAGACGGAGGAGAGAGTGACTCAGGTGCTGGCCGCACAAAGGCAGGAGCAGCAACCTGAGGAAGAAAAGGCAGCAGGGGCTCCTGCACATGCTGCCCAGGAGCGACAGTGAGCCGTGGCTGGTCGATGCCTAGTGACACCCAGGATCTATAGATGCCACTTGCCATTCCTGCAGATGACTGAGAACCAGTGTCGCTGACGACTGCGCGTGTCCAGGGACCTGGTGACTCACATCTGCCACTTACTGCAGGACTTGGCGCCAAGGGGACATGGAAGGCACCCACTGCAAGTGGCTGTGAAAGTGACCACGGTGCTCAATTTCTACACCAGTGGCTCCTTTCAGGGCTCCACAGGTGACCTCTGTGGGATTTCACAATCCGCCACCCGCAAATGCATCTATGAGGTCACGGATGCCATCTTCTCGAGGCACACAACTTTGTGCATTTCACCCAGGGCTGGGACAGCCAGAATGCCAGGGCCATTGGATTCTCCCAGATCTCGGGATTCCCACAGGTGCAGGGTGCGATTGACTGCACCCATGTGGTGCTCAGGTCTCCATCGCTACACTCAGTGAACTTCATCAACCGCAAGGGCTTCCACTCACTGAACGTGCAGCTGGTGTACAACCACCAGAAACACATCCTGCAGGTATGAGCACGGTTTCCAGGGAGTGTGCACGATGCCGACATCCTGAGTCGCTCGCAGATCCCTGCAGTCTTCCAGGGTCCACAGAGGCTGCAGGGTTGGCTCCTTGGGGAGAAGGGACACCCACAGAGGCCGTGGCTGATGACACCCGTGTGGCGGCCTCAGGCTGCAGCAGAGCGACGGTATAATGAGGCTCATGCAGCAGCTCACAACTTGGTGGAGCAGACCATCGGGATGCTGAAGATGCGGTTCCGGTGCCTGGACCGGTCCAATGGAGCCCTGCAATACAGTCCACAGAGAGTGTCACACATCATCACCGTCTGCTGTGCCCTTTACAGCCTGACACTGCAACAGGGAGAGGAGCTGGCTGAGGAGGAGATGGAGGAGCTGCACATCTCCCTGATGAGGAGGACACCAACGGGTATGAGGGTGAGGGGGTCCTCGGTGGTGACGATGACGGGGATAAGGCTATCGCACTGGCTAGATGAGGCAGGCACACTCAGGAGGCCCTCACAGCTCCCAGATTGTGGAGGATGATGATGACATGTAGTGAGGTGTCCCCGTAGATCCTCACATCGCAGCAATGTGGCATATCGCAGCACCAATACCCTCTGTGAGAATGCTGCTGTCATGGAGATGCAGTGGAGGCCCTAATAGTTGCTCGATTGCAGGAGGATGATGATGACATGCAGTGAGGACACTCCATAGATCTTCACACAGCCTCTGTGAATGTCTGACTCCTATCTGGCCGAGGGCAGCTTACTTGCGCTCTGTGATCAGGGTCTCATTGTAGAGATGTAGGCGTGAAACTTTAGAAGTTCTGATGCTGTGTCCGCCTTCAGCACCTGAGTCCTTCAGGAGCTGGAGCACAGCCTCACTGGTCACAGATGCTGAAGAGATGGGGGCCAGCCCCACCTTAAAGGTGCTGATAGCCACACAGAGAGAATGAGGGAACTGTGACACCTGCCCGGGACATTCTGACAGCAATGACCAGCACCGCCGAGGTGCAGGCATCAGTAATGTTTCCAGGGAGTGTGAGGCTGGACCATCACTGTGATCTGAAGGCTGCACAGAGCACAGGGAAGAGGCCCTGGACTGAGACACCTGCCTTTTATCTTGTGCAGAAAGGTTTCACATCTGAGTGCAAGAATGCTGCTCATCAGAACAAGGAGCCACAGGCAGTGTGACATTCTTGGGAGTTTATTGACAATGGTGAACAGTCATTACAAGTGATCAACACCCGTGGCCAGGCTGTGCAACTACTTTTACCTAACTTTCCTAACCCTCCTGCTATGTCTTGGTGCTCCCCAAACATCACAGCAGAGGTGGAGGCGGCCTGCTGACTGCCAAGCCCTGTCTGTGATGACTTTGGCGAGCGTCCTCTGGAGGGCCGAGACTTGGAGGGCCCCAGCCCGCTTTCGGGGTCCTGCTGTGTGGCAGTCGCACCCTCCTCGTCCTGTGAAGCTAGATCTGCGGTGGTCAGAGGAAGATAGGATTCAGATGGGCCAATCACTCCCAGAGTAACCTGAGTGGATGGTGCCGGAGTGTGTACCTGCTGATCCTCCTCCCTATGGGTGCCCCCTGGCTGACTCTGTGAGCAGAAGGGGGAGCTGGAGTGAGCTCGAGCTGCCCAGCCCCCCTCTCGCGTACACACTGTTGGAGGCCAACTATGGCATCAGCAATGGAGTTGAGCCTGCGCAGCAGTGCAGGGGTAAGGTCCTGGACCAAGGTCTTCATGGCGGCTGCCATCCTGCCATTGTTGACCTTGGTGCATTGCAATGCCAGCGCTATTACCTCAGCCTGAAGACAGACGGACTCCTCCATCATGCCTTGCAATCTGAGGAGTGCAGCGGACATCCCTTCCTGTTGTTTCCTAGCTTGCCTTTGCAGCTCCAGCAACTGTGACATGACCGAGTCCAGAGGCTCCTCCTCTGACTCGGACTCAGCAGATTTCTGGCCTCCAGCATTCTGGGGACCTGGGAAGTCCCTGCCTCTGACTGCTGTGGATCAGACAGTGTGATGTGCTCACCAGCTACTGTAAAGCTAGGTCCCATCGACATGTGTGTCTCTGCGCTGGTGGAGGGTGTGAGTGACGCTGTGACAGGACTTCAGGGAGGATCTCTCCAGATTCCTCTTCAGAGGTTTTCAGGGCTGGATTGGAGGCATTCCAGGGTCATGGAATCTGTCGGCCGTTTGGCAGGTGTGCCTACGAAAGCAAGGGGAGATAATTAGTGCACGGCAGTGGCCTGTGAAACAGGACACATCACTCACGGAATGGTTGCCTGATGGATGTTGCACTGCTGGATCCTCACTTGGTAGAGCAGAGCCAACCTCACCGTCAGCACAGGACCGGCCCAGATCGTGGCTGGCCAGCTGGATGGCTGTTTACAAAGTGCCTGAGGACTTTGATTTCAGGCATTCAGCCACTGGTCTGTGACCTCTCTCTCTTGTGTGTCAGTTTGTCCTGCATGAACAGAGATGGAGAAAGAGTAAGCAAGACGCCTGCCAGGCCAGATGATAAGTATGCCTGGCCTGTGTGGGTGGTGTTTGGTCCCATGGACGGGATGAGGATAACGCCGGTGAGTGTGAGAGAGAGTGAATGGTGATGTCCCTTGAACTGGCAGTGAGTGAGGACCCTGTGGATGTGTGATGGGCTTGCGAGTGTGTGAGTTGAGAGTGATGAGAAGAGTGACTTACCCTGGTGGAACGGAGGAGATCATTCACCCTCTTACAGCACTGGGTATCTGTTCTCTTCTGTAGGGCGTTGGCACTAACCACCGCCTGCCAAGCTGGATTAATCACATTGCTGCCCATCCTGCGGCCAGAGTGGGGGTACAGGACATCCCGGTGGGGCCTCCACAGCATCCAGCAGTTGCTCGAGGGACCCGTCGTTGAAGTGGGGGCGGGGGGGGTTGCTGTGGCCTTCTTTCCTTTGCTGGCCATCTTGTCGGTGCTGCGGTGGTGAGCTGGAAGCAGTGAGCGCTGTGCTTACAGCTGGACTTTAAACATGGTGCCCGGCGCAATGCAGCCACGGGGGGTGATGGTCGGCAAGCGAATGGGCGTCTACCCACCATGGAAACAGCGTGTTTCCCAGGAGTACATAAATAATGAGGCGGGTTTGGCATGATACAGCGTGAAAACCCACCATCGCAGCCAGTGGGTAAAACATCATTTTACCCGCCCCCTACCACACTTAATGCAAATCCGGGAAAATTCGGCCCAATGTTTCAGGCTGATGATCTTTCATCAGAACTGAATTGTTAACTCTGTTTCTCTCTCCACAGATAATACCAGACCTGCTGAGTATTGACAGCATTTTCCGTTTTTATTTCACACAACCTCTCTGCTTTTCAGTTCTTCTGTTCTAGAAATGTACCCTAGTGTTTTGATGCCTTTTTTATGACCTGTGTCGGTACTTTAGTGATCTGTATTTCAGATCCCTCTGCTTCTCTATCCCATTTAGGCACTTATTTTCCAAGGAGTGTGGTTCACATTTATATGCTCCCCACCAAAATGTACCATCTCACACTTACCCAGGCTGAATAACTAAATGCCAATTAAATGCCTACTGAGCAAGTTTATTAATATCCTCCTGTATTTTGCTGTAGTCCTCTTCTGTATTAATTATACCCCCCAATTCGCTGTCATCTGCAAAGTTACTTCTGATTATATTCCTGATTCCTGAGGCCGAGTTGTTTGTGTGACAATGGTCCCAGCAGCAATTCTTGTGGAACAACGACCTCCTACTATTTGCCAGTCTGAGGAACTTTGCACAGTCACTTGGTTGTTGTTATGACGATGTGTGCCAGGGGGATCAAATCCATGAGAGACACTTGATCGAGGGGTCATGACGGTTTTGCAATTTGTATTTTATTTTGAGGTGCGTGCCCTGAATTCATAAGTAGTAAGTCTACCACAACTTCAGAGGTTTTTTAGAAAACTAAATGAAACATTTATTAACAAAAGAAAAGATTTCAAGTACATACATAGGTCTACAAATTATTACTATAATAACCCCTAAAACCCCTAATAAATCTGGCTTCCAGTTGCACCCCCGTTAAGGCAACAGTAAACAAACAAAAAAATAAATGAATAGATTCCAGTCAGTTAACACAATCCCCTGGACAGCAGGATTCAAAATAGCTTTTCCCAGCTTCAGCTTCGGTAAACAGCAGCTTAATGCACAACTACTGGAGGCTTTTCACACTCCTGCTAGATCTTACGATGCCTTCCTTGACACACAACTTCCCTTTATACATGTTTCTCTCTTTTAATGCAAATTCCATTATCCCCATATGTCTTTGAAACTTCACTTTTCTCATAACATACATCTTTTCACGGTGCTAATGTTGTCAGTAACCTTTGGGAAAAATAAACACACTGCTTGGCCTAGCTTCTCAGGCTAGGTGTAACATCCTACCATCTCTCTGAAATTCAAACTACCCTGATTTTATCTAAAAGTGCAAATTCTCCTCACTTCACCTTCTAAAACTTCAGCCCTGTTTACATATTTAGCATTTGAAGCCTAGCTTACACACACACACACACACACACACTATCCAAACCGCACCATTAACCTACTTTTACAATAAATCACAATAATATTATGAGAAGTATTATACTTTCATGACAGTTGGACAGAAGTTGAATATTGCAGAAAAGAGAGACACATTGTGAAATCTCTTCCCCTTGCATTCAACAGGACAAACACAAGAATACCAAATTTCAAAAGATCACAACAATTTTTACTACAGGAGAAAAGGGGGCTGATGGCTGGCAAACTGGCTATGATTGGTCAAAGTGTTGCCATGGACAAAACAAGTGGGAACGAAAGGCTCCCTAAGCTCCAACTGCCTTCAAAATGTTCTTGATTTTTTTTTCCTTTGCCAACACCCACTACACTCCACCACCTCCACCTCGCTACACTCCACCGCCTCGCTACACTCCACCACCTCGCTACACTCCACCTCGCTACACTCCACCACATCCACCTTGATACACTCCACCACCTCGCTACACTCCACCACCTCGCTACACTCCACCACATCCACCTCGATACACTCCACCACCTCGCTACACTCCACCACCTCGCTACACTCCACCACCTCCACCTCGATACAATCCACCACCTCGCTACACTCCACCACCTCGCTACACTCCACCACCTCCACCTCGATACAATCCACCACCTCGCTACAGTCCACCACCTCGCTAAACTCCACCACCTCGCCTTACTCCACCACCTTGCTACACTCCACCACCTTGCTGCAGTCCGCCATCTCGCTACACTCCGCCACCACGCAACACTCCACCGCCTCGCTATTCTCCACCACCTCCACCTCGCTAAACTCCACCTCGCTACACTCCACCATCTCGCTACACTCCACCTCGCTACACTCCACCACCTCGCTACACTCCACTTCGCTACACTCCACCACCTCCACCTCGCTACAGTCCACCACCTGCACATCGCTACACTCCACCGCCTCGATACACTCCACCACCTCGTTACACTCCTCCACCTCCTAACACGCCACCACCTCGCTACACTCCGCCACCTCACTACACTCCACCGCCTCGCTACCCTCCACCTCGCTACACTCCACCGCCTCGCTACACTCCACCACCACCACCTCACTACACTCCACCGCCTTGCTACACTCCACCTCGCTACACACCACCACCTCGCTACACTCCACCAACTCGCTACACTCCACAACCTCCCCCTCGCTACACTCCGCCACCTCGCTACACTCAACCGCCTCGCTACACTCCACCACCTCCACCTTGCTACACTCCGCCGCCTTGCTACACTCCACCACCTCGCTACACTCCGCCACCTCGCTACACTCAACCGCCTCGCTACACTCCACCGCCTCTCTACAATCCACGGCCTCACTACAATCCACCACCTCCACCTCGCTACACTCCACCGCCTCGCTACACTCCAAAACCTCGCTACACTCCACCACCTCGCTACACTCCACCGCCTCGCTACACTCCAAAACCTCGCTACACTCCACCACCTCGCTACACTCCACCGTCTCACTGCAATCCAACACCTCGCTACACTCCACCACCTCGCTACACTCCACCTCGCTACACTCCACCACCTCGCTACACTCCACCACCTCCATCTTGCTACAATCCACCACCTCCACCTTGCTACACTCCACCACCTCGCTACACTCCACCTCGCTACACTCCACCACCTCGCTACACTCCACCACCTCGCTACACTCCACCACTTCCACCTCGTTACACTCAACCACCTCGCTACACTCCACCACCTCGCTACTCTCCACCTCACTACACTCCACCACCTCGCTACACTCCACCACCTCGCTATACTCCACCTCCTCACTACACTCCACCACCTCGCTACAATCCACCACCTCCATCTCGCTACAATCCACCACCTCAACCTTGCTACACTCCACCACCTCGCTACACTCCACCTCGCTACACGCCACCACCTCGCTACACTCCAACACCTCGCTACACTCCACCACTTCCACCTCGCTACACTCAACCACCTCGCTACACTCCACCACCTCACTACTCACCACCTCACTACACTCCACCACCTTGCTATACTCCACCTCCTCACTACAGTCCACCACCTCGCTACACTCCACTACCTCGCTACACTCCACCACCTCGCTACACTCCACCACCTCCACCTCGCTACACTCCACCAACTCGCTACACTCCACCACCTCGCTACACTCCACCACCTCCACCTCGCTACACTCCACCACCTCGCTACACTCCACCTCGCTGCACGCCACCACCTCGCTACACTCCACCACCTCGCTACACTCCACCACCTCCACCTCGCTACACTCCACCAACTCGCTACACTCCACCACCTCGCTACACTCCACCACCTCCACCTCGCTACACTCCACCGCCTCGCTACACTCCACCACATAGTTACACTCCACCACCTCGCTACACTCCACCACCTCACAACACTCCACCACCTCGCTACATTCCACCACCTCGCTACACTCCACCGCCTCGCTACACTCCACCACCTCGCTACACTCTACCACCTCGCAACACTCCACCACCTCGCTACCCTCCACCAGCTCGCTACACTCGACCACCTCGCTACACTCCACCACCTCACAACACTCCACCGCCTTGCTGCACTCCACCACTTCCACCTCGCTACACTCCACCACCTCGCTACATTCCACCCCCTTGCTACACTCCACCACCTCGCTACACTCCACCACCTCGCAACACTCCACCACCTCGCTACATTCCACCACCTCGCTACGCTCCACCACCTCGCTTCACTCCACCTCGCTACACTCCACCTCGCTACACTCCACCACCTCGCTACACTCCGCCGCCTCGCTACTCTCCGCCACCTCGCTTCACTCCGCCACCTCACTACACTCCACCGCCTCTCTACACTCCACCACCTCGCTACACTCCACCACCTCTCTACACTCCACCACCTCCACGTCGCTACACTCCGCCAC
Organism: Cetorhinus maximus; assembly: GCF_964194155.1. Taxonomy (NCBI): domain Eukaryota; kingdom Metazoa; phylum Chordata; class Chondrichthyes; order Lamniformes; family Cetorhinidae; genus Cetorhinus; species Cetorhinus maximus. Next base: position 4,778,731 of record NC_135881.1, read on the forward strand.
CTCGCTACACTCCACCACCTCGCTACACTCCGCCGTCTCGCTACACTCCACCACCTCCACCTCGCTACACTCCACCACCTCGCTACACTCCACCACGTAGCTAAAATCCACCTCCTCGCTACACTCCACCACCTCGCTACACTCCACCACCTCGCTACACGCCACCACCTCGCTACACTCCACCACCTCGCTACACTCCACCGCGTCGCTGCACTCCACCACCTCGCTACACTCCACCGCCTCACTACACTCCACCACCTCCACCTCGCTACACTCCACCACCTCGCTACAATCCACCTCCTCGCTACACTCCACCACGTCGTTACACTCCACCACCTCGCTACACTCCACCTCGATACACTCCACCACCTCGCTACACTCCACCTCGCTACACTCCACCACCTCCACCTCGCTACAATCCACCACCTCACTACACTCCACCTCGCTACACTCCACCACCTCCACCTCGCTACTCTCGACCACCTCGCTACACTCCACCAACTCGCTACACTCCACCTTGCTACACTCCACCTCGCTACAATCCACCACCTCCATCTCGCTACAATCCACCACCTCAACCTTGCTACACTCCACCACCTCGCTACACTCCACCTCGCTACACGCCACCACCTCGCTACACTCCAACACCTCGCTACACTCCACCACTTCCACCTCGCTACACTCAACCACCTCGCTACACTCCACCACCTCACTACTCACCACCTCACTACACTCCACCACCTTGCTATACTCCACCTCCTCACTACAGTCCACCACCTCGCTACACTCCACTACCTCGCTACACTCCACCACCTCGCTACACTCCACCACCTCCACCTCGCTACACTCCACCAACTCGCTACACTCCACCACCTCGCTACACTCCACCACCTCCACCTCGCTACTCTCCACCACCTCGCTACACTCCACCACCTCCACCTCGCTACACTCCACCACCTCGCTACACTCCACCTCGCTGCACGCCACCACCTCGCTACACTCCACCACCTCGCTACACTCCACCACCTCCACCTCGCTACTCTCCACCACCTCGCTACACTCCACCACCTCCACCTCGCTACACTCCACCACCTCGCTACACTCCACCACCTCACAACACTCCACCACCTCGCTACATTCCACCACCTCGCTACACTCCACCGCCTCGCTACACTCCACCACCTCGCTACACTCTACCACCTCGCAACACTCCACCACCTCGCTACCCTCCACCAGCTCGCTACACTCGACCACCTCGCTACACTCCACCACCTCACAACACTCCACCGCCTTGCTGCACTCCACCACTTCCACCTCGCTACACTCCACCACCTCGCTACATTCCACCCCCTCGCTACACTCCACCACCTCGCTACACTCCACCACCTCGCTACACTCCACCACCTCACAACACTCCACCGCCTCGCTACACTCCACCACCTCCACGTCGCTACACTCCGCCACCTCGCTACACTCCACCACCTCGCTACACTCCGCCGCCTCGCTACACTCCACCACCTACACCTCGCTACACTCCACCACCTCGCTACACTCCACCACGTAGCTAAAATCCACCTCCTCGCTACACTCCACCACCTCGCTACACTCCACCACCTTGCTACACGCCACCACCTCGCTACACTCCACCACCTCGCTACACTCCACCGCCTCGCTACACTCTACCACCTCGCTACACTCCACTGCCTCGCTACACTCCACCACCTCGCTACACTCCACCGCCTCGCTACACTCCACCACCTCGCTACACTCCACCACCTCGCTACACTCCACCGCCTCGCTACACTCCACCACCTCGCTACACTCTACCACCTCGCTACACTCCACCACCTCGCTACACTCTACCACCTCGCTACACTCCACCACCTCGCTACACTCCACCTCGCTACACTCCACTTCGCTACACTCCACCACCTCGCTACACTCCACCACCTCGCTACACTCCACCACCTCGCTACACTCCACCTCGCTACACTCTGCCACCTCCGCCTCGCTACACTCCACCACCTCCACCTCGCTATACTCCACCACCTCGCTACGCACCACCTCGCTACAATCCACCTCACTACACTCCACCTCGCTACACTCCACCACCTCGCTACAATCCACTACCTCGCTACACTCCACCACCTCGCTACACTCCACCAACTCGCTACACTCCACCACCTCGCTACGCTCCACCACCTCGCTACACTCCACCACCTCGCTACACTCCACCACCTCGCTACACTCCACCACCTCCACGTCGCTACACTCCACCACCTCGCTACACTCCACCGCCTCGCTACACTCCACCGCCTCGCTACACTCCACCTCGCTACACTCTACCTCGCTACACTCCACCACCTCGCAACACTCCACCACCTCGCAACACTCCACCTCGCTACACTCTGCCACCTCCGCCTCGCTACACTCCACCACCTCCACCTCGCTACACTCCACCACCTCGCTACACACCACTGCCTCCCTACACTCCACCACCTCGCTACACTCCACCACCTCACTACACTCCACCACCTCGCTACACTCCACCACCTTGCTACACTCCACCGCCTCGCTACACTCCACCGCCTCGCTACACTCCACCGCCTCGCTACACTCCACCGCCTCGCTACACTCCACCACCTCGCTGCACTCCACCGCCTCGCAACACTCCACCTCGCTACACTCTGCCACCTCCGCCTCGCTACACTCCACCACCTCGCTACACTCCACCACCTCGCTGCACTCCACCGCCTCGCTACACTCCACCACCTCGCTACACACCACCGCCTCCCTACACTCCACCGCCTCGCTACACTCCACCACCTCCACCTCGCTATACTCCGCCACTTCCCCCTCGCTACACTCCGCCACCTACACCTTGCTACACTCCACCACCTCGCTACACTCCACTTCGCTACAATCCAACACCTCGCTACACTCCACCGCCTCGCTACACTCCACCACCTCGCTACACTCCACCTCGCTACACTCCACCTCGCTACACTCCACCACCTCGCTACACTCCACCGCCGCGCTACACTCCACCACCTCCAACTCGCTACACTCCACCAACTCGCTACACTCCGCCACTTCCGCCTCGCTACACTCCACCACCTCCACCTCGCTACACTCCACCACCTCACTACACTCCACCTCGCTACACTCCACCACCTCCACCTCGCTACTCTCGACCACCTCGCAACACTCCACCTACTCGCTACACTCCACCTCGCTACACTCCACCTCGCTACACTCCACCACCTCCACCTCGCTACACACCACCACCTCGCTACACTTCACCTCGTCGCTACACTCCAACAACTCGCTACACTCCACCTCGCTACACTCCACCTCGCTACACTCCACCACCTCGCTACACTCCGCCACCTCCACCTCGCTACACTCCACCACCTCGCTACACTCCACCACCTCCACCTCGCTACACTCCAGCACCTCGCTTCACTCCACCACCTCCACCTCGCTACACTCCACCACCTCGCTACACTCCACCGCCTCGCTACACTCCACCACCTCCACCTCGCTACACTCCACCACCTCACTACACTCCACCTCGCTACACTCCACCACCTCCACCTCGCTACACTCCACCACCTCACTACACTCCACCACCTCGCTACACTCCACCACCTCCACCTCGCTACACTCCACCACCGCACTACACTCCACCTCGCTACACTCCACCACCTCCACCTCGCTACACTCCACCACCTCACTACACTCCACCACCTCGCTACACTCCACTGCCTCCCTACACTCCACCACCTCGCTACACTCCACCACCTCGCTACACTCCACCACCTCGCTACACTCCACCACTCGGTACACCCCACCACCTCGCTACACTCCACCGCCTCTCTACACTCCACCACCTCGCTACACTCCACCACCTCGCTACACTCCACTGCCTCGCTACACTCCACCACCTCACTACACTCCACCTCACTACACTCCACCACCTCCCTACACTCCACCGCCTCGCTACACTCCACCGCCTCGCTACACTCCACCACCTCCACCTCGCGACTCTCGACCACCTCGCTACACTCCACCACCTCGATACACTCCACCACCTCCACCTCGCTACACTCCAACACCTCGCTACACTCCACCACCTCGCTACACTCCACCACATCGCTACACTCCAGCACCTCCACCTCGCTACACTCCAACACCTCGCTACACTCCACCACCTCGCTACACTCCAACGCCTCGCTACACTCCACCTCCTCGCTACACTCCACCACGTCTCTACACTACACCACCTCGCTACACTCCACCTCCTCGCTACACTCCACCACCTCGCTACACTCCACCGCCTCGCTACACTCTACCACCTCGCTACACTCCACCACCTCGCTACACTCCACCACCTCGCTACACTCCACCACCTCGCTACACTCCACCGCCTCGCTACACTCCACCACCTCGCTACACTCCACTGCCTCGCTACACTCCACCACCTCGCTACACTCCACTGCCTCGCTACACTCTACCACCTCGCTACACTCCACCAGCTTGCTACACTCCACCTCGCTACACTCCACTTCGCTACACTCCACCACCTCGCTACACTCCACCACCTCGCTACACTCCACCACCTCGCTACACTCCACCTCGCTACACTCTGCCACCTCCGCCTCGCTACACTCCACCACCTCCACCTCGCTATACTCCACCACCTCGCTACGCACCACCTCGCTTCAATCCACCTCACTACACTCCACCTCGCTACACTCCACCACCTCGCTACAATCCACCACCTCGCTACACTCCACCACCTCGCTACACTCCACCACCTCGCTACACTCCACCAACTCGCTACACTCCACCACCTCGCTACGCTCCACCACCTCGCTACACTCCACCACCTCGCTACACTCCACCACCTCCAATCGCTACACTCCACCACCTCGCTACACTCCACCGCCTCGCTACACTCCACCGCCTCGCTACACTCCACCTCGCTACACTCCACCGCCACGCTACACTCCACCAACTCGCTACACTCCACCACCTCGCTACACTCTACCACCTCGCTACACTCTACCACCTCGCTGCACTCCACCGCCTCGCTAAACTCCACCAGCTCGCAACACTCCACCTCGCTACACTCTGCCACCTCCGCCTCGCTACACTCCACCACCTCCACCTCGCTACACACCACTGCCTCCCTACACTCCACCACCTCGCTACACTCCACCACCTCGCTACACTCCACCACCTCCACCTCGCTACACTCCACCAACTCGCTACACTCCACTACCTCGCTACACTCCACCACCTCCACCTCGCTACACTCCACCGCCTCGCTACACTCCACCACATAGTTACACTCCACCACCTCGCTACACTCCACCAACTCGCTACACTCCACTACCTCGCTACACTCTACCACCTCGCTATACTCCACCACCTCGCTACACTCCACCTCGCTACACTCCACTTCGCTACACTCCACCACCTCGCTACACTCCACCACCTCGCTACACTCCACCTCGCTACACTCTGCCACCTCCGCCTCGCTACACTCCACCACCTCCACCTCGCTATACTCCACCACCTCGCTACGCACCACCTCGCTACAATCCACCTCACTACACTCCACCTCGCTACACTCCACCACCTCGCTACAATCCACCACCTCGCTACACTCCACCACCTCGCTACACTCCACCACCTCGCTACACTCCACCAACTCGCTACCCTCCACCACCTCGCTACGCTGCACCACCTCGCTACACTCCACCACCTCGCTGCACTCCACCACCTCCACGTCGCTACACTCCACCACCTCGCTACACTCCACCGCCTCGCTACACTCCACCGCCTCGCTACACTCCACCTCGCTACACTCCACCGCCTCGCTACACTCCACCAACTCACTACACTCCACCACCTCGCAACACTCCACCACCTCGCTACACTCTACCACCTCGCTACACTCTACCACCTCGCTGCACTCCACCGCCTCGCTACACTCCACCAGCTCGCAACACTCCACCTCGCTACACTCTGCCACCTCCGCCTCGCTACACTCCACCACCTCCACCTCGCTACACACCACTGCCTCCCTACACTCCACCACCTCGCTACACTCCACCACCTCGCTACACTCCACCACCTCCACCTCGCTACACTCCACCAACTCGCTACACTCCACTACCTCGCTACACTCCACCACCTCCACCTCGCTACACTCCACCGCCTCGCTACACTCCACCACATAGTTACACTCCACCACCTCGCTACACTCCACCACCTCGCAACAATCCACCACCTCGCTACATTCCACCACCTCGCTACACTCCACCACCTCGCTACACTCCACCGCCTCGCTACACTCCACCACCTCGCTACACTCCAGCACCTCGCAACACTCCACCACCTCGCTACACGCCACCACCTCGCTACACTCCACCACCTCGCTACACTCCACCACCTCGCTACACTCCACCGCGTCGCTACACTCCACCACCTCGCTACACTCCACCGCCTCACTACACTCCACCACCTCCACCTCGCTACACTCCACCACCTCGCTACAATCCACCTCCTCGCTACACTCCACCACGTCGTTACACTCCACCACCTCGCTACAATCCACCTCCTCGCTACACTCCAGCATGTCGTTACACTCCACCACCTCGCTACACTCCACCTCGATACACTCCACCACCTCGCTACACTCCACCTCGCTACACTCCACCACCTCCACCTCGCTACACTCCACCACCTCACTGCACTCCACCTCGCTACACTCCACCACCTCCACCTCGCTACTCTCGACCACCTCGCTACACTCCACCAACTCGCTACACTCCACCTTGCTACACTCCACCTCGCTACACTCCACCACCTACACCTCGCTATACTCCACCGCCTCGCTACACTTCACCACCTCCACCTCGCTACACTCCACCACCTCCACCTCGCTACTCTCGACCACCTCGCTACACTCCACCAACTCGCTACACTCCACCTCGCTACACTCCACCTCGCTACACTCCACCACCTCCACCTCGCTACACACCACCACCTCGCTACACTTCACCTCGTCGCTACACTCTACCACCTCTCTACACTCCACCACCTCGCTACACTCCACTGCCTCGCTACACTCCACCACCTCCACCTCGATACACTCCACGACCTAGCTACACTCCACCAACTCGCTACACTCCACCACCTCGCTACACTCCGCCACCTCCACTTCGCTACACTCCACCACCTCGCTACACTTCACCTCGTCGCTGCACTCCACCACCTCCACCTCGCTACACTCCACCACCTCGCTTCACTCCACCACCTCCACCTCGCTACACTCCACCACCTTGCTACACTCCACCCCCTCGCTACGCTCCACCACCTCCACCTCGCTACACTCCACCACCTCGCTACACTCTGCCACTTCCGCCTCGCTACACTCCACCACCTCCACCTCGCTACACTCCACCACCTCACTACACTCCACCTCGCTACACTCCACCACCTCCACCTCGCTACACTCCACCACCTCACTACACTCCACCACCTCGCTACACTCCACTGCCTCCCTACACTCCACCACCTCGCTACACTCCACCACCTCGCTACACTCCACCACTCGGTACACCCCACCACCTCGCTACACTCCACCGCCTCTCTACACTCCACCGCCTCGCTACACTCCACCACGTCGCTACACTCCACCACCTCGCTACACTCCACCAGCTCGCAACACTCCACCTCGCTACACTCTGCCACCTCCGCCTCGCTACACTCCACCACCTCCACCTCGCTACACACCACTGCCTCCCTACACTCCACCACCTCGCTACACTCCACCACCTCGCTACACTCCACCACCTCCACCTCGCTACACTCCACCAACTCGCTACACTCCACTACCTCGCTACACTCTACCACCTCGCTACACTCCACCACCTTGCTACACTCCACCTCGCTACACTCCACTTCGCTACACTCCACCACCTCGCTACACTCCACCACCTCGCTACACTCCACCTCGCTACACTCTGCCACCTCCGCCTCGCTACACTCCACCACCTCCACCTCGCTATACTCCACCACCTCGCTACGCACCACCTCGCTACAATCCACCTCACTACACTCCACCTCGCTACACTCCACCACCTCGCTACAATCCACCACCTCGCTACACTCCACCACCTCGCTACACTCCACCACCTCGCTACACTCCACCAACTCGCTACCCTCCACCACCTCGCTACGCTCCACCACCTCGCTACACTCCACCACCTCGCTGCACTCCACCACCTCCACGTCGCTACACTCCACCACCTCGCTACACTCCACCGCCTCGCTACACTCCACCGCCTCGCTACACTCCACCTCGCTACACTCCACCGCCTCGCTACACTCCACCAACTCACTACACTCCACCACCTCGCAACACTCCACCACCTCGCTACACTCTACCACCTCGCTACACTCTACCACCTCGCTGCACTCCACCGCCTCGCTACACTCCACCAGCTCGCAACACTCCACCTCGCTACACTCTGCCACCTCCGCCTCGCTACACTCCACCACCTCCACCTCGCTACACACCACTGCCTCCCTACACTCCACCACCTCGCTACACTCCACCACCTCGCTACACTCCACCACCTCCACCTCGCTACACTCCACCAACTCGCTACACTCCACTACCTCGCTACACTCCACCACCTCCACCTCGCTACACTCCACCGCCTCGCTACACTCCACCACATAGTTACACTCCACCACCTCGCTACACTCCACCACCTCGCAACAATCCACCACCTCGCTACATTCCACCACCTCGCTACACTCCACCACCTCGCTACACTCCACCGCCTCGCTACACTCCACCACCTCGCTACACTCCACCACCTCGCAACACTCCACCACCTCGCTACACGCCACCACCTCGCTACACTCCACCACCTCGCTACACTCCACCACCTCGCTACACTCCACCGCGTCGCTACACTCCACCACCTCGCTACACTCCACCGCCTCACTACACTCCACCACCTCCACCTCGCTACACTCCACCACCTCGCTACACTCCACCTCGCTACACTCCACCACCTCCACCTCGCTACACTCCACCACCTCACTGCACTCCACCTCGCTACACTCCACCACCTCCACCTCGCTACTCTCGACCACCTCGCTACACTCCACCAACTCGCTACACTCCACCTTGCTACACTCCACCTCGCTACACTCCACCACCTACACCTCGCTATACTCCACCGCCTCGCTACACTTCACCACCTCCACCTCGCTACACTCCACCACCTCCACCTCGCTACTCTCGACCACCTCGCTACACTCCACCAACTCGCTACACTCCACCTCGCTACACTCCACCTCGCTACACTCCACCACCTCCACCTCGCTACACACCACCACCTCGCTACACTTCACCTCGTCGCTACACTCTACCACCTCTCTACACTCCACCACCTCGCTACACTCCACTGCCTCGCTACACTCCACCACCTCCACCTCGATACACTCCACGACCTAGCTACACTCCACCAACTCGCTACACTCCACCACCTCGCTACACTCCGCCACCTCCACTTCGCTACACTCCACCACCTCGCTACACTTCACCTCGTCGCTGCACTCCACCACCTCCACCTCGCTACACTCCACCACCTCGCTTCACTCCACCACCTCCACCTCGCTACACTCCACCACCTTGCTACACTCCACCCCCTCGCTACGCTCCACCACCTCCACCTCGCTACACTCCACCACCTCGCTACACTCTGCCACTTCCGCCTCGCTACACTCCACCACCTCCACCTCGCTACACTCCACCACCTCACTACACTCCACCTCGCTACACTCCACCACCTCCACCTCGCTACACTCCACCACCTCACTACACTCCACCACCTCGCTACACTCCACTGCCTCCCTACACTCCACCACCTCGCTACACTCCACCACCTCGCTACACTCCACCACTCGGTACACCCCACCACCTCGCTACACTCCACCGCCTCTCTACACTCCACCGCCTCGCTACACTCCACCACGTCGCTACACTCCACCACCTCGCTACACTCCACCAGCTCGCAACACTCCACCTCGCTACACTCTGCCACCTCCGCCTCGCTACACTCCACCACCTCCACCTCGCTACACACCACTGCCTCCCTACACTCCACCACCTCGCTACACTCCACCACCTCGCTACACTCCACCACCTCCACCTCGCTACACTCCACCAACTCGCTACACTCCACTACCTCGCTACACTCTACCACCTCGCTACACTCCACCACCTTGCTACACTCCACCTCGCTACACTCCACTTCGCTACACTCCACCACCTCGCTACACTCCACCACCTCGCTACACTCCACCTCGCTACACTCTGCCACCTCCGCCTCGCTACACTCCACCACCTCCACCTCGCTATACTCCACCACCTCGCTACGCACCACCTCGCTACAATCCACCTCACTACACTCCACCTCGCTACACTCCACCACCTCGCTACAATCCACCACCTCGCTACACTCCACCACCTCGCTACACTCCACCACCTCGCTACACTCCACCAACTCGCTACCCTCCACCACCTCGCTACGCTCCACCACCTCGCTACACTCCACCACCTCGCTGCACTCCACCACCTCCACGTCGCTACACTCCACCACCTCGCTACACTCCACCGCCTCGCTACACTCCACCGCCTCGCTACACTCCACCTCGCTACACTCCACCGCCTCGCTACACTCCACCAACTCACTACACTCCACCACCTCGCAACACTCCACCACCTCGCTACACTCTACCACCTCGCTACACTCTACCACCTCGCTGCACTCCACCGCCTCGCTACACTCCACCAGCTCGCAACACTCCACCTCGCTACACTCTGCCACCTCCGCCTCGCTACACTCCACCACCTCCACCTCGCTACACACCACTGCCTCCCTACACTCCACCACCTCGCTACACTCCACCACCTCGCTACACTCCACCACCTCCACCTCGCTACACTCCACCAACTCGCTACACTCCACTACCTCGCTACACTCCACCACCTCCACCTCGCTACACTCCACCGCCTCGCTACACTCCACCACATAGTTACACTCCACCACCTCGCTACACTCCACCACCTCGCAACAATCCACCACCTCGCTACATTCCACCACCTCGCTACACTCCACCACCTCGCTACACTCCACCGCCTCGCTACACTCCACCACCTCGCTACACTCCACCACCTCGCAACACTCCACCACCTCGCTACACGCCACCACCTCGCTACACTCCACCACCTCGCTACACTCCACCACCTCGCTACACTCCACCGCGTCGCTACACTCCACCACCTCGCTACACTCCACCGCCTCACTACACTCCACCACCTCCACCTCGCTACACTCCACCACCTCGCTACAATCCACCTCCTCGCTACACTCCACCACGTCGTTACACTCCACCACCTCGCTACAATCCACCTCCTCTCTACACTCCAGCATGTCGTTACACTCCACCACCTCGCTACACTCCACCTCGATACACTCCACCACCTCGCTACACTCCACCACCTCGCTACACTCCACCACCTCCACCTCGCTACACTCCACCAACTCGCTACACTCCACTACCTCGCTACACTCTACCACCTCGCTACACTCCACCACCTTGCTACACTCCACCTCGCTACACTCCACTTCGCTACACTCCACCACCTCGCTACACTCCACCACCTCGCTACACTCCACCTCGCTACACTCTGCCACCTCCGCCTCGCTACACTCCACCACCTCCACCTCGCTATACTCCACCACCTCGCTACGCACCACCTCGCTACAATCCACCTCACTACACTCCACCTCGCTACACTCCACCACCTCGCTACAATCCACCACCTCGCTACACTCCACCACCTCGCTACACTCCACCACCTCGCTACACTCCACCAACTCGCTACCCTCCACCACCTCGCTACGCTCCACCACCTCGCTACACTCCACCACCTCGCTGCACTCCTCCACCTCCACGTCGCTACACTCCACCACCTCGCTACACTCCACCGCCTCGCTACACTCCACCGCCTCGCTACACTCCACCTCGCTACACTCCACCGCCTCGCTACACTCCACCAACTCACTACACTCCACCACCTCGCAACACTCCACCACCTCGCTACACTCTACCACCTCGCTACACTCTACCACCTCGCTGCACTCCACCGCCTCGCTACACTCCACCAGCTCGCAACACTCCACCTCGCTACACTCTGCCACCTCCGCCTCGCTACACTCCACCACCTCCACCTCGCTACACACCACTGCCTCCCTACACTCCACCACCTCGCTACACTCCACCACCTCGCTACACTCCACCACCTCCACCTCGCTACACTCCACCAACTCGCTACACTCCACTACCTCGCTACACTCCACCACCTCCACCTCGCTACACTCCACCGCCTCGCTACACTCCACCACATAGTTACACTCCACCACCTCGCTACACTCCACCACCTCGCAACAATCCACCACCTCGCTACATTCCACCACCTCGCTACACTCCACCACCTCGCTACACTCCACCGCCTCGCTACACTCCACCACCTCGCTACACTCCACCACCTCGCAACACTCCACCACCTCGCTACACGCCACCACCTCGCTACACTCCACCACCTCGCTACACTCCACCACCTCGCTACACTCCACCGCGTCGCTACACTCCACCGCCTCGCTGCACTCCACCGCCTCACTACACTCCACCACCTCCACCTCGCTACACTCCACCACCTCGCTACAATCCACCTCCTCGCTACACTCCACCACGTCGTTACACTCCACCACCTCGCTACAATCCACCTCCTCGCTACACTCCAGCATGTCGTTACACTCCACCACCTCGCTACACTCCACCTCGATACACTCCACCACCTCGCTACACTCCACCTCGCTACACTCCACCACCTCCACCTCGCTACACTCCACCACCTCACTGCACTCCACCTCGCTACACTCCACCACCTCCACCTCGCTACTCTCGACCACCTCGCTACACTCCACCAACTCGCTACACTCCACCTTGCTACACTCCACCTCGCTACACTCCACCACCTACACCTCGCTATACTCCACCGCCTCGCTACACTTCACCACCTCCACCTCGCTACACTCCACCACCTCCACCTCGCTACTCTCGACCACCTCGCTACACTCCACCAACTCGCTACACTCCACCTCGCTACACTCCACCTCGCTACACTCCACCACCTCCACCTCGCTACACACCACCACCTCGCTACACTTCACCTCGTCGCTACACTCTACCACCTCTCTACACTCCACCACCTCGCTACACTCCACTGCCTCGCTACACTCCACCACCTCCACCTCGATACACTCCACGACCTAGCTACACTCCACCAACTCGCTACACTCCACCACCTCGCTACACTCCGCCACCTCCACCTCGCTACACTCCACCACCTCGCTACACTTCACCTCGTCGCTGCACTCCACCACCTCCACCTCGCTACACTCCACCACCTCGCTTCACTCCACCACCTCCACCTCGCTACACTCCACCACCTTGCTACACTCCACCCCCTCGCTACGCTCCACCACCTCCACCTCGCTACACTCCACCACCTCGCTACACTCTGCCACTTCCGCCTCGCTACGCTCCACCACCTCCACCTCGCTACACTCCACCACCTCGCTACACTCTGCCACTTCCGCCTCGCTACACTCCACCACCTCCACCTCGCTACACTCCACCACCTCACTACACTCCACCTCGCTACACTCCACCACCTCCACCTCGCTACACTCCACCACCTCACTACACTCCACCACCTCGCTACACTCCACTGCCTCCCTACACTCCACCACCTCGCTACACTCCACCACCTCGCTACACTCCACCACTCGGTACACCCCACCACCTCGCTACACTCCACCGCCTCTCTACACTCCACCGCCTCGCTACACTCCACCACGTCGCTACACTCCACCACCTCGCTACACTCCACCAGCTCGCAACACTCCACCTCGCTACACTCTGCCACCTCCGCCTCGCTACACTCCACCACCTCCACCTCGCTACACACCACTGCCTCCCTACACTCCACCACCTCGCTACACTCCACCACCTCGCTACACTCCACCACCTCCACCTCGCTACACTCCACCAACTCGCTACACTCCACTACCTCGCTACACTCTACCACCTCGCTACACTCCACCACCTTGCTACACTCCACCTCGCTACACTCCACTTCGCTACACTCCACCACCTCGCTACACTCCACCACCTCGCTACACTCCACCTCGCTACACTCTGCCACCTCCGCCTCGCTACACTCCACCACCTCCACCTCGCTATACTCCACCACCTCGCTACGCACCACCTCGCTACAATCCACCTCACTACACTCCACCTCGCTACACTCCACCACCTCGCTACAATCCACCACCTCGCTACACTCCACCACCTCGCTACACTCCACCACCTCGCTACACTCCACCAACTCGCTACCCTCCACCACCTCGCTACGCTCCACCACCTCGCTACACTCCACCACCTCGCTGCACTCCACCACCTCCACGTCGCTACACTCCACCACCTCGCTACACTCCACCGCCTCGCTACACTCCACCGCCTCGCTACACTCCACCTCGCTACACTCCACCGCCTCGCTACACTCCACCAACTCACTACACTCCACCACCTCGCAACACTCCACCACCTCGCTACACTCTACCACCTCGCTACACTCTACCACCTCGCTGCACTCCACCGCCTCGCTACACTCCACCAGCTCGCAACACTCCACCTCGCTACACTCTGCCACCTCCGCCTCGCTACACTCCACCACCTCCACCTCGCTACACACCACTGCCTCCCTACACTCCACCACCTCGCTACACTCCACCACCTCGCTACACTCCACCACCTCCACCTCGCTACACTCCACCAACTCGCTACACTCCACTACCTCGCTACACTCCACCACCTCCACCTCGCTACACTCCACCGCCTCGCTACACTCCACCACATAGTTACACTCCACCACCTCGCTACACTCCACCACCTCGCAACAATCCACCACCTCGCTACATTCCACCACCTCGCTACACTCCACCACCTCGCTACACTCCACCGCCTCGCTACACTCCACCACCTCGCTACACTCCACCACCTCGCAACACTCCACCACCTCGCTACACGCCACCACCTCGCTACACTCCACCACCTCGCTACACTCCACCACCTCGCTACACTCCACCGCGTCGCTACACTCCACCACCTCGCTACACTCCACCGCCTCACTACACTCCACCACCTCCACCTCGCTACACTCCACCACCTCGCTACAATCCACCTCCTCGCTACACTCCACCACGTCGTTACACTCCACCACCTCGCTACAATCCACCTCCTCTCTACACTCCAGCATGTCGTTACACTCCACCACCTCGCTACACTCCACCTCGATACACTCCACCACCTCGCTACACTCCACCACCTCGCTACACTCCACCACCTCCACCTCGCTACACTCCACCAACTCGCTACACTCCACTACCTCGCTACACTCTACCACCTCGCTACACTCCACCACCTTGCTACACTCCACCTCGCTACACTCCACTTCGCTACACTCCACCACCTCGCTACACTCCACCACCTCGCTACACTCCACCTCGCTACACTCTGCCACCTCCGCCTCGCTACACTCCACCACCTCCACCTCGCTATACTCCACCACCTCGCTACGCACCACCTCGCTACAATCCACCTCACTACACTCCACCTCGCTACACTCCACCACCTCGCTACAATCCACCACCTCGCTACACTCCACCACCTCGCTACACTCCACCACCTCGCTACACTCCACCAACTCGCTACCCTCCACCACCTCGCTACGCTCCACCACCTCGCTACACTCCACCACCTCGCTGCACTCCACCACCTCCACGTCGCTACACTCCACCACCTCGCTACACTCCACCGCCTCGCTACACTCCACCGCCTCGCTACACTCCACCTCGCTACACTCCACCGCCTCGCTACACTCCACCAACTCACTACACTCCACCACCTCGCAACACTCCACCACCTCGCTACACTCTACCACCTCGCTACACTCTACCACCTCGCTGCACTCCACCGCCTCGCTACACTCCACCAGCTCGCAACACTCCACCTCGCTACACTCTGCCACCTCCGCCTCGCTACACTCCACCACCTCCACCTCGCTACACACCACTGCCTCCCTACACTCCACCACCTCGCTACACTCCACCACCTCGCTACACTCCACCACCTCCACCTCGCTACACTCCACCAACTCGCTACACTCCACTACCTCGCTACACTCCACCACCTCCACCTCGCTACACTCCACCGCCTCGCTACACTCCACCACATAGTTACACTCCACCACCTCGCTACACTCCACCACCTCGCAACAATCCACCACCTCGCTACATTCCACCACCTCGCTACACTCCACCACCTCGCTACACTCCACCACCTCGCTACACTCCACCACCTCGCTACACTCCAGCACCTCGCAACACTCCACCACCTCGCTACACGCCACCACCTCGCTACACTCCACCACCTCGCTACACTCCACCACCTCGCTACACTCCACCGCGTCGCTACACTCCACCGCCTCACTACACTCCACCACCTCCACCTCGCTACACTCCACCACCTCGCTACAATCCACCTCCTCGCTACACTCCACCACGTCGTTACACTCCACCACCTCGCTACAATCCACCTCCTCGCTACACTCCAGCATGTCGTTACACTCCACCACCTCGCTACACTCCACCTCGATACACTCCACCACCTCGCTACACTCCACCTCGCTACACTCCACCACCTCCACCTCGCTACACTCCACCACCTCACTGCACTCCACCTCGCTACACTCCACCACCTCCACCTCGCTACTCTCGACCACCTCGCTACACTCCACCAACTCGCTACACTCCACCTTGCTACACTCCACCTCGCTACACTCCACCACCTACACCTCGCTATACTCCACCGCCTCGCTACACTTCACCACCTCCACCTCGCTACACTCCACCACCTCCACCTCGCTACTCTCGACCACCTCGCTACACTCCACCAACTCGCTACACTCCACCTCGCTACACTCCACCTCGCTACACTCCACCACCTCCACCTCGCTACACACCACCACCTCGCTACACTTCACCTCGTCGCTACACTCTACCACCTCTCTACACTCCACCACCTCGCTACACTCCACTGCCTCGCTACACTCCACCACCTCCACCTCGATACACTCCACGACCTAGCTACACTCCACCAACTCGCTACACTCCACCACCTCGCTACACTCCGCCACCTCCACCTCGCTACACTCCACCACCTCGCTACACTTCACCTCGTCGCTGCACTCCACCACCTCCACCTCGCTACACTCCACCACCTCGCTTCACTCCACCACCTCCACCTCGCTACACTCCACCACCTTGCTACACTCCACCCCCTCGCTACGCTCCACCACCTCCACCTCGCTACACTCCACCACCTCGCTACACTCTGCCACTTCCGCCTCGCTACACTCCACCACCTCCACCTCGCTACACTCCACCACCTCACTACACTCCACCTCGCTACACTCCACCACCTTCACCTCGCTACACTCCACCACCTCACTACACTCCACCACCTCGCTACACTCCACTGCCTCCCTACACTCCACCACCTCGCTACACTCCACCACCTCGCTACACTCCACCACTCGGTACACCCCACCACCTCGCTACACTCCACCGCCTCTCTACACTCCACCGCCTCGCTACACTCCACCACGTCGCTACACTCCACCACCTCGCTACACTCCACCACCTCGCTACACTCCACCGCCTCGCTACACTCCACCACCTCGCTACACTCCACCTCACTACACTCCACCACCTCCCTACAATCCACCGCCTCGCTACACTCCACCGCCTCGCTACACTCCACCACCTCCACCTCGCTACTCTCGACCACCTCGCTACACTCCACCACCTCGCTACACTCCACCACCTCCCTGCACTCCACCGCCTCGCTACACTCTACCACCTCGCTACACTCCACTGCCTCGCTACACTCCACCACCTCGCTACACTCCACCACCTCGCTACACTCCACCACCTCGCTACACTCCACCACTCGGTACACCCCACCACCTCGCTACACTCCACCACCTCGCTACACTCCACCACCTCGCTACACTCCACCACCTCGCTACACTCCACCGCCTCGCTACACTCCACCACGTCGCTACACTCCACCACCTCGCTACACTCCACCACCTCGCTACACTCCACTGCCTCGCTACACTCCACCACCTCCACCTCGCTACTCTCGACCACCTCGCTACACTCCACCACCTCGCTACACTCCACCACATCGCTACACTCCACCACCTCCACCTCGCTACACTCCAACACCTCGCTACACTCCACCACCTCGCTACACTCCACCTCCTCGCTACACTCCACCACCTCTCTACAGTACACCACCTCGCTACACTCCACCTCCTCGCTACTCTCCACCACCTCGCTACACTCCACCACCTCGCTACACTCCACCGCCTCGCTACACTCTACCACCTCGCTACACTCCACTGCCTCGCTACACTCCACCACCTCGCTACACTCCACCGCCTCGCTACACTCTACCACCTCGCTACACTCCACCACCTCGATACACTCCACCGCCTCCCCCTCGCTACACTCCACCACCTCGCTACACTCCACCACCTCGCTACACTCCACCACCTCGCTACACTCCACCTCGCTACACTCCACTTCGCTACACTCCACCACCTCGCTACACTCCACCACCTCGCTACATTCCACCACCTCGCTACACTCCACCTCGCTACACTCTGCCACCTCCGCCTCGCTACACTCCACCACCTCCACCTCGCTACACTCCACCACCTCGCTACGCACCACCTCGCTACAATCCACCTCACTACACTTCACCTCGCTACACTCCACCACCTCGCTACAATCCACCACCTCGCTACACTCCACCACCTCGCTACACTCCACCACCTCCACGTCGCTACACTCCACCACCTCGCTACACTCCACCACC
This sequence comes from Cetorhinus maximus, assembly GCF_964194155.1. Classification (NCBI taxonomy): domain Eukaryota; kingdom Metazoa; phylum Chordata; class Chondrichthyes; order Lamniformes; family Cetorhinidae; genus Cetorhinus; species Cetorhinus maximus. The sequence continues at coordinate 4,797,901 of NC_135881.1, forward strand.
TCGCTACACTCCACCGCCTTGCTACACTCCACCTCGCTACACTCCACCGCCTCGCTACACTCCACCAACTCGCTACACTCCACCACCTCGCAACACTCCACCACCTCGCAACACTCCACCTCGCTACACTCTGCCACCTCCGCCTCGCTACACTCCACCACCTCCACCTCGCTACACTCCACCACCTCGCTACACACCACTGCCTCCCTACACTCCACCACCTCGCTACACTCCACCACCTCGCTATACTCCACCACCTCGCTACACTCCACCACCTTGCTACACTCCACCGCCTCGCTACACTACACCGCCTCGCTACACTCCACCGCCTCGCTACACTACACCACCTCGCTACACTCCACCACCTCGCTGCACTCCACCGCCTCGCTACACTCCACCAGCTCGCTACACACCACCGCCTCCCTACACTCCACCGCCTCGCTACACACCACCACCTCCACCTCGCTATACTCCGCCACTTCCCCCTCGCTACACTCCGCCACCTACACCTCGCTACACTCCACCACCTCGCTACACTCCACCTCGCTACACTCCAACACCTCGCTACTCTCCACCGCCTCGCTACACTCCACCACCTCGCTACACTCCACCTCGCTACACTCCACCTCGCTACACTCCACCACCTCGCTACACTCCACCGCCTCGCCACACTCCACCACCTCCAACTCGCTACACTCCACCAACTCGCTACACTCCGCCACTTCCGCCTCGCTACACTCCACCACCTCCACCTCGCTACACTCCACCACCTCACTACACTCCACCTCGCTACACTCCACCACCTCCACCTCGTTACTCTCGACCACCTCGCTACACTTCACCTCGTCGCTACACTCTACCACCTCTCTACACTCCACCACCTCGCTACACTCCTCCAACCCGCTACACTCCACCACCTCGCTACACTCCGCCACCTCCACCTCGCTACACTCCACCACCTCGCTACACTCCACCACCTCCACCCCGCTACACTCCACCACCTCACTACACTCCACCTCGCTACACTCCACCACCTCCACCTCGCTACACTCCACCACCTCACTACACTCCACCACCTCGCTACAGTCCACCACCTCCACCTCGCTACACTCCACCACCTCCACCTCGCTACACTCCACCACCTCACTACACTCCACCACCTCCACCTCGCTACACTCCACCACCTCGCTACACTCCACCACCTCGCTACACTCCACCACCTCCACCTCCCTACACTCCACCACCTCACTACACTCCACCTCGCTACACTCCACCACCTCGCTACACTCCACCTCACTACACTCCACCACCTCCCTACACTCCACCGCCTCGCTACACTCCACCGCCTCGCTACACTCTACCACCTCCACCTCGCTACTCTCGACCACCTCGCTACACTTCACCACCTCGCTACACTCCACCACCTCCACCTCGCTACACTCCAACACCTCGCTACACTCCACCACCTCGCTACACTCCACCACCTCCACCTCGCTACACTCCACCACCTCCACCTCGCTACACTCCAACACCTCGCTACACTCCACCACCTCGCTACACTCCAACGCCTCGCTACACTCCACCTCCTCGCTACACTCCACCACCTCTCTACACTACACCACCTCGCTACACTCCACCTCCTCGCTACACTCCACCACCTCCCTACACTCCACCACCTCGCTACACTCCACCTCCTCGCTACACTCCACCACCTCTCTACACTACACCACCTCGCTACACTCCACCTCCTCGCTACACTCCACCACCTCGCTACACTCCACCACCTCGCTACACTCTACCACCTCGCTACACTCCACTGCCTCGCTACACTCCACCACCTCTCTACACTCCACCGCCTCGCTACACTCTACCACCTCGCTACACTCCACCACCTCGCTACACTCCACCGCCTCCCCCTCGCTACACTCCACCACCTCGCTACACTCTACCACCTCGCTACACTCCACCACCTCGCTACACTCCACCTCGCTACACTCCACTTCGCTACACTCCACCACCTCGCTACACTCCACCACCTCGCTACACTCCACCACCTTGCTACACTCCACCTCGCTACACTCTGCCACGTCCGCCTCGCTACCCTCCACCACCTCCACCTCGCTATACTCCACCACCTCGCTATGCACCACCTCGCTACAATCCACCTCACTACACTCCACCTCGCTACAATCCACCACCTCGCTACACTCCACCACCTCGCTACACTCCACCACCTCGCTACACTCCACCACCTCGCTACGCTCCACCACCTCGCTACACTCCACCACCTCCACCTCGCTACTCTCGACCACCTCGCTACACTCCACCAACTCGCTACACTCCACCTCGCTACACTCCACCACCTCCACCTCGCTACACACCACCACCTCGCTACACTTCACCTCGTCGCTACACTCTACCACCTCTCTACACTCCACCACCTCGCTACACTCCACTGCCTCGCTACACTCCACCACCTTCACCTCGATACACTCCACGACCTAGCTACACTCCACCACCTCGCTACACTTCACCTCGTAGCTGCACTCCACCACCTCCACCTCGCTACACTCCACCACCTCGCTTCACTCCACCACCTCCACCTTGCTACACTCCACCACCTCGCTACACTCCACCGCCTCGCTACACTCCACCACCTCCACCTCGCTACACTCCACCACCTCGCTACACTCCACCACCTCCACCTCGCTACTCTCGACCACCTCGCTACACTCCACCAACTCGCTACACTCCACCTCGCTACACTCCACCTCGCTACACTCCACCACCTATACCTTGCTACACTCCACCGCCTCGCTACACTTCACCACCTCCACCTCGCTGCACTCCACCACCTCATTACACTCCACCTTGCTACACTCCACAACATCCCCCTCGGTACACTCCGCCACCTCGCTACACTCCACCACCTCACTACACTCCACCGCCTCGCTACACTCCACCACCTCGCTGAACTCCAGCGCGTCGCAACACTCCACCTCGCTACACTCTGCCACCTCCACCTCGCTACACTCCACCACCTCCACCTCGCTACACTCCACCACCTCGCTACACACCACCGCCTCCCTACACTCCACCGCCTCGCTACACACCACCGCCTCCCTACACTCCACCACCTCGCTACACACCACCGCCTCCCTACACTCCACCGCCTCCCTACACTCCACCACCTCGCTACACTCCACCACCTCGCTACACGCCACCTCCTCGCTACACTCCGCCTCCTCGCTACACTCCAACACCTCCACCTCGCTACACTCCACCACCTCACTACACTCCACCACCTCGTTACACTCCACCACCTCGCTACACTCCAACACCTCCACCTCGCTACACTCCACCACCTCGCTACACTCCACCACCTCCACCTCGTTACACTCCACCACCTCGCTACACTCCAACACCTCGCTACACTCCACCACCTCCACCTCGCTGCACATCACCACCTCGCTACACTCCACCACCTCGCTACACTCCACAACCTCGCTACACGCCACCTCCTCGCTACACTCCGCCACCTCGCTACACTCCACCACCTCGCTACACTCCACCGCCTCGCTACACTCCACCGCCTCGCCACACTCCACCGCCTCGCCACACTCCACCGCCTCGCTTCACTCCACCGCCTCGCTACACTCCACATCCTTGCTACACTCCACCGCCTCTCTACACTCCACCGACTCGCTACACTCCACCGCCTCGCTACACTCCACCACCTCGCTACACTCCACCTCACTACACTCCACCACCTCGCTACACTCCACCGCGTCGCTACACTCCGCCGCCTCGCTACACTCGACCTCACTACACTCCACCGCCTCGCTGCACTCCACCGCCTCGCTGCACTCCACCGCCTCTTTACACTCCACCGCCTCGCTACACTCCACCACCTCGCGACGCTCCACCACCTCGCTACACTCCACCGCCTCGCTATGCTCCACCGCCTCGCTACACTCCAGCGCCTCGCTACACTCCACCACCTCGCTACGCTCCACCGCCTCGCTACACTGCACCGCCTCGCTACACTCCACCTCGCTACATACCACCACCTCGCTACACTCCACCACCTCGCTACACTCCACCGCGTCGCTACACTCTGCCGACTCGCAACACTCCACCGCCTCGCTGCACTCCACCACCTCCACCTCGCTACGCTCCACCGCCTCGCTGCACTACTCCGCCTTGCTACACTACACCGCACTACACTCCACCGCCTCGCTACGCTCCACCGCCTCGCTACACTCCACCGCCTCGCTACACTCCACCTCGCTACGCACCATCACCTCTCTACACTCCACCGCCTCGCTACACTCCACCGCCTCGCTACACTCCACCGCTTCGCTACACTCCACCGCCTCGCTACACTCCACCACCTCGCTACACTCCACCTCGCTACACTCCACCGCCTCGCTACACTCCACCACCTCGCTACACTCCACCTTGCTACACTCCACCACCTCGCTACACTCCACCACCTCCACCTCGTTACACTCCACCACCTCGCTACACTCCACCGCCTCGCTACACTGCACCGCCTCGCTACACTCCACCACCTCGCTACACTCCACCGCCTCGCTACACTCCACCGCCTCGCTACACTCCACCGACTCGCTACACTCCACCGCCTCGCTACACTCCACCACCTCACTACACTCCACCGCCTCGCCACACTCCACCGCCTCGCCACACTCCACCGCCTCGCCACACTCCAACGCCTCGCTACACTCCACAACCTCGCTACAATCCACCACCTCGCTACACTCCACCGCCTCGCTACACTCCACCTCACTACACTCCACCACCTCGCTACACTCCACCGTGCCGCTACACTCCGCCGCCTCGCAACACTCCACCGCGTCGCTGAACTCCACCGCCTCGCTGCACTCCTCCGCCTCGCAGCGCTCCACCGCCTCGCTACGCTCCAATTCCTCGCTACACTCCACCGCCTCGCTGCACTCCACCGCCTCGCTACACTCCACCACCTCGCTACACTCCACCGCCTCGCTACACTCCACCGCCTCGCTGCACTCCACCGCCTCGCTGCACTCCACCGCCTCGCTATGCTCCACCGCCTCGCTGCACTCCACCGCCTCGCTATGCTCCACCGCCTCGCTACACTCCACCTCGCTGCACACCACCACCTCGCTACACTCCACCTCGCTGCACACCACCACCTCGCTACACTCCACCACCTCGCTGCACTCCACCTCGCTACACATCACCACCTCGCTACACTCCACCGCCTCGCTACACTCCACCGGCTCGCTATGCTCCACCGCCTCGCTACACTCCACCACCTCGCTACACTCCACCTCGCTGCACACCACCACCTCGCTGCACTCCACCTCACTACACACCACCACCTCGCTACACTCCACCGCCTCGCTACACTCCACCGCCTCGCTACACTGCACCGCCTCGCTACACTCGACCAACTCGCTACACTCCACCGCCTCGCTACACTCCACCACCTCGCTACACTCCACCGCCTCGCTACACTCCTCCGCCTCACTACACTCCACCGCCTCCCTACACTCCACCTCGTTACACACCACCACCTCGCTACACTCCACCACCTCGCTACACTCCACCGCCTCACTACACTCCACCGCCTCGCTACACTCCACCTCACTACACTCCACCGCCTCGCTGCTCTCCACCGCCTCGCTGCACTCCACCGCCTCGCTACACTCCACCGCCTCGCTACACTCCACCACTTCGCGACGCTCTACCGCCTCGCTACTCTCCACCACCTCGCTACACTCCACCTTGCTGTACACCACCACCTCGCTACACTCCACCTCGCTACACACCACCACCTCGCTACACGCCACCACATCGCTACACTCCACCTCGCTACACACCAGCACCTCGCTACACTCCACCGCCTCGCTACACTCCACCGCCTCGCTACACTGCACCGCCTCGCTACACTCGACCAACTCGCTACACTCCATCGCCTCGCTACACTCCACCGCCTCGCTACACTCCACCGCCTCGCTACACTCCACCACCTCGCTACAATCCACCTCGCTACACTCCACCACCTCGCTACACTCCACCGCCTCGCTACACTCCACCGCCTCGCTAAACTCCACCTCGCAACACTCCACCTCCTCGCTACACTCCACCGCCTCGGTACACTCCACCGCCTCGATACACTGCACCGCCTCGCTACACTCCACCGCCTCGCTACACTCCACCGCCTCGCTACACTCCACCTCGCTACACTCCACCACCTCGCTACACTCCACCTCGCCACACTCCACCGCCTCGCTACACTCCACCGCCTCGCTACACTCCTCCGCCTCGCTACACTCCACCGCCTCGCTGCACTCCACCGCCTCGCTACACTGCACCGCCTCGCTACACTCCACCACCTCGCTACAGTCCACCACCTCGCTACACTCCACCACCTCGCTCCACTCCACCACATCGCTACACTCCACCACCTCGCTACACTTCACCACCTCGCTACACTCCACCTCGCTACACTCCACCAGCTCCACCTCGCTACACTCCACCACCTCGCTACACTCCACCACCTCGCTACACTCCACTTCCTTGCTACATTCCACAGCCTCGCTACACTCCACCCCCTCGATACACTCCACCTCGCTACACCCCTCCACCTCGCTACACTCCATCCCCTCGATACACTCCACCACATCGCTACACTCCAATACCTCTCTACACTCCACCACCTCGCTACACTCCACCACCTTGCTACACTTCACCACCTCGCTACACTCAACCTCACTACACTCCACCAACGTCACCTCGCTACACTCCACCACCTCGCTACACTCCACCACCTCGCTACACTCCACTTCCTCGCTACACTCCACCTCCTCGCTCTACTCCATCACCACGCTACACTCCACCACCTCGCTACACTCCACCACCTCGCCACACTCCACCACCTCGCAACACTCCACCACCTCGCTCTACTCCATCACCTCGCTACACTCCACCACCTCGCTACACTCCACCACCTCGCTACACTTCACAACCTCGCTACACTCAACCTCGCTACACTCCACCAACTCCACCTCGCTACACTCCACCACCTCGCTACACTCCACCACCTCGCTACACTCCACTTCCTCGCTACACTCCACCTCCTCGCTCTACTCCATCACCTCGCTACACTCCACCACCTCGCTACACTCCACCCCCTCGCCACACTCCACCACCTCGCAACACTCCACCACCTCGCTCTACTCCATCAACTCGCTACACTCCACCACCTCGCTACACTCCACCACCTCGCAAAACTCCACCATGTCGCTACAATCCAGCCCCTCGATACACTCCACCCCCTCGCTACACTCCACCACCTCGCAACACTCCACCACCTTGCTACACTCCACCACCTCGCTACACTCCACCCCCTCGCTACACTCCAGCCCCTCGATACACTCCACCCCCTCGCTACACTCCAGCCCCTCGATACACTCCACCCCCTCGCTACACTCCACCACCTCGCTACACTCCACCACCTCGCTACACTCCACCTCGCTACACTCCACCTCGCTACAGTCCACCACCTCGGCAAACTCCACCGCCTCGCTACACTCCACCACCTCGCTACACTCCACCCCCTCGCTACACTCCACCTCGCTACACTCCACCCCCTCGCTACACCCCATCGCCTCGATACACTCCACCACATCGCTACACTCCACCACCTCGCTACACTCCACCACCTCGCTACACTCCACGCCCTCGCTACACTCCACTTCGCTACACTCCACCACCTCGCTACACTTCACCACCTCGCTACACTCCACCACCTCGCTACAGTCCACCCCCTCGCTACACTCCACCACCTCGCTACACTCCACCACCTCGCTACAGTTCACCACCTCGCTACACTCCACCACCTCGCTAAACTCCACCACCTCGCTACACTCCACCCCCTCGCTACACTCCACCACCTCGCTACACTCCACCACCTCGCTAAACTCCACCACCTCGCTACACTCCACCACCTCGCTACACTCCACTTCCTCGCTACACTCCACCTCGCTACATTCCACAGCCTCGCCACACTCCACCGCCTCGCTACACTCCACCACCTCGCTACACTCCACCACCTCGCTACACTCCACCACCTCCACCTCGCTACACTCCACCACCTCGCAACACTCCACCACCTCGCTACTCTCCACCACCTCACTACACTCCACCACCTCCACCGCGCTACACTCATTCACCTCGCTACACTCCACCACATCGCTACACTCCACCTCGCCACATTCCACAGCCTCACTACACTCCAGCCTCTCGAAACACCCCAACCCTCTACACACTCCACCACCTCGCTACACTCCACCACCTCGCTACACTTCACCACCTCCACCTCGCTACACTACACCACCTCTCAACACTCCACCACCTCGCTACTCTCCACCACCTCGCTACACTCCACCACCTACCTACACTCCACCACCTCGCTACACTTCAGCACCTCGCTACACTCCACCACCTCGCTACACTCCACCACCTCCACCTCGCTACACTCCACCACCTCGCTACACTCCTCCTCGCTACAATCCACCACCTCGCTACACTCAACCTCGCAACACTCCACCTCCTCTCTACACTCCAGCACCTCGCTACACTCCACCTCGCTACACTCGACCCCCTCGCTACACTCCACCACCTCGCTACACTCCACCACCTCGCTACACTCCACTTCCTCGCTACACTCCACCCCCTCGCTACACTCCACCACCTCGCTACACTCCACCACCTCGCTACACACCACCCCCTCGCTACACTCCACCACCTCGCTACACTCCACCACCTCGCTACACTACACCACCTCGCTACACTCCAACACCTCGCTACACTCCACCACCTCGCTACACTCCACCACCTCGCAACACTCCACCACCTCGCTACACTCCACCTCGCTACACTCCAGCCCCTCGATACACTCCACCACCTCGCTACACTCCACCCCCTCGCTACACTCCACCACCTCGCTACACTCCACCACCTCGCTACACATCACAGCCTCGCTACACTCCACCACTTCGCTACACTCCAGCACCTCGCTACACTCCACCACCTCGCTTCACTCCACCACCTCGCTACACTCCACCTCCTCGCTACACTCCACCTCCTCGCTACACTCCACCCCCTCGCTACACTTCACCACCTCTCTAAACTCCACCACCTCGCTACACTCAACCTTCGCTACACTCCACCCCCTCGCTACACTCCTCCTCGCTACACTCCACCACCTCGCTACACTCAACCTCGCTACACTCCACCACCTCGCTACACTCCAGCACCTCGCTCCACTCCACCACCTCTCTACACTCCACCACCTCGCTCTACTCCACCACCTCGCTACACTTCACCACCTCGCTACACTCCACCACCTCGCTACACTCCACCACTTCACTACACTCCACCACCTCGCTACACTCCACCTCGCTACAGTCCACCACTTCACTACAGTCCACGCCCTCGCTACACTCCACCTCGCCACATTCCACAGCCTCGCTACACTCCAGCCTCTCGAAACACTCCAACCCTCTATACACTCCACCACCTCGCTACACTCCACCACCTCGCTACACTCCACCACCTCCACCTCGCTACACTCCACCTCCTCGCTACACTCCACCACCTCGCTACACTCCATCACCTCGCTACACTCCACCACCTCGCTACACTCCACCACCTCGCAACACTCCACCCCCTCGCTACACTCCACCCCCTCGCTACACTCCACCACCTCGCTACACTCCACCACCTCGCTACACTCCACCACCTCGCTACACTCCACCACCTCGCTACACTCCAGCACCTCGCTACACTCCACCCCCTCGCTACACTTCACCACCTCGCTAAACTCCACCACCTCGCTACACTCAACCTCGCTACACTCCACCCCCTCGCTACACTTCACCACCTCGCTAAACTCCACCATCTCGCTACACTCAACCTCGCTACACTCCACCACCTCGCTACACTCCACCACCTCGCTACACTTCACCACCTCACTACACTCCACCACCTCGCTACACTCCAGCACCTCGCTACATTCCAATGCCTCGCTACACTCCACCACCTCGCTACACTCCACTACCTCGCAACACTCCACCACCTCGCTCTACTCCACCACCTCGCTACACTCCACCACCTCGCTACACTCCACCACCTCGCTACACTCCAGCACCTCGCTACACTCCACCACCTCGCTACACTCCACCACTTCACTACACTCCACCACCTCGCTACACTCCAACACCTCGCTACACTCCACCCCCTCGCTACACTCCACCACCTCGCTATAGTCCACCACCTTACTATAGTCCACGCCCTCGCTACACTCCACCACCTCGCTACACTCCACCACCTCGCTACACTTCACCACCTCGCTACACTCCACCACCTCGCTACACTCCACCACCTCGCTACACTCCACCACCTCGCTACACTTCACCACCTCGCTACACTCCACCTCGCTACGCTCCACCAGCTGCACCTCGCTACACTCCACCACCTCGCTACACTCCACCACCTCGCTACACTCCACCACCTCCACCTCGCTACACTCCACCACCTCACTACACTCCACCACCTCGCTACACTCCACCACCTCGCAACACTCCACCACCTCGCTACACTCCAACACCTCGCTACACTCCACCACCTCGCTACACTCCACCACCTACCTACACTCCACCACCTAGCTACACTCCAGCACCTCGCTACACTCCACCACCTCGCTACACTCCACCACCTCCCTACACTCCACCCCCTCGCTACACTCAACCTCGCAACACTCCACCCCCTCGCTACACTCCACCACCTCGCTACACTCCACCTCCTCTCTACACTCCACCACCTCGCTACACTCTACCTCGCTCCACTCGACCCCCTCGCTACACTCCACCACCTCGCTCCACTCCACCACCTCGCTACACTCCACCACCTCGCAACACTCCACCACCTAGCTACACTCCACCACCTCGCAACACTCCACCACCTCGCTACACTCCACCTCCTCTCTACACTCCTCCACCTCGCTACACTCCACCTCGCTACACTCGACCCCCTCGCTACACTCCACCACCTCGCTACACTCCACCACCTCGCTACACTCCACCGCCTCGCTACACTCCACCACCTCTCTACACTCCACCTCGCTACACTCCAGCCCCTCGATACACTCCACCACCTCGCTACACTCCACCCCCTCGCTACACTCCACCACCTCGCTACACTCCACCGTCTCGCTACACTCCACCCCCTCGCTACACTCCACCACGTCGCTACACTCCACCTCGCTACACTCCAGCCCTTCGATACACTCCACCACCTCGCTACGCTACCAGCCCCTCGATACACTCCACCACCTCGCTACACTCCAGCCCCTCGCTACACTCCACCACCTCGCTACACTCTACCACCTCGCTACACTCCACCTCCTCGCTACACTCCACCACCTCGCTACACTCCATCACCTCGCTACACTCCAGCCCCTCGCTACACTCCACCACCTCGCAACACTCCACCCCCTCGCTACACTCGACCACCTTGCAACACTCCACCACCTCGCTACACTCCACCTCGCTACTCTCCACCCCCTGGCTACACTCCACCACCTCTATACACTCCACCTAGCTACACTCCACCCCCTCTCTACACTCCACCTCCTCGCTACACTCCACCACCTCGCTACACTCCACCACCTCGCTACACTCCACCACCTCTCTACACTTCACCACCTCGCTACACTTCACCACCTCGCTACACTACACCACCTCGCTACACTCCAGCACCTCGCTACACTCCACCCCATCGCTACAATTCACCACCTCGCTAAACTCCACCACCTCGCTGCACTCAACCTCGCTACACTCCATCCCCACGCTACACTCCTCCTCTCTACACTCCACCATCTCGCTACACTCAACCTCGCTACACTCCACCACCTCGCTACACTCCACCACCTCGCTACACTCCACCACCTCGCTACACTCCACCATCTCCACCTCGCAACACTCCAACACCTCCACCTCGCTACATTCCACCACCTCGCTACATTCCACAGCCTCGCTACACTCCACCACCTCGCTACACTCCACCACCTCGCAACACTCCACCACCTCGCTCTACTCCACCACCTCGCTACACTCAACCTCGCAACACTCCACCCGCTCGCTACACTCCACCACCTCGCTACACTCCACCTCCTCTCTGCACTCCACCACCTCGCTACACTCCACCACCTCGCAACATTCCACAGCCTCGCTACACTCCACCACCTCGCTACACTCCACCACCTCGCAACACTCCACCACCTCGCTCTACTCCACCACCTCGCTACACTCAACCTCGCAACACTCCACCCCCTCGCTACACTCCACCACCTCGCTACACTCCACCTCCTCTCTACACTCCACCACCTCGCTACACTCAACCTCGCTACACTCCACCCCCACGCTACACTCCTCCTCGCTACACTCCACCATCTCGCAACACTCAACCTCGCTACACTCCACCACCTCGCTACACTTCACCACCTCGCTACACTCCAGCACCTCGCTACACTCCACCACCTCGCTACACTCCACCACCTCGCTACATTCCACAGCCTCGCTACACTCCACCACCTCGCAACACTCCACCACCTCGCTACACTCAACCTCGCAACACTCCACCCCCTCGCTACACTCCACCACCTCGCTACACTCCACCTCCTCTCTACACTCCACCACCTCGCTACACTCCACCTCGCTACACTCGACCCCCTCGCTACACTCCACCACCTCGCTACACTCCACCACCTCGCAACACTCCACCACCTCGCAGCACTCCACCACCTAGCTACACTCCACCACCTCGCAACACTCCACCACCTCGCTACACTCCACCTCCTCTCTACACTCCACCACCTCGCTACACTCCACCTCTCTACACTCGACCCCCTCGCTACACTCCACCACCTCGCTACACTCCACCACCTCGCTACACTTCACCACCTCGCTACACTCCACCGCCTCGCTACACTCCACCACCTCGCTACACTCCACCACCTCCTCCTCGCTACACTCCACCACCTCGCTACACTCCACCACCTCGCTACACTCCACCCCCTCCACCTCGCTACACTCCAACCACCTCGCTGCACTCCACCTCCTCCACCTCGCTGCACTCCACTTCCTCGCTGCACTCCACCACCTCCACCTCGCTACACTCCACCACCTCGCTACACTCCACCACCTCCACCTCGCTACACTCCACCGCCTCGCTACACTCCACCCCCTCGCTACACTCCACCCCCCCGCTACGCTCCACCACCTCCACCTCGCTACACTCCACCACCTCCCTACACTCCACCACCTCTGTACACTCCACCACCTCGCTACACTCCACCACCTCTCTACACTCCACCGCCTCGCTACACTCCACCACCTCCAGCTGGCTGCACTCCACCTCGCTACACTCCACCACCTAGCTACACTCCACCACCTCGCTACACTCCACCACCTCGCTACACTCCACCACCTAGCGACACTTCACCTCGCTACACTCCACCACCTCCCTACACTCCCCCCCCTCGCTACACTCCACCGCCTCGCTACACTCCACCACCTCCGTCCACTCCACCCCCTCGCGACACTCCACCTCGCTACACTCCACCACCTCCCTACACTCCACCCCCTCGCTGCACTCCACCACCTCCGTACACTCCACCACCTCGCTACACTCCACCACCTCCCTACACTCCACCCCCTCGCTACACTCCACCACCTCGCTACACTCCACCACCTCCCTACACTCCACCCCCTCGCTACACTCCACCACCTCGCTACACTGCACCACCTCCCTACACTCCACTCCCTCGCTACACTCCACCACCTCGCGACACTCTTCCACCTCCCTACACTCCACCCCCTCGCTACTCTCCACCTCCTCCCTACACTCCACCACCTCCACCTCTCTACACTCCATCTCCTCGCTACACTCCTCCACCTCGCTACACTCCACCGTCTCGCTACACTCCACCACCTCGCTACATTCAACCACCTCGCTACACTCCACCACCTCGCTACACTCCACCTCGCTACACTCCACCACCTCCACCTCGCTACACTTCATCACCTCCACCTCGCTACACTCCACCACCTCGTTACACTCCACCACCTCCACCTCGCTACACTCCACCACCTCGCTACACTCCACCACCTCCACCTTGCTACACTCCACCACCTCGCTGCACTCCACCATCTCCACCTTCGCAACACTCCATCACCTCCACCTCGCTACACTCCAACGCCTCGCTACACTCGACCGCCTCGCTACACTCCACCACATCCACCTCGCTACACTCCACCGCCTCGCTACACTCCACCACCTCGCTACACTCCACCGCCTCGCTACACTCCACCACCTCGCTACACTCCACCGCCTCGCTACACTCCACCACCTCGCTCCACTCCAGCACCTCCACAACGCTACACTCCACCACCTCCACCTCTCTACACTCCACCACCTCCACCTCGCTACACTTCACCACCTCCACCTCGCTACACTCCAACACCTCGCTACACTCCACCACCTCGCTACACTCCAACACCTCGCTGCACTCCACCACCTCCACCTCGCTACACTCCACCACCTCGCTACACTCCACTCCCTCGCTACACTCCACCCCCTCGCTACACTCCACCTCCTCGCTACAGTCCACCTCGCTACACTCCACCCCCTCGCTACACTCCACCTCCTCGCTACACTCCACCACCTCTCTACACTCCACCACCTCCACCTCGCTACACTTCACCGCCTCCACCTCGCTTTACTCCAACACCTCGCTACACTCCACCACCTCGCTACACTCCACCACCTCCACCTCGCTACACTCCACCACCTCGCTACACTCCACTACCTCGCTACACTCCACCCCCTCGCTACACTCCACCTCCTCGCTACAGTCCACCTCACTACACTCCTCCACGTCGCTACACTCCACCACCTCGCTACACTCCACCACCTCCACCTCGCTACACTCCACCACCTCGCTACACTCCACCACCTCCACCTCGCTACTCTCCACCACCTCCACCTCATGACACTTCACCACCTCCACCTCGCTACACTCCACCACCTCCACCTCATGACACTTCACCACCTCCACCTCGCTACACTCCATCACCTCGCTACACTCCACCACCTCCCCCTCGCTACTCTCCACCACCTCCACCTCATGACACTTCACCACCTCCACCTCGCAACACTCCATCACCTCGCTACACTCCACCACCTCGCTACACTCCACCACCTCCACCTCATGACACTTCACCACCTCCACCTCGCTACACTCCATCACCTCGCTACACTCCACCACCTCGCTACACTCCACCGCCTCACTACACTCCACCATCTCCACCTCGCAACACTCCATCACCTCCACCTCGCTACACTCCAACGCCTCGCTACACTCCACCGCCTCGCTACACTCCACCACCTCCACCTCGCTACACTCCACCGCCTCGCTACACTCCAACAACTCGCTACACTCCACCACCTCGCTACACTCCACCGAATCGCAACACTCCATCACCTCCACCTCGCTACACTCCAACGCCTCGCTACACTCCACTGCCTCGCTACACTCCACCACCTCCACTTTGCTACACTCCACCGCCTCGCAACACTCCAACAACTCGCTACACTACACCACCTCGCTACACTCCACCACCTCGCTACACTACACCACCTCGCTACACTCCACCACCTCGCTACACTCCACCCCCTCGCTACACTCCATCACCTCGCTACACTCCACCACCTCGCTTCACTCCACCCCCTCGATACACTCCACCCCCTCGCTACACTCCACCACCTCTCTACACTCCACCTCGCTACACTCCACCACCTCGCTACACTCTACCACCTCTCTACACTCCACCTCGCTACACTCCACCTCGCTACACTCCACCCCCTCGCTACACTCCACCACCTCGCTACACTCCAGCCCCTCGATACTCTCAAACTCTCGCTACACTCCAGCACCTCGCTACACTCCACCACCCCCACCTCGCTACACTCCACCACCTCGCTACACTCCACCACCTCCACCTCGCTACACTCCACCACCTCCACCTCGCGACACTTCACCACCTCCACCTCGCTACACTCCACCACCTCGCTACACTCCATCACCTCGCTACACTCCACCACCTCGCTACACTCCACCAGCTCGCTACACTCCACCATCTCCACCTCGCAACACTCCATCACCTCCACCTCGCTACACTCCAACGCCTCGCTACACTCCACCGCCTCGCTACACTCCACCACCTCCACCTCGCTACACTCCACCGCCTCGCTACACTCCAACAACTCGCTACACTCCACCACCTCGCTGCACTCCACCACCTCGCAACACTCCATCACCTCCACCTCGCTACACTCCAACGCCTCATTACGCTCCACCTACTCGCTACACTCTACCACCTCCACCTCGCTACACTCCACCGCCTCGCAACACTCCAACAACTCGCTACACTACACCACCTCGCTACACTCCACCACCTCGCTACACTCCACCACCTCGCTACACTCCACCACATCGCTACACTCCACCACCTCGCTACACTCCACCCCCTCGCTACACTCCACCACCTCGCTACACTCCACCTCGCTACACTCCACCACCTGGCTACACTCCACCCCCTCGCTGCACTCCACCACCTCGCTACACTCCACCACCACGCTACACTCCAACACCTCGCTACACTCCACCACCTCGCTACACTCCACCACCTCGCTACCCTCCACCCCCTCGCTGCACTCCACCACCTCGCTACACTCCACCACCTCGCTACACTCCACCACCTCGCTACACTCCACCACCTCGCTACACTCCACCACCTCGCTACATTCCACTTCCTCGCTACACTCCACCACCTCGCTATATTCCACCACCTCGCTACACTCCACCACCTCGTTACACTCCACCTCGCTACACTCGACCCCCTCGCTACACTCCACCACCTCGCTACACTCCACCAATTCGCTACACTCCACACCCTCGCTCCACTCCACAACCTCGCTACACTCCACCACCTCGGTACACTCCACCCCCTCGCTACACTCCACCACCTCGCTACACTCCACCACCTCGGTACACTCCACCCCCTCGCTACACTCCATCTCCTCGCTACACTCCACCAATTCGCTACACTCCACCCCCTCGCTTCACTCCACCACCTCGCTACACTCCACCCCCTCGCTACACTCCACCACCTAGCAACACTCCACCACCTCGCTACACTCCACCCCCTCGCTACACTCCACCACCTCACTACACTCCACCACCTCGCTACACTCCACCAGCTCCACCTCGCTACACTCCACCACCTCGCTACACTCCACCACCTCGCTACACTCCACCGCCTCGCTACACTCCACCACCTCGCTACACTCCACCACCTGGCTACACGCCACCCCCTCGCTGCACTCCACCACATCGCTACACTCCACCACCACGCTACACTCCACCACCTCGCTACACTCCACCACCTCGCTACACTCCACCACCTCGCTACACTCCACCCCCTCGCTGCACTCCACCACCTCACTACACTCCACCACCTCGCTACAATCCACCACCTCCTCCTCGCTACACTCCACCACCTCGCTACACTTCACCCCCTCGCTACACTCCACTTCCTCGCTACACTCCATCCCCTCGCTACACTCCACCACCTCGCTACACTCCACGACCTCCACCTCGCTACACTCCACCACCTCGCTACACTCCACCACCTCCCTACACTCCACCACCTCGCTACACTCCACCACCTCCCTACACTCCAACCCCTCGCTACACTCCACCACCTCGCTACACTCCACCACCTCCTCCTCGCTACACTCCACCACCTCGTTACACTCCAACACCTCGCTACACTCCACCATCGCCACCTCGCTACACTCCACTTCCTCGCTACACTCCACCACCTCCACCTCGCTACACTCCACCACCTCGCTACACTCCACCACCTACACCTCGCTACACTCCACCACCTCGCTACACTCCACCACCTCCTCCTCGCTACACTCCACCACCTCGCTACACTCCACCCCCTCGCTACACTCCACCCCCTCGCTACGCTCCACCACCTCCACCTCGCTACACTCCACCACCTCTCTACACTCCACCACCTCCCTACACTCCACCACCTTGCTACACTCCACCACCTCCTCCTCACTACACTCCACCAACTCGCTACACTCCACCACCTCCACCTCGCTACACTCCACCACCTCTCTACACTCCACCACCTCGCTACACTCCACCACCTCTCTACACTCCACTTCCTCGCTACACTCCACCTCCACCTCCTCACTACACTCCACCAACTCGCTACACTCCACCACCTCCACCTCGCAACACTCCACCACCTCTCTACACTCCACTTCCTCGCTACACTCCACCTCCTCCTCCTCACTACACTCCACCAACTCACTACACTCCACCACCTCCACCTCGCAACACTCCACCACCTCGCTACACTCCACCACCTCGCTACACTCCACCACCTTGCTACACTCCACCACCTCCAGCTCGCTACACTCCACCACCTCGCTACACTCCACCAACTCTCTACACTCCACCGCCTCGCTACACTCCACCAGCTCGCAACACTCTACCACCTCGCTCCACTCCACCACCTCGCTACACTCCTCCCCCTCGCTACACTCCACCACCTCGCGACACTCCACCACCTCGCTACACTCCACCACCTCCAACTCGCTACACTCCACCACCTCCCTTCACTCCACCCCCTCGCTACACTCCACCACCTCCAACTCGCTACACTCCACCACCTCCCTTCACTCCACCCCCTCGCTACACTCCACCACCTCCAACTCGCTACACTCCACCACCTCGCTACACTCCACCACCTCGCTACACTCCATCACCTCCAACTCGCTACACTCCACCACCTCCCTGCACTCCACCCCCTCGCTACACTCCACCACCACCCTACACTCCACCACCTCCACCTCTCTACACTCCATCTCCTCGCTACACTCCACCACCTCGCTACACTCCACCACCTCCTCCTCACTACACTCCACCAACTCGCTACACTGCACCACCTCCACCTCGCTACACTCCACCACCTCGCTACACTCCACCCCCTTGCTACACTCCACCACCTCGCTACACTCCACCACCTCGCTACACTCGACCACCTCCCTACACTCCTCCCCCTCGCTACACTCCACCACCTCGCGACACTCCACCACCTCGCTACACTCCACCACCTCCAACTCGCTACACTCCACCACCTCCCTTCACTCCACCCCCTCGCTACACTCCACCACCTCCAACTCGCTACACTCCACCACCTCGCTACACTCCACCACCTCGCTACACTCCATCACCTCCAACTCGCTGCACTCCACCACCTCCCTTCACTCCACCCCCTCGCTACACTCCACCACCACCCTACACTCCACCACCTCCACCTCTCTACACTCCATCTCCTCGCTACACTCCACCACCTCGCTACACTACACCGCCTCGCTCCACTCCACCACCTCGCTACACCAAACCACCTCCACCTCGCTACACTCCACCACCTCGCTACACTCCTCCACCTCGCCACACTCCACCTAGCTACACTCCACCACCTCGCTACACTCCTCCACCTCGCTACACTCCACCACCTCGCTACACTCCACCACCTCCACCTCGCTACACTCCACCACCTCGCTACACTCCTCCACCTCGCCACACTCCACCTCGCTACACTCCACCATCTCGCTACACTCCACCTCCACGCTACACTCCACCACCTCCACTTCGCTACACTCCACCACCTCCACCTCGCTACACTCCACCACCTCCACCTCGCTACACTCCGCCGCCTCGCTACACTCCACCGCCTCGCTACACTCCACCGCCTCGCTACACTCCACCACCTGCACCTCGCTACACTCCACCACCTCGCTACACTCCACCACCTCCACCTCGCTACACTCCACCTCGCTACACTCCACCAGCTCGCTAAACTCCACCTCCACGCTACACTCCACCACCTCCACCTCGCTACACTCCACCACCTCCACCTCGCTACACTTCACCTCGCTACACTCCCCCACCTCCACCTCGCTACACTCCGCCGCCTCGCTACATTCCACCGCCTCGCTACACTCCACCACCTCGCTACAGTCCACCACCTGCACCTCGCTACACTCCACCACCTCGCTACAGTCCACCACCTCCACCTCGCTACACTCCACCTCGTTACACTCCACCACCTCGCTACAGTCCACCACCTCCACCTCGCTACACTCCACCTCGCTACACTCCAACACCTCCCTACACTCCACCCCCTCGCTACACTCCACCACCTCGCTACACTCCACCACCTCCCTACACTCCACCCCCTCGCTACACTCCACCACCTCGCTACACTCCACCACCTCCCTACACTCCACCCCCTCGCTACACTCCACCATCTCGCGACACTCCACCACCTCCCTACACTCCACCCCCTCGCTACACTCCACCTCCTCCCTACACTCCACCATCTCCACCTCTCTACACTCCATCTCCTCGCTACACTCCACCACCTCGCTACACTCCACCACCTCGCTACACTCCACCGCCTCGCTATACTCCACCAACTCCACCTCGCTACACTCCACCACATCGCTACAGTCCACCACCACCAACTCGCTACACTCCACCCCCTCGTTATACTCCACCACCTCGCTACACTCCACCACCTCCACCTCGCTACACTCCACCACCTCGCTACACTCCACCACCTCCACCTCGCTACACTCCACCACCTCCCTGCACTCCACCACCTCCTCCTCGCTACACTCCACCACCTCGCTACACTCCATCCCCTCGCTACACTCCACCCCCTCGCTACACTCCACCACCTCCACCTCGCTACACTCCACCAGATCACTACAATCCACCACCTTGCTACACTCCACCACCTCCTCCTCACTACACTCCACCAACTCGCTACACTGCACCACCTCCACCTCGCTACACTCCACCACCTCGCTACACTCCACCACCTTGCTACACTCCACCACCTCGCTACACTCCACCCCCTTGCTACACTCCACCACCTCGCTACACTACACCACCTCGCTACACTCCACCTCGCTACACTACACCGCCTCGCTACACTCCACCACCTCGCTACACTCCACCACCTCCAGCTCGCTGCACTCCACCTCGCTACACTCCACCACCTAGCTACACTCCACCACCTCGCTACACTCCTCCACCTCGCTACACTCCACCACATCGCGACACTCCACCCCCTCGCTACACTCCACCACCTCGCTACACTCCACCCCCTCGCTACACTCCACCCCCTCGCTACACTCCACCACCTCGCTACACTCCACCCCCTCGCTACACTCCACCACCTCCCTACACTCCACCACCTCCAGCTCGCTGCACTCCACCTCGCTACACTCCACCACCTCCCTACACTCCACCCCCTCGCTACACTCCACCGCCTCGCTACACTCCACCACCTCCCTACACTCCACCACCTCCACCTCGCTTCACTCCACCTCGCTACACTCCACCACCTAGCTACACTGCACTACCTCGCTACACTCCAGCACCTCGCGACACTCCACCTCGCTACACTCCACCACCTCCCTACACTCCACCCCCTCGCTACACTCCACCACCTCGCTACACTCGACCACCTCCCTACACTCCTCCCCCTCGCTACACTCCACCACCTCGCGACACTCCACCACCTCGCTACACTCCACCACCTCCAACTCGCTACACTCTACCACCTCCCTTCACTCCACTCCCTCGCTACACTCCACCACCTCCAACTCGCTACACTCCACCACCTCCCTTCACTCCACCCCCTCGCTACACTCCACCACCTCCAACTCGCTACACTCCACCACCTCGCTACACTCCACCCCCTCGCTACACTCCACCCCCTCGCTACGCTCCACCACCTCCACCTCGCTACACTCCACCACCTCTCTACACTCCACCACCTCCCTACACTCCACCACCTTGCTACACTCCACCACCTCCTCCTCACTACACTCCACCAACTCGCTACACTCCACCACCTCCACCTCGCTACACTCCACCACCTCTCTACACTCCACCACCTCGCTACACTCCACCACCTCTCTACACTCCACTTCCTCGCTACACTCCACCTCCACCTCCTCACTACACTCCACCAACTCGCTACACTCCACCACCTCCACCTCGCAACACTCCACCACCTCTCTACACTCCACTTCCTCGCTACACTCCACCTCCTCCTCCTCACTACACTCCACCAACTCACTACACTCCACCACCTCCACCTCGCAACACTCCACCACCTCGCTACACTCCACCACCTCGCTACACTCCACCACCTTGCTACACTCCACCACCTCCAGCTCGCTACACTCCACCACCTCGCTACACTCCACCAACTCTCTACACTCCACCGCCTCGCTACACTCCACCAGCTCGCAACACTCTACCACCTCGCTCCACTCCACCACCTCGCTACACTCCTCCCCCTCGCTACACTCCACCACCTCGCGACACTCCACCACCTCGCTACACTCCACCACCTCCAACTCGCTACACTCCACCACCTCCCTTCACTCCACCCCCTCGCTACACTCCACCACCTCCAACTCGCTACACTCCACCACCTCCCTTCACTCCACCCCCTCGCTACACTCCACCACCTCCAACTCGCTACACTCCACCACCTCGCTACACTCCACCACCTCGCTACACTCCATCACCTCCAACTCGCTACACTCCACCACCTCCCTGCACTCCACCCCCTCGCTACACTCCACCACCACCCTACACTCCACCACCTCCACCTCTCTACACTCCATCTCCTCGCTACACTCCACCACCTCGCTACACTCCACCACCTCCTCCTCACTACACTCCACCAACTCGCTACACTGCACCACCTCCACCTCGCTACACTCCACCACCTCGCTACACTCCACCCCCTTGCTACACTCCACCACCTCGCTACACTCCACCACCTCGCTACACTCGACCACCTCCCTACACTCCTCCCCCTCGCTACACTCCACCACCTCGCGACACTCCACCACCTCGCTACACTCCACCACCTCCAACTCGCTACACTCCACCACCTCCCTTCACTCCACCCCCTCGCTACACTCCACCACCTCCAACTCGCTACACTCCACCACCTCGCTACACTCCACCACCTCGCTACACTCCATCACCTCCAACTCGCTGCACTCCACCACCTCCCTTCACTCCACCCCCTCGCTACACTCCACCACCACCCTACACTCCACCACCTCCACCTCTCTACACTCCATCTCCTCGCTACACTCCACCACCTCGCTACACTACACCGCCTCGCTCCACTCCACCACCTCGCTACACCAAACCACCTCCACCTCGCTACACTCCACCACCTCGCTACACTCCTCCACCTCGCCACACTCCACCTAGCTACACTCCACCACCTCGCTACACTCCTCCACCTCGCTACACTCCACCACCTCGCTACACTCCACCACCTCCACCTCGCTACACTCCACCACCTCGCTACACTCCTCCACCTCGCCACACTCCACCTCGCTACACTCCACCATCTCGCTACACTCCACCTCCACGCTACACTCCACCACCTCCACTTCGCTACACTCCACCACCTCCACCTCGCTACACTCCACCACCTCCACCTCGCTACACTCCGCCGCCTCGCTACACTCCACCGCCTCGCTACACTCCACCGCCTCGCTACACTCCACCACCTGCACCTCGCTACACTCCACCACCTCGCTACACTCCACCACCTCCACCTCGCTACACTCCACCTCGCTACACTCCACCAGCTCGCTAAACTCCACCTCCACGCTACACTCCACCACCTCCACCTCGCTACACTCCACCACCTCCACCTCGCTACACTTCACCTCGCTACACTCCCCCACCTCCACCTCGCTACACTCCGCCGCCTCGCTACATTCCACCGCCTCGCTACACTCCACCACCTCGCTACAGTCCACCACCTGCACCTCGCTACACTCCACCACCTCGCTACAGTCCACCACCTCCACCTCGCTACACTCCACCTCGTTACACTCCACCACCTCGCTACAGTCCACCACCTCCACCTCGCTACACTCCACCTCGCTACACTCCAACACCTCCCTACACTCCACCCCCTCGCTACACTCCACCACCTCGCTACACTCCACCACCTCCCTACACTCCACCCCCTCGCTACACTCCACCACCTCGCTACACTCCACCACCTCCCTACACTCCACCCCCTCGCTACACTCCACCATCTCGCGACACTCCACCACCTCCCTACACTCCACCCCCTCGCTACACTCCACCTCCTCCCTACACTCCACCATCTCCACCTCTCTACACTCCATCTCCTCGCTACACTCCACCACCTCGCTACACTCCACCACCTCGCTACACTCCACCGCCTCGCTATACTCCACCAACTCCACCTCGCTACACTCCACCACATCGCTACAGTCCACCACCACCAACTCGCTACACTCCACCCCCTCGTTATACTCCACCACCTCGCTACACTCCACCACCTCCACCTCGCTACACTCCACCACCTCGCTACACTCCACCACCTCCACCTCGCTACACTCCACCACCTCCCTGCACTCCACCACCTCCTCCTCGCTACACTCCACCACCTCGCTACACTCCATCCCCTCGCTACACTCCACCCCCTCGCTACACTCCACCACCTCCACCTCGCTACACTCCACCAGATCACTACAATCCACCACCTTGCTACACTCCACCACCTCCTCCTCACTACACTCCACCAACTCGCTACACTGCACCACCTCCACCTCGCTACACTCCACCACCTCGCTACACTCCACCACCTTGCTACACTCCACCACCTCGCTACACTCCACCCCCTTGCTACACTCCACCACCTCGCTACACTACACCACCTCGCTACACTCCACCTCGCTACACTACACCGCCTCGCTACACTCCACCACCTCGCTACACTCCACCACCTCCAGCTCGCTGCACTCCACCTCGCTACACTCCACCACCTAGCTACACTCCACCACCTCGCTACACTCCTCCACCTCGCTACACTCCACCACATCGCGACACTCCACCCCCTCGCTACACTCCACCACCTCGCTACACTCCACCCCCTCGCTACACTCCACCCCCTCGCTACACTCCACCACCTCGCTACACTCCACCCCCTCGCTACACTCCACCACCTCCCTACACTCCACCACCTCCAGCTCGCTGCACTCCACCTCGCTACACTCCACCACCTCCCTACACTCCACCCCCTCGCTACACTCCACCGCCTCGCTACACTCCACCACCTCCCTACACTCCACCACCTCCACCTCGCTTCACTCCACCTCGCTACACTCCACCACCTAGCTACACTGCACTACCTCGCTACACTCCAGCACCTCGCGACACTCCACCTCGCTACACTCCACCACCTCCCTACACTCCACCCCCTCGCTACACTCCACCACCTCGCTACACTCGACCACCTCCCTACACTCCTCCCCCTCGCTACACTCCACCACCTCGCGACACTCCACCACCTCGCTACACTCCACCACCTCCAACTCGCTACACTCTACCACCTCCCTTCACTCCACTCCCTCGCTACACTCCACCACCTCCAACTCGCTACACTCCACCACCTCCCTTCACTCCACCCCCTCGCTACACTCCACCACCTCCAACTCGCTACACTCCACCACCTCGCTACACTCCACCCCCTCGCTACACTCCACCCCCTCGCTACGCTCCACCACCTCCACCTCGCTACACTCCACCACCTCTCTACACTCCACCACCTCCCTACACTCCACCACCTTGCTACACTCCACCACCTCCTCCTCACTACACTCCACCAACTCGCTACACTCCACCACCTCCACCTCGCTACACTCCACCACCTCTCTACACTCCACCACCTCGCTACACTCCACCACCTCTCTACACTCCACTTCCTCGCTACACTCCACCTCCACCTCCTCACTACACTCCACCAACTCGCTACACTCCACCACCTCCACCTCGCAACACTCCACCACCTCTCTACACTCCACTTCCTCGCTACACTCCACCTCCTCCTCCTCACTACACTCCACCAACTCACTACACTCCACCACCTCCACCTCGCAACACTCCACCACCTCGCTACACTCCACCACCTCGCTACACTCCACCACCTTGCTACACTCCACCACCTCCAGCTCGCTACACTCCACCACCTCGCTACACTCCACCAACTCTCTACACTCCACCGCCTCGCTACACTCCACCAGCTCGCAACACTCTACCACCTCGCTCCACTCCACCACCTCGCTACACTCCTCCCCCTCGCTACACTCCACCACCTCGCGACACTCCACCACCTCGCTACACTCCACCACCTCCAACTCGCTACACTCCACCACCTCCCTTCACTCCACCCCCTCGCTACACTCCACCACCTCCAACTCGCTACACTCCACCACCTCCCTTCACTCCACCCCCTCGCTACACTCCACCACCTCCAACTCGCTACACTCCATCCCCTCGCTACACTCCACCCCCTCGCTACACTCCACCACCTCCACCTCGCTACACTCCACCACATCACTACAATCCACCACCTTGCTACACTCCACCACCTCCTCCTCACTACACTCCACCAACTCGCTACACTGCACCACCTCCACCTCGCTACACTCCACCACCTCGCTACACTCCACCCCCTTGCTACACTCCACCACCTCGCTACACTCCACCACCTCGCTATACTCGACCACCTCCCTACACTCCTCCCCCTCGCTACACTCCACCACCTCGCTACACTCCACCACCTCGCTACACTCCACCACCTCCAGCTCGCTGCACTCCACCTCGTTACACTCCACCACCTAGCTACACTCCACCACCTCGCTACACTCCTCCACCTCGCTACACTCCACCACATCGCGACACTCCACCCCCTCGCTACACTCCACCACCTCGCTACACTCCACCCCCTCGCAACACTCCACCGCCTCGCTACACTCCACCACCTCCACCTCACTACACTCCACCACCTCGCTACACTCCACCACCTCCACCTCGATACACTCCACCACCTCCAACTCGCTACACTCCACCACCTCCACCTCGCTACACTCCACCACCTCCACCTCACTACACTTCACCACCTCCACCTCGCTACACTCCACCACCTCGCTACACTCCACCACCTCGCTACACTCCACCACCTCCACCTCGCTACACTCCAACTCGCTACACTCCACCAGGTCGCTATACTCCACCTCCACGCTACACTCCACCACCTCCACCTCTCTACACTCCACCACCTCCACCTCGCTACACTTCACCTCGCTACACTCCCCCACCTCCACCTCGCTACACTCCGCCGCCTCGCTACACTCCACCGCCTCGCTACACTCCACCACCTCGCTACACTCCATCACCTGCACCTCGCTACATTCCACCACCTAGCTACAGTCCACCACCTCCACCTCGCTACACTCCACCTTGCTACACTCCACCACCTCGCTACAATCCACCACCTCCACCTTGCTACACTCCACCACCTCGCTACACTCCACCACCTGCACCTCGCTACACTCCACCACCTCCACCTCACTACACTCCACCGCCTCGCTACACTCCACCACCTCCACCTCGCTACACTCCATCGCCTCGCAACACTCCACCACCTCGCAACACTCCACCACCTCGCTACACTCCACCACCTCCACCTCGATACACTCCACCACCTCCAACTCGCTACACTCCAGCACCTCCACCTCGCTACACTCCACCTCGCTACTCTCCACCACCTTGCTACACTCCACCACCACCACCTCGCAACACTCCACCACCTCGCTACACTCCACCACCTCGCTACACTCCACCACTTCGCTACACTCCACCACCTCGCTACACTCCACCACTTCGCTACACTCCACATCCTCGCGACACTCCATCACCTCGCTACACTCCACCACCTCGCTACACTCCACCACCTCCACCTCTCTACACTCCACCTCGCTACACTCCACCACCTCGCTACTCTCCACCACCTCGCTACACTCCACCTCGCTACACTCCACCACCTCCACCTCGCTACACTTCACCTCGCTTCACTCCTCCACCTCCACCTCACTACACTCCACCACCACCACCTCGCAACACTCCACCGCCTCGCTATACTCCACCACCTCCACCTCACTACACTCCACCACCTCGCTACACTCCACCACCTCCACCTCGCTACACTCCATCGCCTCGCAACACTCCACCACCTCGCAACACTCCACCACCTCGCTACACTCCACCACCTCCACCTCGATACACTCCACCACCTCCAACTCGCTATACTCCAGCACCTCCACCTCGCTACACTCCACCTCGCTACACTCCACCACCTCGCTACACTCCACCACCTCCACCTCGCTACTCTCCACCACCTCGCTACACTCCACAACCACCACCTCGCTACACTCCACCACCTCGCTACACTCCACCACTTCACTACACTCCACCACCTCGCTACACTCCACCACCTCGCTACACTCCACCGCCTCGCTACACTCCACCACCTCGCTACACTCCACCCCCTCGCTACACTCCTCCACCTCGCTACACTCCACCACCTCGCGACACTCCACCCCCTCGCTACACTCCACCACCTCGCTACACTCCACCCCCTCGCTACACTCCACCCACTCGATACACTCCACCCCCTCGCTACACTCCACCACCTCGCTACACTCCACCACCTCGCAACAGTCCACCCCCTCGCTACACTCCACCCCCTCGCTACACTCCTCCACCTCGCTACACTCCACCACCTCCACCTCGCTACACTCCACCACCTCGCTACACTCCACCACCTCCACCTCTCTACACTCCACCTCGCTACACTCCACCACCCCGCTACACTCCACCACCTCGCTTCACTCCGCCTCGGTACACTCCACCACCTCGCTACACTCCACCACCTCGCTACACTCCACCACCTCTCTACACTCCACCACCTCGCTACACTCCACCACCTCGCTACACTACACCACCTCGCTACACTCCACCACCTCGCTACACTCTACCACCTCGCTACACTCCACCACCTCGCTACACTCCACCACCTCGCTACACTACACCACCTCGCTACACTCCACCACCTCGCTACTCTCCACCACCTCGCTACACTCCACCACCTCGCTACACTCCACCACCTCGCTACTCTCCACCACCTCGCTACACTCCACCACCTCGCGACACTCACCTCGCTACACTCCATCGCCTCGCAACACTCCACCACCTCGCTACAATCCACCACCTCGCTACACTCCACTACCTCCACCTCGCTACACTCCACCACCTCCACCTCTCTACACTCCACCTCGCTACACTCCACCACCTCGCTACTCTCCATCACCTCGCTACCCTCTACCTCGCTACACTCCACCACCTCCACCTCGCTACACTTCACCTTGCTTCACTCCTCCACCTCCACCTCGCTACACTCCACCACCTCGCTGCTCTCCACCACCTCACTACACTCCACCACCACCACCTCGCTACACTCCACCACCTCGCTACACTCCACCACCTCCACCTCGCTACACTCCACCACCTCGCTACACTCCACCACCTCGCTGCACTCCACCACCTCGCTACACTGCACGGCCTCGCTACACTCCACCACCTCCACCTCCACCTCTCTAAACTCCACCACCTCGTTACACTCCACCCCCTCGCTACACTCCATCTCCTCCCTACACTCCTCCACCTCGCTGCACTCCAACCCCTCGCTACACTCCACCACCTCGCTAAACTCCACCACCTCCACCTCGCTACACTCCACCACCTCGCTACACTCCACCACCTCCACCTCGCTACCCTCCACCACCTCGTTACACTCTACCACCTCCACCTCCACCTCGCTAAACTCCATCTCCTCGCTACACTCCACCACCTCCCTACACTCCACCACCTCGCTACACTCCACCGCCTCGCTCCACTCCACCACCTCGCTACACTCCACCGCCTCGCTACACTCCACCACCTTGCTTCACTCCACCGCCTCGCTACACTCCACCACCTCACTACACTCCACCGCCTCGCTCCACTCCACCACCTCGCTACACTGCACTGCCTCGCTACACTCCACCACCTCGCTACACTCCACCGCCTCGCTATTCTCCGCCACCTCGCTACACTCCACCTCGCTCCACTCCACCGCCTCGCTCCACTCCACCACCGCGCTACACTCCACCGCCTCGCTACACTCCACCACCTCGCTACACTCCACATCGCTACACTCCACCCCCTCGCTACACTCCACCTCGCTACACTCCACCGCCTCGCTCCTCTCCACCACCTCGCTACACTCCACCGCCTCGCTACACTCCACCGCCTCGCTACACTCCACCTCGCTACACTCCACCACCTCGCTTCACTCCATCACCTCGCTACACTCCACCGCCTCGCTATACTCCACCGCCTCGCTACACTCCACCGCCTCGACCTCCACCTCTCTAAACTCCACCACCTCGCTACACTCCACCCCCTCGCTACACTCCATCTCCTCCCTACACTCCTCCACCTCGCTGCACTCCACCCCCTCGCTACACTCCACCACCTCGCTACACTCCACCACCTCCACCTCGCTACACTCCACCACCTCGCTACACTCCACCACCTCGCTACACTCCACCACCTCCACCTCGCTACACTCCACCACCTCGCTACACTCTACCACCTCCACCTCCACCTCGCTAAACTCCATCTCCTCGCTACACTCCACCACCTCCCTACACTCCACCACCTCGCTACACTCCACCGCCTCGCTACACTCCACCACCTTGCTACACTCCACCGCCTCGCTACACTCCACCACCTCACTACACTCCACCGCCTCGCTCCACTCCACCACCTCGCTACACTCCACTGCCTCGCTACACTCCACCACCTCGCTACACTCCACCGCCTCGCTATTCTCCGCCACCTCGCTACACTCCACCTCGCTACACTCCACCGCCTCGCTCCACTCCACCACCTCGCTACGCTGCACCGCCTCGCTACACTCCACCACCTCGCTACACTCCACATCGCTACACTCCACCCCCTCGCTTCACTCCACCTCGCTACACTCCACCGCCTCGCTCCACTCCACCACCTCGCTACACTCCACCGCCTCGCTACACTCCACCGCCTCGCTACACTCCACCTCGCTACACTCCACCACCTCGCTACACTCCACCACCTCGCTACACTCCACCACCTCGCAACAGTCCACCCCCTCGCTACACTCCACCCCCTCGCTACACTCCTCCACCTCGCTACACTCCACCACCTCCACCTCGCTACACTCCACCACCTCGCTACACTCCACCACCTCCACCTCTCTACACTCCACCTCGCTACACTCCACCACCCCGCTACACTCCACCACCTCGCTTCACTCCGCCTCGGTACACTCCACCACCTCGCTACACTCCACCACCTCGCTACACTCCACCACCTCTCTACACTCCACCACCTCGCTACACTCCACCACCTCGCTACACTACACCACCTCGCTACACTCCACCACCTCGCTACACTCTACCACCTCGCTACACTCCACCACCTCGCTACACTCCACCACCTCGCTACACTACACCACCTCGCTACACTCCACCACCTCGCTACTCTCCACCACCTCGCTACACTCCACCACCTCGCTACACTCCACCACCTCGCTACTCTCCACCACCTCGCTACACTCCACCACCTCGCGACACTCACCTCGCTACACTCCATCGCCTCGCAACACTCCACCACCTCGCTACAATCCACCACCTCGCTACACTCCACTACCTCCACCTCGCTACACTCCACCACCTCCACCTCTCTACACTCCACCTCGCTACACTCCACCACCTCGCTACTCTCCATCACCTCGCTACCCTCTACCTCGCTACACTCCACCACCTCCACCTCGCTACACTTCACCTTGCTTCACTCCTCCACCTCCACCTCGCTACACTCCACCACCTCGCTGCTCTCCACCACCTCACTACACTCCACCACCACCACCTCGCTACACTCCACCACCTCGCTACACTCCACCACCTCCACCTCGCTACACTCCACCACCTCGCTACACTCCACCACCTCGCTGCACTCCACCACCTCGCTACACTGCACGGCCTCGCTACACTCCACCACCTCCACCTCCACCTCTCTAAACTCCACCACCTCGTTACACTCCACCCCCTCGCTACACTCCATCTCCTCCCTACACTCCTCCACCTCGCTGCACTCCAACCCCTCGCTACACTCCACCACCTCGCTAAACTCCACCACCTCCACCTCGCTACACTCCACCACCTCGCTACACTCCACCACCTCCACCTCGCTACCCTCCACCACCTCGTTACACTCTACCACCTCCACCTCCACCTCGCTAAACTCCATCTCCTCGCTACACTCCACCACCTCCCTACACTCCACCACCTCGCTACACTCCACCGCCTCGCTCCACTCCACCACCTCGCTACACTCCACCGCCTCGCTACACTCCACCACCTTGCTTCACTCCACCGCCTCGCTACACTCCACCACCTCACTACACTCCACCGCCTCGCTCCACTCCACCACCTCGCTACACTGCACTGCCTCGCTACACTCCACCACCTCGCTACACTCCACCGCCTCGCTATTCTCCGCCACCTCGCTACACTCCACCTCGCTCCACTCCACCGCCTCGCTCCACTCCACCACCGCGCTACACTCCACCGCCTCGCTACACTCCACCACCTCGCTACACTCCACATCGCTACACTCCACCCCCTCGCTACACTCCACCTCGCTACACTCCACCGCCTCGCTCCTCTCCACCACCTCGCTACACTCCACCGCCTCGCTACACTCCACCGCCTCGCTACACTCCACCTCGCTACACTCCACCACCTCGCTTCACTCCATCACCTCGCTACACTCCACCGCCTCGCTATACTCCACCGCCTCGCTACACTCCACCGCCTCGACCTCCACCTCTCTAAACTCCACCACCTCGCTACACTCCACCCCCTCGCTACACTCCATCT
This sequence comes from Cetorhinus maximus, assembly GCF_964194155.1. Lineage (NCBI taxonomy): Eukaryota > Metazoa > Chordata > Chondrichthyes > Lamniformes > Cetorhinidae > Cetorhinus > Cetorhinus maximus. Next base: position 4,831,078 of record NC_135881.1, read on the forward strand.
CCTCCCTACACTCCTCCACCTCGCTGCACTCCACCCCCTCGCTACACTCCACCACCTCGCTACACTCCACCACCTCCACCTCGCTACACTCCACCACCTCGCTACACTCCACCACCTCGCTACACTCCACCACCTCCACCTCGCTACACTCCACCACCTCGCTACACTCTACCACCTCCACCTCCACCTCGCTAAACTCCATCTCCTCGCTACACTCCACCACCTCCCTACACTCCACCACCTCGCTACACTCCACCGCCTCGCTACACTCCACCACCTTGCTACACTCCACCGCCTCGCTACACTCCACCACCTCACTACACTCCACCGCCTCGCTCCACTCCACCACCTCGCTACACTCCACTGCCTCGCTACACTCCACCACCTCGCTACACTCCACCGCCTCGCTATTCTCCGCCACCTCGCTACACTCCACCTCGCTACACTCCACCGCCTCGCTCCACTCCACCACCTCGCTACGCTGCACCGCCTCGCTACACTCCACCACCTCGCTACACTCCACATCGCTACACTCCACCCCCTCGCTTCACTCCACCTCGCTACACTCCACCGCCTCGCTCCACTCCACCACCTCGCTACACTCCACCGCCTCGCTACACTCCACCGCCTCGCTACACTCCACCTCGCTACACTCCACCACCTCGCTACACTCCATCACCTCGCTACACTCCACCGCCTCGCTACACTCCACCAGCTCGCAACACTCTACCACCTCGCTCCACTCCACCACCTCGCTACACTCCACCACCTCGCTACACTCCACCACCTCGCTACACTCCACCACCTCGCTACACTCCACCTCGCTACACTCCACCCCCTCGCTACACTCCACCACCTCGCTACACTCCACCGCCTCGCTCCACTCCACAACCTCGCTACACTCCACCGCCTCGCTATACTCCGCCACCTCGCTACACTCCACCTCGCTACACTCCACCGCCTCGCTCCACTCCAGCACCTCGCTACACTCCACCGCCTCGCTACACTCCACCACCTCGCTACACTCCACCACCTCGCTACACTCCACCACCTCGCTACACTCCACCGCCTCGCTTCACTCCACCACCTCGCTACACTCCCCACCGCCTCGCTACACTCCACCACCACGCTACCCTCCACCTCGCTACACTCCACCCCCTCGCTACACTCCATCACCTCGCTACACTCCACCAACTCGCTACACTCCACCACCTCCACCTCGCTACACTCCACCAACTCGCTACACTCCTCCACCTCCACCTCGCTACGCTCCACCTCGCTACACTCCACTGCCTCGATACACTCCAGCACTTGGCTACACTCCACCTCGCTACACTCCACCACCTCGCTACACTCCACCAGCTCACTACACTCCACCACCTCGCTACACTCCACTGCCTCGCTACACTCCACCACCTCCACCTCGCTACACTCGACCACCTGGCTACACTCCACAACCTCGCTACACTCGACCACCTTGCTACACTCCACCACCTCGCTGCACTCGACCACCTCGCTACACTCCACCGCCTCGCTACACTCGACCACATTGCTACACTCCACCACCTCGCTACAATCGACCACCTCGCTACACTCCATTGCCTTGCTACACTCCACCACCTCGCTACACTCCACCACCTGGCTACACTCCACCACCTCGCTACACTCCACCTCGCTACACTCCACCACCTCGCTACACTACACCCCCTCGCTACACTCCACCACCTCGCTACACTCCACCACCTCGCTACACTCCACCACCTCGCTACACTCCACCTCGGTACAATCCATCTCGCTACAGTCCACCTCGGTACACTCCACCACCTCACTACACTCCAACACCTCGCTACACTCCACCGCCTCGCTACAATCCACCTCGGTACTCTCCACCACCTCCACCTCACTACTCTCCACCACCTCGCTACTCTCCACCGGTTCGCTACACTCCACCACCTCCACCTCTCTACACTCCAACACCTCGCTACACTCCACCCCCTCGCTACGCTCCACCACCTCGCTGCACACCACCAACTTCACCTCGCTACACTCCACCACCTCGCTACACTCCACCACCTCCACCTCGCTACACTCAACCTCGCTACACTCCACCACCTCCACCTCGTTACACTCCGCCACCTCGCTACACTCCAACACCTCGACCTCTCTACACTCCACCGCCTCGCTACACTCCACCGCCTCGCTACACTCCAACGCCTCGCTACACTCCACCACCTCGCTACACTCCACCACCTCCACCTCCACCTCGCTAAACTCCACCACCTCGCTACACTCCACCACCTCCCTACACTCCACCACCTCGCTACACTCCACCGCCTCGCTACACTCCACCACCTCTACCTCTCTACACTCCAACATCTCGCTTCACTCCACCACCTCGCTACACTCCACCACCTCGCTACACTCCTCCACCTCGCTACATTCCACCACCTCCACCTCGCTACACTCAACCTCGCTACACTCCACCACCTCCACCTCGCTACACTCCACCTCGCTACACTCCAACAACTCGACCTCTCTACACTCCACCGGCTCGCTACACTCCAGCACCTCACTACACTCCACCACCTCGCTACACTCCACCACCTCGCTACACTCCACCTCGCTACAGTCCACCACCTCGCTACACTCCACCACCTCAACCTCTCTACACTCCACCACCTCGCTACACTCCACCTCGCTACACTCCACCACCACGCTACACTCCACCACCTCAACCTCTCTACACTCCACCACCTCGCTACACTCCACCTCGCTACACTCCACCGTCTCGCTACACTCCACCACCTCGCTACACTCCACCACCTCGCTACATTCCACCACCTCGCTACACTCCACCTCGCTACACTCCACCACCTCCACCTCGCTACACTTCACCACCTCCACCTCGCTACACTCCACCACCTCGTTACACTCCATCACCTCGCTACACTCCATCACTTCCACCTCGCTACACTCCAACGCCTCGTTACACTCCACCGCCTCGCTACACTCCACCACCTCCACCTCGCTACACTCCACCGCCTCGCAACACTCCAACAACTCGCTACACTACACCACCTCGCTACACTCCATCCCCTCGCTACACTCCACCACCTCGCTACACTCCACCACCTCGCTACACTCCACTACCTCGCTACACTCCACCACCTCGCTACACTCCACCCCCTCGCTGCACTCCACCACCTCGCTACAATCCACCACCTCGCTACACTCCACCCCCTCGCTGCACTCCACCACCTCGCTACACTCCACCACCTCGCTACACTCCACCACCTCGTTACACTCCATCACCTCGCTACACTCCATCACCTCCACCTTGCTACACTCCAACGCCTCGTTACACTCCACCGCCTCCTTACACTCCACCACCTCCACCTCGCTACACTCCACCGCCTCGCAACACTCTAACAACTCGCTACACTCCACCGCCTCGCTACACTCTACCACCTCACGACACTCCACCACCTCCACCTCGCTACACTCCACCACCTCCACCTCGCTACACTTCACCACCTCCACCTCGCTACACTCCACCATTTCGCTACACTCCACCACCTGCACCTCGCTACACTCCACCACATCGCTACACTCCACCACCTCCACCTCGCTACACTCCACCATTTCGCTACACTCCACCACCTGCACCTCGCTACACTCCACCACCTCGCTACACTCCACCTCGCTACACTCCACCACATCGCTACACTCCACCACCTCCACCTCGCTACACTCCACCATTTCGCTACACGCCACCACCTCCACCTCGCTACACTCCACCTCGCTACTCTCCACCATTTCGATACAATCCACCACCTCCACCTCGCTACACTCCATCGCCTCGCAACACTCCACCACCTCGCTACACTCCACCGCCTCGCTACACTCCACCACCTCCACCTCACTACACTCCACCACCTCGCTACACTCCACCACCTCCACCTCGCTACACTCCATCGCCTCGCAACACTCCACCACCTCGCAACACTCCACCACCTCGCTACACTCCACCACCTCCACCTCGATACACTCCACCACCTCCAACTCGCTACACTCCAGCACCTCCACCTCGCTACACTCCACCTCGCTACACTCCACCACCTCGCTACACTCCACCACCTCCACCTCGCTACTCTCCACCACCTCGCTACACTCCACCACCACCACCTCACAACACTCCACCACCTCGCTACACTCCACCACCTCGCTACACTCCACCACTTCGCTACACTCCACCACCTCGCTACACTGCACCGCCTCGCTACACTCCACCTCCTCGCTACACTCCATCACCTCGCTACACTCCACAACCTCGCTACACTCCACCACCTCCACCTCGCTACACTTCACCTCCCTTCACTCCTCCACCTCCACCTCACGACACTCCACCACCTCCACCTCGCTACACTCCACCACCTCCACCTCGCTGCACTCCACCACCTCGCTACACTCCACCACCTCGTTACACTCCACCGCCTCGCTACACTCCACCACCTCGCTACACTCCACCCCCTCGCTACACTCCTCCACCTCGCTACACTCCACCACCTGCACCTCGCTACACTCCACCACCTCGCTACACTCCACCACCTCCACCTCGCTACACTCCACCATTTCGCTACACTCCACCACCTGCACCTCGCTACACTCCACCACCTCGCTACACGCCACCACCTCCACCTCGCTACACTCCACCTCGCTACTCTCCACCATTTCGCTACAATCCACCACCTCCACCTCGCTACACTCCATCGCCTCGCAACACTCCACCACCTCGCTACACTCCACCGCCTCGCTACACTCCACCACCTCCACCTCACTACACTCCACCACCTCGCTACACTCCACCACCTCCACCTCTCTACACTCCATCGCCTCGCAACACTCCACCACCTCGCAACTCTCCACCACCTCGCTACACTCCACCACCTCCACCTCGATACACTCCACCACCTCCAACTCGCTACACTCCAGCACCTCCACCTTGCTACACTCCACCTCGCTACACTCCACCACCTCGCTACACTCCACCACCTCCACCTCGCTACTCTCCACCACCTCGCTACACTCCACCACCACCACCTCGCAACACTCCACCACCTCGCTACACTCCACCACCTCGCTACACTCCACCACTTCGCTACACTCCACCACCTCGCTACACTGCACCGCCTCGCTACACTCCACCTCCTCGCTACACTCCATCACCTCGCTACACTCCACAACCTCGCTACACTCCACCACCTCCACCTCACTACACTTCACCTCGCTTCACTCCTCCACCTCCACCTCACGACACTCCACCACCTCCACCTCGCTACACTCCACCACCTCCACCTCGCTGCACTCCACCACCTCGCTACACTCCACCACCTCGTTACACTCCACCGCCTCGCTACACTCCACCACCTCGCTACACTCCACCCCCTCGCTACACTCCTCCACCTCGCTAAACTCCACCACCTCCACCTCGCTACACTCCACCACCTCGCGACACTCCACGCCTTGGTTACACTCCACCACCTCGCTACACTCCACCCCCTCGCTACACTCCACCCACTCGCTACACTCCACCCCCTCACTACACTCCACCCCCTCGCTACACTCCACCCCCTCGCTACACTCCACCACCTTGCTACAGTCCACACCCTCGCTACACTTCACCACCTCCACCTCTCTACACTCCACCTCGCTACACCCCACCACCTCCACCTCTCTACACTCCACCTCGCTACACTGCACCACCTCGCTACACTCCACCACCTCGCTTCACTCCGCCTCGGTACACTCCACCACCTCGCTACACTCCACCACCTCTCTACACTCCACCACCTCGCTACACTCCACCACCTCTCTACACTCCACCACCTCGCTACACTCCACCACCTCGCTACACTCCACCACCTTGCTACACTCCACCACCTCGCTACACTCCACCACCTCGCTACACTCCACCACCTCGATACACTGCACCACCTTGCTACACTCCACCACCTCGCTACACTCCACCACCTCGCTACACTCCACCACCTCGATACACTGCACCACCTTGCTACACTCCACCACCTCGCTACACTCCACCACCTCCTCCTCGCTACACTCCACCACCTCGCTACACTCCACCACCTCACTACACTCCACCACCTCCACCTCGCTACACTCCACCACATCGCTACACTCCACCACCACCACCTCGCTATACTCCACCACCTCGCAGCACTCCACCACCTCCTCCTCGCTACACTCCAACCCCTCGCTACACTCCACCCCCTCGCTACACTCCACCACCTCCACCTCGCTACATTCCACCACATCACTACACTCCACCACCTCGCTACACTCCACCCCCTTGTTACACTCCACCACCTCCTCCTCACTACACTCCACCACCTCGCTGCACTCCACCACCTCGCTACACTCCACCACCTCCTCCTCGCTACACTCCACCCCCACGCTACATTCCACCCCCTCGCTACACTCCACCACCTCCACCTCGCAACACTCCACCACATCACTACACTCCACCCCCTCGCTACACTCCACCCCCTCGCTACACTCCACCACCTCCTCCTCACTACACTCCACCACCTCGCTACACTCCACCACCTCGCTACACTCCACCCCCTTGCTACACTCCACCACCTCGCAACACACCACCCCCTTTGCTACACTCCACCCCCTCGCTACACTCCACCACCTCGCTACACTACACCACCTCCACCTCGCTACACTCCACCGCCTAGCTACACTCCACCACCTCTCTACACTCCACCGCCTCGCTACACTCCACTTTCTCCAGCTGGCTGCACTCCACCTCGCTACACTCCACCACCTAGCTACACTCCACCACCTCGCTACACTCCACCACCTCGCTACTCTCCACCACCTAACGACACTTCACCTCGCTACACTCCACCGCCTCGCTACACTCCACCACCTCCCTACACTCCACCACCTCCAGCTCGCTGAACTCCACATCGCTACACTCCACCACCTAGCTTCACTCCACCACCTCCCTACACTCCACCCCCTCGCTACACTCCACCGCCTCGCTACACTCCACCACCTCCGTACACTACACCCCCACGCGACACTCCACCTCGCTACACTCCACCACCTCCCTACACTCCACCCCCTCGCTACACTCCACCACCTCGCGACACTCCACCTCGCTACACTCCACCACCTCCCTACACTCCACCCCCTCGCTACACTCCACCACCTCGCGACACTCCACCCCCTCGCTACACTCCACCGCCTCGCTACACTCCACCACCTCCCTACACTCCACCCCCTCGCTACACTCCACCACCTCGCTACACTCCACCACCTCCCTACACTCCACCCCCTCGCTACACTCCACCACCTCGCGACACTCCACCACCTCCCTACACTCCACCCCCTTGTTACACTCCACCACCTCCTCCTCACTACACTCCACCACCTCGCTGCACTCCACCACCTCGCTGCACTCCACCACCTCCTCCTCGCTACACTCCACCCCCACGCTACATTCCACCCCCTCGCTACACTCCACCACCTCCACCTCGCTACACTCCACCACATCACTACAATCCACCCCCTCGCTACACTCCACCCCCTCGCTACACTCCACCACCTCCTCCTCACTACACTCCACCACCTCGCTACACTCCACCACCTCGCTACACTCCACCCCCTTGCTACACTCCACCACCTCGCTACACACCACCCCCTTTGCTACACTCCACCCCCTCGCTACACTCCACCACCTCGCTACACTCCACCACCTCCACCTCGCAACGCTCCACCGCCTAGCTACACTCCACCACCTCTCTACACTCCACCACCTCGCTACACTCCACCACCTCTCTACACTCCACCGCCTCGCTACACTCCACCACCTCCAGCTGGCTGCACTCCACCTTGCTACACTCCACCACCTAGCTACACTCCACCACCGCGCTACACTCCACCACCTCGCTACTCTCCACCACCTAGCGACACTTCACCTCGCTACACTCCACCGCCTCGCTACACTCCACCACCTCCCTACACTCCACCACCTCCAGCTCGCTGAACTCCACATCGCTACACTCCACCACCTAGCTTCACTCCACCACCTCCCTACACTCCACCCCCTCGCTACACTCCACCGCCTCGCTACACTCCACCACCTCCGTACACTCCACCCCCTCGCGACACTCCACCTCGCTACACTCCACCACCTCCCTACACTCCACCCCCTCGCTGCACTCCACCACCTCGTGACACTCCACCTCGCTACACTCCACCACCTCCCTATACTCCACCCCCTCGCTACACTCCACCACCTCGCGACACTCCACCCCCTCGCTACACTCCACCGCCTCGCTACACTCCACCACCTCCCTACACTCCACCCCCTCGCTACACTCCACCACCTCGCTACACTCCACCACCTCCCTACACTCCACCCCCTCGCTACACTCCACCACCTCACGACACTCCACCACCTCGCTACACTCCACCCCCTCGCTACACTCCACCTCCTCCCTACACTCCACCACCTCCACCTCTCTACACTCCATCTCCTCTCTACACTCCACCACCTCGCTACACTCCACCGTGTCGCTACACTCCACCACCTCGCTACATTCCACCACCTCGCTACACTCCACCACCTCGCTACACTCCACCTCGCTACACTCCACCACCTCCACCTCGCTACACTTCATCACCTCCACCTCGCTACACTCCACCACCTCGCTACACTCCACCATCTCCACCTCGCAACACTCCATCACCTCCACCTCGCTACACTCCAACGCCTCGCTACACTCCACCACCTCCACCTCGCTACTCTCCACCTCGCTACACTCCACCACCTCGCTACACTCCACCCCCTCGCTACACTCCACCCCCTCGCTACGCTCCACCACCTCCACCTCGCTACACTCCACCACCTCCCTACACTCCACCACCTCTCTACACTCCACCACCTCCTACACTCCACCACCTCCAGCTGGTTGCACTCCACCTCGCTACACTCCACCACCTCGCTACACTCCACCACCTCGCTACACTCCACCACCTAGCGACACTTCACCTCGCTACACTCCACCACCTCCCTACACTCCACCCCCTCGCTACACTCCACCGCCTCGCTACACTCCACCACCTCCGTACACTCCACCCCCTCGCGACACTCCACCTCGCTACACTCCACCACCTCCCAACACTCCACCCCCTCGCTACACTCCACCACCTCGTGACACTCCACCCCCTCGCTACATTCCACCGCCTCGCTACACTCCACCACCTCCCTACACTCCACCACCTCGCGACACTCCACCTCGCTACACTCCACCACCTCCCTACACTCCACCCCCTCGCTACACTCCACCACCTCGCTACACTCCACCACCTCCCTACACTCCACCCCCTCGCTACACTCCACCACCTCGCTACACTCCACCACCTCGCTACAATCCACCACCTCCTCCTCGCTACACTCCACCACCTCGCTACACTCCACCCCCTCGCTACACTCCACTTCCTCACTACACTCCACCCCCTCGCTACACTCCACCACCTCGCTACACTCCACCCCCTCGCTACACTCCACCACCTCGCTACACTCCACCACCTCGCTACACTCCACCACCTCGCTACAATCCACCACCTCCTCCTCGCTACACTCCACCACCTCGCTACACTCCACCCCCTCGCTACACTCCACTTCCTCACTACACTCCACCCCCTCCCTACACTCCACCACCTCGCTACACTCCACCCCCTCGCTACACTCCACCACCTCGCTACACTCCACCACCTCCTCCTCGCTACACTCCACCACCTCGCTGCACTCCGACACCTCGCTACACTCCACCACCTCCACCTCGCTACACTCCACCACCTCGCTGCACTCCACCACCTCCACCTCGCTACACTCCACTTCCTCGCTACACTCCACCACCTCCACCTCGCTACACTCCACCATCTCGCTACACTCCACCACCTCCACCTCGCTACACTCCACCACCTCGCTACACTCCACCACCTCCTCCTCGCTACACTCCACCACCTCGCTACACTCCACCCCCTCGCTACACTCCACCCCCTCGCTACGCTCCACCACCTCCACCTCGCTACACTCCACCACCTCTCTACACTCCACCACCTCCCTACACTCCACCACCTTGCTACACTCCACCACCTCCTCCTCACTACACTCCACCACCTCTCTACACTCCACCACCTCGCTACACTCCACCACCTCTCTACACTCCACCGCCTCGCTACACTCCACCACCTCCTCCTCACTACACTCCACCAACTCGCTACACTCCACCACCTCCACCTCGCTACACTCCACCACCTCTCTACACTCCACCACCTAGCTACACTCCACCACCTCGCTACACTCCACCACCTCGCTACACTCCACCACCTCGCTACACTCCACCACCTAGCGACACTCCACCTCGCTACACTCCACCTCGCTACACTCCACCACCTCGCTACACTCCACCACCTCGCTACACTCCACCACCTAGCGACACTCCACCTCGCTACACTCCACCACCTAGCGACACTCCACCTCGCTACACTCCACCTCGCTACACTCCACCACCTCGCTACACTCCACCACCTCCCTACACTCCACCACCTCCAGCTCGCTGCACTCCGCCTCGCTACACTCCACCACCTCCCTACACTCCACCCCCTCGTGACACTCCACCACCTCGCGACACTCCACCCCCTCGCTACACTCCACCGCCTCGCTACACTCCACCACCTCCCTACACTCCACCCCCTCGCTACACTCCACCACCTCGCGACACTCCTCCCCCTCGCTACACTCCACCGCCTAGCTACACTCCACCACCTCCCTACACTCCACCACCTCGCGACACTCCACCTCGCTACACTCCACCACCTCCCTACACTCCACCTCCTCGCTACACTCCACCACCTCGCTACACTCCACCACCTCCCTACACTCCACCCCCTCGCTACACTCCACCACCTCGCTACACTCCACCACCTCCCTACACTCCACCCCCTCGCTACACTCCACCACCTCGTGACACTCCACCACCTCCCTGCACTCCACCCCCTCGCTACACTCCACCACCTCCCTACACTCCACCACCTCTCTACACTCCACCACCTCCTACACTCCACCACCTCCAGCTGGCTGCACTCCACCTCGCTACACTCCACCACCTCGCTACACTCCACCACCTCGCTACACTCCACCACCTAGCGACACTTCACCTCGCTACACTCCACCACCTCCCAACACTCCACCCCCTCGCTACACTCCACCACCTCGTGACACTCCACCCCCTCGCTACACTCCACCGCCTCGCTACACTCCACCACCTCCCTACACTCCACCACCTCGCGACACTCCACCTCGCTACACTCCACCACCTCCCTACACTCCACCCCCTCGCTACACTCCACCACCTCGCTACACTCCACCACCTCCCTACACTCCACCCCCTCGCTACACTCCACCACCTCGCTACACTCCACCACCTCGCTACAATCCACCACCTCCTCCTCGCTACACTCCACCACCTCGCTACACTCCACCCCCTCGCTACACTCCACTTCCTCACAACACTCCACCCCCTCGCTACACTCCACCACCTCGCTACACTCCACCCCCTCGCTACACTCAACCACCTCGCTACACTCCACCACCTCGCTACACTCCACCACCTCGCTACAATCCACCACCTCCTCCTCGCTACACTCCACCACCTCGCTACACTCCACCCCCTCGCTACACTCCACTTCCTCACTACACTCCACCCCCTCCCTACACTCCACCACCTCGCTACACTCCACCCCCTCGCTACACTCCACCACCTCGCTACACTCCACCACCTCCTCCTCGCTACACTCCACCACCTCGCTGCACTCCGACACCTCGCTACACTCCACCACCTCCACCTCGCTACACTCCACCACCTCGCTGCACTCCACCACCTCCACCTCGCTACACTCCACTTCCTCGCTACACTCCACCACCTCCACCTCGCTACACTCCACCATCTCGCTACACTCCACCACCTCCACCTCGCTACACTCCACCACCTCGCTACACTCCACCACCTCCTCCTCGCTACACTCCACCACCTCGCTACACTCCACCCCCTCGCTACACTCCACCCCCTCGCTACGCTCCACCACCTCCACCTCGCTACACTCCACCACCTCTCTACACTCCACCACCTCCCTACACTCCACCACCTTGCTACACTCCACCACCTCCTCCTCACTACACTCCACCACCTCTCTACACTCCACCACCTCGCTACACTCCACCACCTCTCTACACTCCACCGCCTCGCTACACTCCACCACCTCCTCCTCACTACACTCCACCAACTCGCTACACTCCACCACCTCCACCTCGCTACACTCCACCACCTCTCTACACTCCACCACCTAGCTACACTCCACCACCTCGCTACACTCCACCACCTCGCTACACTCCACCACCTAGCGACACTCCACCTCGCTACACTCCACCACCTAGCGACACTCCACCTCGCTACACTCCACCTCGCTACACTCCACCACCTCGCTACACTCCACCACCTCGCTACACTCCACCACCTAGCGACACTCCACCTCGCTACACTCCACCACCTAGCGACACTCCACCTCGCTACACTCCACCTCGCTACACTCCACCACCTCGCTACACTCCACCACCTCCCTACACTCCACCACCTCCAGCTCGCTGCACTCCGCCTCGCTACACTCCACCACCTCCCTACACTCCACCCCCTCGTGACACTCCACCACCTCGCGACACTCCACCCCCTCGCTACACTCCACCGCCTCGCTACACTCCACCACCTCCCTACACTCCACCCCCTCGCTACACTCCACCACCTCGCGACACTCCTCCCCCTCGCTACACTCCACCGCCTAGCTACACTCCACCACCTCCCTACACTCCACCACCTCGCGACACTCCACCTCGCTACACTCCACCACCTCCCTACACTCCACCCCCTCGCTACACTCCACCACCTCGCTACACTCCACCACCTCCCTACACTCCACCCCCTCGCTACACTCCACCACCTCGCTACACTCCACCACCTCCCTACACTCCACCCCCTCGCTACACTCCACCACCTCGTGACACTCCACCACCTCCCTGCACTCCACCCCCTCGCTACACTCCACCTCCTCCCTACACTCCACCACCTCCACCTCTCTACACTCCATCTCCTCGCTACACTCCACCACCTCGCTACACTCCACCACCTCGCTACACTCCACCACTTCCACCTCGCTACACTCCACCACCTCGCTACACTCCACCGCCTCGCTACACTCTACCTCGCTACACTCCACCACCTCGCAACACTCCACCACCTCGCTACACTCCACCCCAACGCTACACTCCACCACCTCGCTACACTCCACCTCGCTGCACTCCACCCCCTCGCTACACTCCACCACCTCGCTACACTCCACCACCTCGCTACACTCCACCTCGCTACACTTTACCCCCTCGCTACACTCCACCACCTCGCTACACTCCACCCCCTCACTACACTCCACCACCTCACTACACTCCACCACCTCTCTACACTCCACCTCGCTTCACTCCAGCCCCTCGATACACTCCAGCACTTCGCTACAGTCCACCACATCGCTACACTCCACCACATCGCTACACTCCACCACCTCGCTACACTCCACCACCTCGCTACACTCCACCACCTCGCTGCACTCCAGCCCCTCGATACACTCCACCACCTCTCTACACTCCACCACCTCGCTACACTCCACCACCTCGCTACACTCCACCACCTCGCTACACTTCACCAACTCGCTACACTCCACCACCTCCACCTCGCTACACTCCAGCACTTTGCTACACTCCAGCACCTCGCTACACTCCACCACCTCGCTACACTCCACCACCTCGCTACACTCCACCGCCTCGCTACACTACACCACCTCGCTACACTACACCACCTCGCTACACTCCACCACCTCGCTACACTCCACCACCTCGCAACACTCCACCACCTTGCTACACTCCACCGCCTCGCTACACTCCACCACCTCGCTACACTCCACCACCTCGCTACACTCCACCACCTCGCAACACTCCACCACCTCGCTACACACCACCACCTCGCTACACTCCAGCCCCTCGATACACTCCACCACCTCGCTACACTCCACCACCTCGCTACACTCCACCACCTCGCTACACTCCACCCCCTCGCTACACTCCACCACCTCGCTACACTCCACCACGTCGCTACACTCCACCACCTCGCTGCACTCCACCACCTCCACCTCGATACACTCCACCACCTCGCTACTCTCGACCGCCTCGCCACACTTCACCACCTCGCTACACTCCACCACCTCCTCCTCGCTACACTCCACCACCTCGCTACACTCCACCACCTCGCTACACTCCACCTCGCTACACTCCACCACCTCGCTACACTCCACCACCTCCACCTCGCTACACTCCACCACCTCGCTACACTCCACCACCTCCACCTCGCTACACTCCACCACCTCGCTACACTCCACCACCTCGCTACACTCCACCTCGCTACACTCCACCACCTCGCTACACTCCACCACCTCGCCACACTCCACCACCTCCTCCTCACTACAGTCCACCAACTCGCTACACTCCACCCCCTCGCTACACTCCACCACCTCGCTACACTCCACCACCTCCAGCTCGCTGCACTCCACCTCGCTACACTCCACCACCTCGCTACACTCCACCACCTCACTACACTCCACCACCTCGCGACACTCCACCTCGCTACACTCCACCACCTCCCTACACTCCACCCCCTCGCTACACTCCACTGCCTCGCTACACTCCACCACCTCCCTACACTCCACCACCTCCAGCTCACTGCACTCCACCTCGCTACACTCCACCACCTAGCTACACTCCACTACCTCGCTACACTCCAGCACCTCGCGACACTCCACCTCGCTACACTCCACCACCTCCCTACACTCCACCCCCTCGCTACACTCCACCACCTCGCTACACTCCACCACCTCCCTACACTCCTCCCCCTCGCTACACTCCACCACCTCGCGACACTCCACCACCTCGCTACACTCCATCACCTCCAACTCGCTACACTCCACCACCTCGCGACACTCCACCACCTCGCTACACTCCACCACCTCGCTACACTCCATCACCTCCAACTCGCTACACTCCACCACCTCCCTTCACTCCACCCCCTCGCTACACTCCACCACCTCACTACACTCCACCACCTCCACCTCTCTACACTCCATCTCCTCGCTCCACTCCACCACCTCGCTACACCAAACCACCTCCACCTCGCTTCACTCCACCACCTAGCCACACTCCACCTAGCTACACTCCACCACCTCGCTACACTCCTCCACCTCGCTACACTCCACCACCTCGCTACACTCCACCACCTCCACCTCGCTACACTCCACCACCTCGCCACACTCCACCTCGCTACACTCCACCACCTCGCTACACTCCACCATCTCGCTACACTCCACCTCCACGCTACACTCCACCACCTCCACCTCGCTACACTCCACCACCTCGCTACACTCCACCACCTCCACCTCGATACACTCCGCCGCCTCGCTACACTCCACCGCCTCGCTACACTCCACCACCTCGCTACACTCCACCACCTGCACCTCGCTACACTCCACCACCTCGCTACACTCCGCCACTTCCTCCTCGCTACTCTCCACCTCGCTACACTCCACCTCGCTACACTCCACCAGCTCGCTACACTCCACCTCCACGCTACACTCCACCACCTCCACCTCGCTACACTCCACCACCTCCACCTCGCTACACTTCACCTCGCTACACTCCCCACCTCCACCTCGCTACACTCCGCCGCCTCGCTACACTCCACCGCCTCGCTACACTCCACCACCTCGCTACACTCCACCACCTCCACCTTGCTACACTCCACCACCTCGCTACACTCCACCACCTCCACCTCGCTACACTCCACCGCCTCGCTACACTCCACCACCTCGCTACACTCCACCACCTCGCTACACTCCACCACCTCCACCTCGCTTCACTCCACCTCGCTACTCTCCACCATTTCGCTACAATCCACCACCTCCACCTCGCTACACTCCATCGCCTCGCCACACTCCACCACCTCGCTACACTCCACCGCCTCGCTACACTCCACCACCTCCACCTCACTACACTCCACCACCTCGCTACACTCCACCACCTACACCTCGCTACACTCCATCGCCTCGCAACACTCCACCACCTCGCAACACTCCACCACCTGGCTACACTCCACCACCTCCACCTCGATACACTCCACCACCTCCAACTCGCTACACTCCAGCACCTCCACCTCGCTACACTCCACCTCGCTACACTCCACCACCTCGCTACACTCCACCACCTCCACCTCGCTACTCTCCACCTCGCTACACTCCACTGCCTCGATACACTCCAGCACTTGGCTACACTCCACCTCGCTACACTCCACCACCTCGCTACACTCCACCAGCTCACTACACTCCACCACCTCGCTACACTCCACTGCCTCGCTACACTCCACCACCTCCACCTCGCTACACTCGACCACCTGGCTACACTCCACAACCTCGCTACACTCGACCACCTTGCTACACTCCACCACCTCGCTGCACTCGACCACCTCGCTACACTCCACCGCCTCGCTACACTCGACCACATTGCTACACTCCACCACCTCGCTACAATCGACCACCTCGCTACACTCCATTGCCTTGCTACACTCCACCACCTCGCTACACTCCACCACCTGGCTACACTCCACCACCTCGCTACACTCCACCTCGCTACACTCCACCACCTCGCTACACTACACCCCCTCGCTACACTCCACCACCTCGCTACACTCCACCACCTCGCTACACTCCACCACCTCGCTACACTCCACCTCGGTACAATCCATCTCGCTACAGTCCACCTCGGTACACTCCACCACCTCACTACACTCCAACACCTCGCTACACTCCACCGCCTCGCTACAATCCACCTCGGTACTCTCCACCACCTCCACCTCACTACTCTCCACCACCTCGCTACTCTCCACCGGTTCGCTACACTCCACCACCTCCACCTCTCTACACTCCAACACCTCGCTACACTCCACCCCCTCGCTACGCTCCACCACCTCGCTGCACACCACCAACTTCACCTCGCTACACTCCACCACCTCGCTACACTCCACCACCTCCACCTCGCTACACTCAACCTCGCTACACTCCACCACCTCCACCTCGTTACACTCCGCCACCTCGCTACACTCCAACACCTCGACCTCTCTACACTCCACCGCCTCGCTACACTCCACCGCCTCGCTACACTCCAACGCCTCGCTACACTCCACCACCTCGCTACACTCCACCACCTCCACCTCCACCTCGCTAAACTCCACCACCTCGCTACACTCCACCACCTCCCTACACTCCACCACCTCGCTACACTCCACCGCCTCGCTACACTCCACCACCTCTACCTCTCTACACTCCAACATCTCGCTTCACTCCACCACCTCGCTACACTCCACCACCTCGCTACACTCCTCCACCTCGCTACATTCCACCACCTCCACCTCGCTACACTCAACCTCGCTACACTCCACCACCTCCACCTCGCTACACTCAACCTCGCTACACTCCACCACCTCCACCTCGCTACACTCCGCCACCACTCTTCACTCCACCACCTCGCTACACTCCAACAACTCGACCTCTCTACACTCCACCGGCTCGCTACACTCCAGCACCTCACTACACTCCACCACCTCGCTACACTCCACCACCTCGCTACACTCCACCTCGCTACAGTCCACCACCTCGCTACACTCCACCACCTCAACCTCTCTACACTCCACCACCTCGCTACACTCCACCTCGCTACACTCCACCACCACGCTACACTCCACCACCTCAACCTCTCTACACTCCACCACCTCGCTACACTCCACCTCGCTACACTCCACCGTCTCGCTACACTCCACCACCTCGCTACACTCCACCACCTCGCTACATTCCACCACTTCGCTACACTCCACCTCGCTACACTCCACCACCTCCACCTCGCTACACTTCACCACCTCCACCTCGCTACACTCCACCACCTCGTTACACTCCATCACCTCGCTACACTCCATCACTTCCACCTCGCTACACTCCAACGCCTCGTTACACTCCACCGCCTCGCTACACTCCACCACCTCCACCTCGCTACACTCCACCGCCTCGCAACACTCCAACAACTCGCTACACTACACCACCTCGCTACACTCCATCCCCTCGCTACACTCCACCACCTCGCTACACTCCACCACCTCGCTACACTCCACTACCTCGCTACACTCCACCACCTCGCTACACTCCACCCCCTCGCTGCACTCCACCACCTCGCTACAATCCACCACCTCGCTACACTCCACCCCCTCGCTGCACTCCACCACCTCGCTACACTCCACCACCTCGCTACACTCCACCACCTCGTTACACTCCATCACCTCGCTACACTCCATCACCTCCACCTTGCTACACTCCAACGCCTCGTTACACTCCACCGCCTCCTTACACTCCACCACCTCCACCTCGCTACACTCCACCGCCTCGCAACACTCTAACAACTCGCTACACTCCACCGCCTCGCTACACTCTACCACCTCACGACACTCCACCACCTCCACCACGCTACACTCCACCACCTCCACCTCGCTACACTTCACCACCTCCACCTCGCTACACTCCACCATTTCGCTACACTCCACCACCTGCACCTCGCTACACTCCACCACATCGCTACACTCCACCACCTCCACCTCGCTACACTCCACCATTTCGCTACACTCCACCACCTGCACCTCGCTACACTCCACCACCTCGCTACACTCCACCTCGCTACACTCCACCACATCGCTACACTCCACCACCTCCACCTCGCTACACTCCACCATTTCGCTACACGCCACCACCTCCACCTCGCTACACTCCACCTCGCTACTCTCCACCATTTCGATACAATCCACCACCTCCACCTCTCTACACTCCATCGCCTCGCAACACTCCACCACCTCGCTACACTCCACCGCCTCGCTACACTCCACCACCTCCACCTCACTACACTCCACCACCTCGCTACACTCCACCACCTCCACCTCGCTACACTCCATCGCCTCGCAACACTCCACCACCTCGCAACACTCCACCACCTCGCTACACTCCACCACCTCCACCTCGATACACTCCACCACCTCCAACTCGCTACACTCCAGCACCTCCACCTCGCTACACTCCACCTCGCTACACTCCACCACCTCGCTACACTCCACCACCTCCACCTCGCTACTCTCCACCACCTCGCTACACTCCACCACCACCACCTCGCAACACTCCACCACCTCGCTACACTCCACCACCTCGCTACACTCCACCACTTCGCTACACTCCACCACCTCGCTACACTGCACCGCCTCGCTACACTCCACCTCCTCGCTACACTCCATCACCTCGCTACACTCCACAACCTCGCTACACTCCACCACCTCCACCTCGCTACACTTCACCTCGCTTCACTCCTCCACCTCCACCTCACGACACTCCACCACCTCCACCTCGCTACACTCCACCACCTCCACCTCGCTGCACTCCACCACCTCGCTACACTCCACCACCTCGTTACACTCCACCGCCTCGCTACACTCCACCACCTCGCTACACTCCACCCCCTCGCTACACTCCTCCACCTCGCTACACTCCACCACCTGCACCTCGCTACACTCCACCACCTCGCTACACTCCACCACCTCCACCTCGCTACACTCCACCATTTCGCTACACTCCACCACCTGCACCTCGCTACACTCCACCACCTCGCTACACGCCACCACCTCCACCTCGCTACACTCCACCTCGCTACTCTCCACCATTTCGCTACAATCCACCACCTCCACCTCGCTACACTCCATCGCCTCGCAACACTCCACCACCTCGCTACACTCCACCGCCTCGCTACACTCCACCACCTCCACCTCACTACACTCCACCACCTCGCTACACTCCACCACCTCCACCTCTCTACACTCCATCGCCTCGCAACACTCCACCACCTCGCAACTCTCCACCACCTCGCTACACTCCACCACCTCCACCTCGATACACTCCACCACCTCCAACTCGCTACACTCCAGCACCTCCACCTTGCTACACTCCACCTCGCTACACTCCACCACCTCGCTACACTCCACCACCTCCACCTCGCTACTCTCCACCACCTCGCTACACTCCACCACCACCACCTCGCAACACTCCACCACCTCGCTACACTCCACCACCTCGCTACACTCCACCACTTCGCTACACTCCACCACCTCGCTACACTCCACCGCCTCGCTACACTCCACCTCCTCGCTACACTCCATCACCTCGCTACACTCCACAACCTCGCTACACTCCACCACCTCCACCTCACTACACTTCACCTCGCTTCACTCCTCCACCTCCACCTCACGACACTCCACCACCTCCACCTCGCTACACTCCACCACCTCCACCTCGCTGCACTCCACCACCTCGCTACACTCCACCACCTCGTTACACTCCACCGCCTCGCTACACTCCACCACCTCGCTACACTCCACCCCCTCGCTACACTCCTCCACCTCGCTAAACTCCACCACCTCCACCTCGCTACACTCCACCACCTCGCGACACTCCACGCCTTGGTTACACTCCACCACCTCGCTACACTCCACCCCCTCGCTACACTCCACCCACTCGCTACACTCCACCCCCTCACTACACTCCACCCCCTCGCTACACTCCACCCCCTCGCTACACTCCACCACCTTGCTACAGTCCACCCCCTCGCTACACTTCACCACCTCCACCTCTCTACACTCCACCTCGCTACACCCCACCACCTCCACCTCTCTACACTCCACCTCGCTACACTGCACCACCTCGCTACACTCCACCACCTCGCTTCACTCCGCCTCGGTACACTCCACCACCTCGCTACACTCCACCACCTCTCTACACTCCACCACCTCGCTACACTCCACCACCTCTCTACACTCCACCACCTCGCTACACTCCACCACCTCGCTACACTCCACCACCTTGCTACACTCCACCACCTCGCTACACTCCACCACCTCGCTACACTCCACCACCTCGATACACTGCACCACCTTGCTACACTCCACCACCTCGCTACACTCCACCACCTCCTCCTCGCTACACTCCACCACCTCGCTACACTCCACCACCTCACTACACTCCACCACCTCCACCTCGCTACACTCCACCACATCGCTACACTCCACCACCACCACCTCGCTATACTCCACCACCTCGCAGCACTCCACCACCTCCTCCTCGCTACACTCCAACCCCTCGCTACACTCCACCCCCTCGCTACACTCCACCACCTCCACCTCGCTACATTCCACCACATCACTACACTCCACCACCTCGCTACACTCCACCCCCTTGTTACACTCCACCACCTCCTCCTCACTACACTCCACCACCTCGCTGCACTCCACCACCTTGCTACACTCCACCACCTCCTCCTCGCTACACTCCAGCCCCACGCTACATTCCACCCCCTCGCTACACTCCACCACCTCCACCTCGCTACACTCCACCACATCACTACACTCCACCCCCTCGCTACACTCCACCCCCTCGCTACACTCCACCACCTCCTCCTCACTACACTCCACCACCTCGCTACACTCCACCACCTCGCTACACTCCACCCCCTTGCTACACTCCACCACCTCGCAACACACCACCCCCTTTGCTACACTCCACCCCCTCGCTACACTCCACCACCTAGCTACACTCCACCACCTCGCTACACTCCACCACCTCGCTACTCTCCACCACCTAACGACACTTCACCTCGCTACACTCCACCGCCTCGCTACACTCCACCACCTCCCTACACTCCACCACCTCCAGCTCGCTGAACTCCACATCGCTACACCCCACCACCTAGCTTCACTCCACCACCTCCCTACACTCCACCCCCTCGCTACACTCCACCGCCTCGCTACACTCCACCACCTCCGTACACTACACCCCCACGCGACACTCCACCTCGCTACACTCCACCACCTCCCTACACTCCACCCCCTCGCTACACTCCACCACCTCGCGACACTCCACCTCGCTACACTCCACCACCTCCCTACACTCCACCCCCTCGCTACACTCCACCACCTCGCGACACTCCACCCCCTCGCTACACTCCACCGCCTCGCTACACTCCACCACCTCCCTACACTCCACCCCCTCGCTACACTCCACCACCTCGCTACACTCCACCACCTCCCTACACTCCACCCCCTCGCTACACTCCACCACCTCGCGACACTCCACCACCTCCCTACACTCCACCCCCTTGTTACACTCCACCACCTCCTCCTCACTACACTCCACCACCTCGCTGCACTCCACCACCTCGCTGCACTCCACCACCTCCTCCTCGCTACACTCCACCCCCACGCTACATTCCACCCCCTCGCTACACTCCACCACCTCCACCTCGCTACACTCCACCACATCACTACAATCCACCCCCTCGCTACACTCCACCCCCTCGCTACACTCCACCACCTCCTCCTCACTACACTCCACCACCTCGCTACACTCCACCACCTCGCTACACTCCACCCCCTTGCTACACTCCACCACCTCGCTACACACCACCCCCTTTGCTACACTCCACCCCCTCGCTACACTCCACCACCTCGCTACACTCCACCACCTCCACCTCGCAACGCTCCACCGCCTAGCTACACTCCACCACCTCTCTACACTCCACCACCTCGCTACACTCCACCACCTCTCTACACTCCACCGCCTCGCTACACTCCACCACCTCCAGCTGGCTGCACTCCACCTTGCTACACTCCACCACCTAGCTACACTCCACCACCTCGCTACACTCCACCACCTCGCTACTCTCCACCACCTAGCGACACTTCACCTCGCTACACTCCACCGCCTCGCTACACTCCACCACCTCCCTACACTCCACCACCTCCAGCTCGCTGAACTCCACATCGCTACACTCCACCACCTAGCTTCACTCCACCACCTCCCTACACTCCACCCCCTCGCTACACTCCACCGCCTCGCTACACTCCACCACCTCCGTACACTCCACCCCCTCGCGACACTCCACCTCGCTACACTCCACCACCTCCCTACACTCCACCCCCTCGCTGCACTCCACCACCTCGTGACACTCCACCTCGCTACACTCCACCACCTCCCTATACTCCACCCCCTCGCTACACTCCACCACCTCGCGACACTCCACCCCCTCGCTACACTCCACCGCCTCGCTACACTCCACCACCTCCCTACACTCCACCCCCTCGCTACACTCCACCACCTCGCTACACTCCACCACCTCCCTACACTCCACCCCCTCGCTACACTCCACCACCTCACGACACTCCACCACCTCGCTACACTCCACCCCCTCGCTACACTCCACCTCCTCCCTACACTCCACCACCTCCACCTCTCTACACTCCATCTCCTCTCTACACTCCACCACCTCGCTACACTCCACCGTGTCGCTACACTCCACCACCTCGCTACATTCCACCACCTCGCTACACTCCACCACCTCGCTACACTCCACCTCGCTACACTCCACCACCTCCACCTCGCTACACTTCATCACCTCCACCTCGCTACACTCCACCACCTCGCTACACTCCACCATCTCCACCTCGCAACACTCCATCACCTCCACCTCGCTACACTCCAACGCCTCGCTACACTCCACCACCTCCACCTCGCTACTCTCCACCTCGCTACACTCCACCACCTCGCTACACTCCACCCCCTCGCTACACTCCACCCCCTCGCTACGCTCCACCACCTCCACCTCGCTACACTCCACCACCTCCCTACACTCCACAACCTCTCTACACTCCACCACCTCCTACACTCCACCACCTCCAGCTGGCTGCACTCCACCTCGCTACACTCCACCACCTCGCTACACTCCACCACCTCGCTACACTCCACCACCTAGCGACACTTCACCTCGCTACACTCCACCACCTCCCTACACTCCACCCCCTCGCTACACTCCACCGCCTCGCTACACTCCACCACCTCCGTACACTCCACCCCCTCGCGACACTCCACCTCGCTACACTCCACCACCTCCCAACACTCCACCCCCTCGCTACACTCCACCACCTCGTGACACTCCACCCCCTCGCTACACTCCACCGCCTCGCTACACTCCACCACCTCCCTACACTCCACCACCTCGCGACACTCCACCTCGCTACACTCCACCACCTCCCTACACTCCACCCCCTCGCTACACTCCACCACCTCGCTACACTCCACCACCTCCCTACACTCCACCCCCTCGCTACACTCCACCACCTCGCTACACTCCACCACCTCGCTACAATCCACCACCTCCTCCTCGCTACACTCCACCACCTCGCTACACTCCACCCCCTCGCTACACTCCACTTCCTCACTACACTCCACCCCCTCGCTACACTCCACCACCTCGCTACACTCCACCCCCTCGCTACACTCCACCACCTCGCTACACTCCACCACCTCGCTACACTCCACCACCTCGCTACAATCCACCACCTCCTCCTCGCTACACTCCACCACCTCGCTACACTCCACCCCCTCGCTACACTCCACTTCCTCACTACACTCCACCCCCTCCCTACACTCCACCACCTCGCTACACTCCACCCCCTCGCTACACTCCACCACCTCGCTACACTCCACCACCTCCTCCTCGCTACACTCCACCACCTCGCTGCACTCCGACACCTCGCTACACTCCACCACCTCCACCTCGCTACACTCCACCACCTCGCTGCACTCCACCACCTGCACCTCGCTACACTCCACTTCCTCGCTACACTCCACCACCTCCACCTCGCTACACTCCACCATCTCGCTACACTCCACCACCTCCACCTCGCTACACTCCACCACCTCGCTACACTCCACCACCTCCTCCTCGCTACACTCCACCACCTCGCTACACTCCACCCCCTCGCTACACTCCACCCCCTCGCTACGCTCCACCACCTCCACCTCGCTACACTCCACCACCTCTCTACACTCCACCACCTCCCTACACTCCACCACCTTGCTACACTCCACCACCTCCTCCTCACTACACTCCACCACCTCTCTACACTCCACCACCTCGCTACACTCCACCACCTCTCTACACTCCACCGCCTCGCTACACTCCACCACCTCCTCCTCACTACACTCCACCAACTCGCTACACTCCACCACCTCCACCTCGCTACACTCCACCACCTCTCTACACTCCACCACCTAGCTACACTCCACCACCTCGCTACACTCCACCACCTCGCTACACTCCACCACCTAGCGACACTCCACCTCGCTACACTCCACCACCTAGCGACACTCCACCTCGCTACACTCCACCTCGCTACACTCCACCACCTCGCTACACTCCACCACCTCGCTACACTCCACCACCTAGCGACACTCCACCTCGCTACACTCCACCACCTAGCGACACTCCACCTCGCTACACTCCACCTCGCTACACTCCACCACCTCGCTACACTCCACCACCTCCCTACACTCCACCACCTCCAGCTCGCTGCACTCCGCCTCGCTACACTCCACCACCTCCCTACACTCCACCCCCTCGTGACACTCCACCACCTCGCGACACTCCACCCCCTCGCTACACTCCACCGCCTCGCTACACTCCACCACCTCCCTACACTCCACCCCCTCGCTACACTCCACCACCTCGCGACACTCCTCCCCCTCGCTACACTCCACCGCCTAGCTACACTCCACCACCTCCCTACACTCCACCACCTCGCGACACTCCACCTCGCTACACTCCACCACCTCCCTACACTCCACCTCCTCGCTACACTCCACCACCTCGCTACACTCCACCACCTCCCTACACTCCACCCCCTCGCTACACTCCACCACCTCGCTACACTCCACCACCTCCCTACACTCCACCCCCTCGCTACACTCCACCACCTCGTGACACTCCACCACCTCCCTGCACTCCACCCCCTCGCTACACTCCACCTCCTCCCTACACTCCACCACCTCCACCTCTCTACACTCCATCTCCTCGCTACACTCCACCACCTCGCTACACTCCACCACCTCGCTACACTCCACCACTTCCACCTCGCTACACTCCACCACCTCGCTACACTCCACCGCCTCGCTACACTCTACCTCGCTACACTCCACCACCTCGCAACACTCCACCACCTCGCTACACTCCACCCCAACGCTACACTCCACCACCTCGCTACACTCCACCTCGGTGCACTCCACCCCCTCGCTACACTCCACCCCCTCGCTACACTCCACCGCCTCGCTACACTCCACCTCGGTGCACTCCACCCCCTCGCTACACTCCACCACCTCGCTACACTCCACCTCGCTACACTCTACCCCCTCGCTACACTCCACCACCTCGCTACACTCCACCCTCTCACTACACTCCACCACCTCACTACACTCCACCACCTCTCTACACTCCACCTCGCTTCACTCCAGCCCCTCGATACACTCCAGCACTTCGCTACAGTCCACCACATCGCTACACTCCACCACATCGCTACACTCCACCACCTCGCTACACTCCACCACCTCGCTACACTCCACCACCTCGCTGCACTCCAGCCCCTCGATACACTCCACCACCTCTCTACACTCCACCACCTCGCTACACTCCACCACCTCGCTACACTCCACCACCTCGCTACACTTCACCAACTCGCTACACTCCACCACCTCCACCTCGCTACACTCCAGCACTTTGCTACACTCCAGCACCTCGCTACACTCCACCACCTCGCTACACTCCACCACCTCGCTACACTCCACCGCCTCGCTACACTACACCACCTCGCTACACTACACCACCTCGCTACACTCCACCACCTCGCAACACTCCACCACCTTGCTACACTCCACCGCCTCGCTACACTCCACCACCTCGCTACACTCCACCACCTCGCTACACTCCACCACCTCGCAACACTCCACCACCTCGCTACACACCACCACCTCGCTACACTCCAGCCCCTCGATACACTCCACCACCTCGCTACACTCCACCACCTCGCTACACTCCACCACCTCGCTACACTCCACCCCCTCGCTACACTCCACCACCTCGCTACACTCCACCACGTCGCTACACTCCACCACCTCGCTGCACTCCACCACCTCCACCTCGATACACTCCACCACCTCGCTACACTCCACCGCCTCGCCACAATCCACCACCTCGCTACACTCCACCACCTCCTCCTCGCTACACTCCACCACCTCGCTACACTCCACCACCTCCCTACACTCCACCCCCTCGCTACACTCCACCACCTCACGACACTCCACCACCTCCCTACACTCCACCCCCTCGCTACACTCCACCTCCTCCCTACACTCCACCACCTCCACCTCTCTACACTCCATCTCCTCTCTACACTCCACCACCTCGCTACACTCCACCGTGTCGCTACACTCCACCACCTCGCTACATTCCATCACCTCGCTACACTCCACCACCTCGCTACACTCCACCTCGCTACACTCCACCACCTCCACCTCGCTACACTTCATCACCTCCACCTCGCTACACTCCACCACCTCGCTACACTCCACCATCTCCACCTCGCAACACTCCATCACCTCCACCTCGCTACACTCCAACGCCTCGCTACACTCCACCACCTCCACCTCGCTACTCTCCACCTCGCTACACTCCACCACCTCGCTACACTCCACCCCCTCGCTACACTCCACCCCCTCGCTACGCTCCACCACCTCCACCTCGCTACACTCCACCACCTCCCTACACTCCACCACCTCTCTACACTCCACCACCTCCTACACTCCACCACCTCCAGCTGGCTGCACTCCACCTCGCTACACTCCACCACCTCGCTACACTCCACCACCTCGCTACACTCCACCACCTAGCGACACTTCACCTCGCTACACTCCACCACCTCCCTACACTCCACCCCCTCGCTACACTCCACCGCCTCGCTACACTCCACCACCTCCGTACACTCCACCCCCTCGCGACACTCCACCTCGCTACACTCCACCACCTCCCAACACTCCACCCCCTCGCTACACTCCACCACCTCGTGACACTCCACCCCCTCGCTACACTCCACCGCCTCGCTACACTCCACCACCTCCCTACACTCCACCACCTCGCGACACTCCACCTCGCTACACTCCACCACCTCCCTACACTCCACCCCCTCGCTACACTCCACCACCTCGCTACACTCCACCACCTCCCTACACTCCACCCCCTCGCTACACTCCACCACCTCGCTACACTCCACCACCTCGCTACAATCCACCACCTCCTCCTCGCTACACTCCACCACCTCGCTACACTCCACCCCCTCGCTACACTCCACTTCCTCACAACACTCCACCCCCTCGCTACACTCCACCACCTCGCTACACTCCACCCCCTCGCTACACTCAACCACCTCGCTACACTCCACCACCTCGCTACACTCCACCACCTCGCTACAATCCACCACCTCCTCCTCGCTACACTCCACCACCTCGCTACACTCCACCCCCTCGCTACACTCCACTTCCTCACTACACTCCACCCCCTCCCTACACTCCACCACCTCGCTACACTCCACCCCCTCGCTACACTCCACCACCTCGCTACACTCCACCACCTCCTCCTCGCTACACTCCACCACCTCGCTGCACTCCGACACCTCGCTACACTCCACCACCTCCACCTCGCTACACTCCACCACCTCGCTGCACTCCACCACCTCCACCTCGCTACACTCCACTTCCTCGCTACACTCCACCACCTCCACCTCGCTACACTCCACCATCTCGCTACACTCCACCACCTCCACCTCGCTACACTCCACCACCTCGCTACACTCCACCACCTCCTCCTCGCTACACTCCACCACCTCGCTACACTCCACCCCCTCGCTACACTCCACCCCCTCGCTACGCTCCACCACCTCCACCTCGCTACACTCCACCACCTCTCTACACTCCACCACCTCCCTACACTCCACCACCTTGCTACACTCCACCACCTCCTCCTCACTACACTCCACCACCTCTCTACACTCCACCACCTCGCTACACTCCACCACCTCTCTACACTCCACCGCCTCGCTACACTCCACCACCTCCTCCTCACTACACTCCACCAACTCGCTACACTCCACCACCTCCACCTCGCTACACTCCACCACCTCTCTACACTCCACCACCTAGCTACACTCCACCACCTCGCTACACTCCACCACCTCGCTACACTCCACCACCTAGCGACACTCCACCTCGCTACACTCCACCACCTAGCGACACTCCACCTCGCTACACTCCACCTCGCTACACTCCACCACCTCGCTACACTCCACCACCTCGCTACACTCCACCACCTAGCGACACTCCACCTCGCTACACTCCACCACCTAGCGACACTCCACCTCGCTACACTCCACCTCGCTACACTCCACCACCTCGCTACACTCCACCACCTCCCTACACTCCACCACCTCCAGCTCGCTGCACTCCGCCTCGCTACACTCCACCACCTCCCTACACTCCACCCCCTCGTGACACTCCACCACCTCGCGACACTCCACCCCCTCGCTACACTCCACCGCCTCGCTACACTCCACCACCTCCCTACACTCCACCCCCTCGCTACACTCCACCACCTCGCGACACTCCTCCCCCTCGCTACACTCCACCGCCTAGCTACACTCCACCACCTCCCTACACTCCACCACCTCGCGACACTCCACCTCGCTACACTCCACCACCTCCCTACACTCCACCCCCTCGCTACACTCCACCACCTCGCTACACTCCACCACCTCCCTACACTCCACCCCCTCGCTACACTCCACCACCTCGCTACACTCCACCACCTCCCTACACTCCACCCCCTCGCTACACTCCACCACCTCGTGACACTCCACCACCTCCCTGCACTCCACCCCCTCGCTACACTCCACCTCCTCCCTACACTCCACCACCTCCACCTCTCTACACTCCATCTCCTCGCTACACTCCACCACCTCGCTACACTCCACCACCTCGCTACACTCCACCACTTCCACCTCGCTACACTCCACCACCTCGCTACACTCCACCGCCTCGCTACACTCTACCTCGCTACACTCCACCACCTCGCAACACTCCACCACCTCGCTACACTCCACCCCAACGCTACACTCCACCACCTCGCTACACTCCACCTCGCTGCACTCCACCCCCTCGCTACACTCCACCACCTCGCTACACTCCACCACCTCGCTACACTCCACCTCGCTACACTTTACCCCCTCGCTACACTCCACCACCTCGCTACACTCCACCCTCTCACTACACTCCACCACCTCACTACACTCCACCACCTCTCTACACTCCACCTCGCTTCACTCCAGCCCCTCGATACACTCCAGCACTTCGCTACAGTCCACCACATCGCTACACTCCACCACATCGCTACACTCCACCACCTCGCTACACTCCACCACCTCGCTACACTCCACCACCTAGCTGCACTCCAGCCCCTCGATACACTCCACCACCTCTCTACACTCCACCACCTCGCTACACTCCACCACCTCGCTACACTCCACCACCTCGCTACACTTCACCAACTCGCTACACTCCACCACCTCCACCTCGCTACACTCCAGCACTTTGCTACACTCCAGCACCTCGCTACACTCCACCACCTCGCTACACTCCACCACCTCGCTACACTCCACCGCCTCGCTACACTACACCACCTCGCTACACTACACCACCTCGCTACACTCCACCACCTCGCTACACTCCACCACCTCGCAACACTCCACCACCTCGCTACACACCACCACCTCGCTACACTCCAGCCCCTCGATACACTCCACCACCTCGCTACACTCCACCACCTCGCTACACTCCACCACCTCGCTACACTCCACCCCCTCGCTACACTCCACCACCTCGCTACACTCCACCACGTCGCTACACTCCACCACCTCGCTGCACTCCACCACCTCCACCTCGATACACTCCACCACCTCGCTACTCTCGACCGCCTCGCCACACTTCACCACCTCGCTACACTCCACCACCTCTTCCTCGCTACACTCCACCACCTCGCTACACTCCACCACCTCGCTACACTCCACCTCGCTACACTCCACCACCTCGCTACACTCCACCACCTCCACCTCGCTACACTCCACCACCTCGCTACACTCCACCACCTCCACCTCGCTACACTCCACCACCTCGCTACACTCCACCACCTCGCTACACTCCACCTCGCTACACTCCACCACCTCGCTACACTCCACCACCTCGCCACACTCCACCACCTCCTCCTCACTACAGTCCACCAACTCGCTACACTCCACCCCCTCGCTACACTCCACCACCTCGCTACACTCCACCACCTCCAGCTCGCTGCACTCCACCTCGCTACACTCCACCACCTCGCTACACTCCACCACCTCACTACACTCCACCACCTCGCGACACTCCACCTCGCTACACTCCACCACCTCCCTACACTCCACCCCCTCGCTACACTCCACTGCCTCGCTACACTCCACCACCTCCCTACACTCCACCACCTCCAGCTCACTGCACTCCACCTCGCTACACTCCACCACCTAGCTACACTCCACTACCTCGCTACACTCCAGCACCTCGCGACACTCCACCTCGCTACACTCCACCACCTCCCTACACTCCACCCCCTCGCTACACTCCACCACCTCGCTACACTCCACCACCTCCCTACACTCCTCCCCCTCGCTACACTCCACCACCTCGCGACACTCCACCACCTCGCTACACTCCATCACCTCCAACTCGCTACACTCCACCACCTCGCGACACTCCACCACCTCGCTACACTCCACCACCTCGCTACACTCCATCACCTCCAACTCGCTACACTCCACCACCTCCCTTCACTCCACCCCCTCGCTACACTCCACCACCTCACTACACTCCACCACCTCCACCTCTCTACACTCCATCTCCTCGCTCCACTCCACCACCTCGCTACACCAAACCACCTCCACCTCGCTTCACTCCACCACCTAGCCACACTCCACCTAGCTACACTCCACCACCTCGCTACACTCCTCCACCTCGCTACACTCCACCACCTCGCTACACTCCACCACCTCCACCTCGCTACACTCCACCACCTCGCCACACTCCACCTCGCTACACTCCACCACCTCGCTACACTCCACCATCTCGCTACACTCCACCTCCACGCTACACTCCACCACCTCCACCTCGCTACACTCCACCACCTCGCTACACTCCACCACCTCCACCTCGATACACTCCGCCGCCTCGCTACACTCCACCGCCTCGCTACACTCCACCACCTCGCTACACTCCACCACCTGCACCTCGCTACACTCCACCACCTCGCTACACTCCGCCACTTCCTCCTCGCTACTCTCCACCTCGCTACACTCCACCTCGCTACACTCCACCAGCTCGCTACACTCCACCTCCACGCTACACTCCACCACCTCCACCTCGCTACACTCCA